>NW_008339433.1:5801258-5936973 GCF_000622305.1 Nannospalax galili | reverse complement strand
AAAGGAAAGGAAGGAAGGAAAAAATGAAAGAAAGAAAGAAAGAAAGAAAGAAAGAAAGAAAGAAAGAAAGAAAGAAAGAAAGAAAGACAAAGTTTAAAAAGTGATGGGGAGATATGGGAGGTGTTGGAGGGGAGGGAGTGTGTGTGGATTTGATCAAAACACCTTATATGCATGTATGAAAGTCTCAATAAAGTTTAAAAGAAATCAAATAAAAGAAACTAGTACAGAAATAAAATTCAACCCAATCTTTGCTGAATTTTCATAAATTCTTAATTAGCAAGATTCAAAATAATGAGGTCTTATTATACACTGCTTAAGAAAGATTTCCAAATGCTTTAATCTCTTTCTTTCTATGTTTATTTCTTAATCCCATGCCTTGGCCCACTATGTGCCCTCAACTCCCACTGAAGCAGAGAGTACATCTAAAACCCACATGAAAATGTAAATCTGAGTAATAAATATGCGTGGTTGGTTTTAAAAGAGTAAGAATTAACATTTAAAGCAATGGTAATTTACTCTGATCTGTAATTTTGAGCTCCTGTGCTGAAATTGCTCATTTGAAAATTACCAAGTGCTTGGGTCTCATTTGTGATCTTCTTCCTGCATACACCCAGCACACAAAGGAGTTGTAATGACCGGCTGAGTCACTGCTGCCATCTCCCTGAAGCGTGTTCTCCAAATGTCAATATCATTTTCTATGGTACAGTGAGGACAACTCTGAATTGTAGCCTGTTTACACCACAGGATGAGCCCAAGACAGCAGAGAACACAGAATGTATTCAAAGGGCATCATGATCTTCCTCCATTCTCTGCTTCTCTGGTGGTTGAAGTCAAATGGGGTTTGCAAATCGTCTCTACCACTCATTCCCACTGGGGAGTAGGGACTTTGTTTTGGTATTATCCCAATAAAATTATGTCGAGATTATACTCAGTTTATGGAGTCATACAAGAAACATAACTCCAGACATGATAATAATATTGGAGATGTGACAACTTTAAAAGGATATATGTAGAAAATCCTTTTTGCCATTTTTGTGGTTTGTGTGTTAGATATATTGCTCTTGGAATTATTCGGGGTTTTTTTAGTTTATTTATTCGTTTGTCTCTTTGGTTTGATTTGATTTGGTATTAATTTTTTAAGGCTCAATCACATTTTGTATCCCAGGCTGCCCTTGAATTTGTGTCACTCTTCATGCTTCAGCCTCCAAAATTCTGAGATTATCATGTGAATCATCACACCTAACCTGGAACTCCAAATAGATTACCCAAAACTCAAGCATCAAATCTTCCCTTTCTTTGAACATAGATCCAGGTTGTTAGTGACTAGTAGCTGTCTGATACACATTAGTTTAAAAGTAATTAAAATTTTGGGGTAAATTTAAAGGAAAACAGAACTCAGAGAATTTCATTGAACTTTTTATAGATTTCCTATGTAATCAAAGAACAAGTATGAAATCTGCATTGTACACTGTCTTACAGTTCTTCAGAGTTATTTTACCTGGGAAAGATTTACCTTGTTGAAAAGTCACATTCACATAAAGTTCATTCTATTGTAATGAAGTTCTATTTCTAGTAAGTTATTTCTCATTCTTTTGTGGTTTTCTGTTCACTTCTTTTTTTAAAAAAATTGATGTATTTATTTTTATTTTATGCATATAAGTATATTGCCTGCGTGTTTCTAAGTACATGTGTGTCATGTAGTGCCCACAGAGGACAACAGAGGACAGAGGAGGGCATCAGATCACCTGGAACTGGAGTTACAGATGATTGTTAGTCTCCATTTGGGTACTAGGAACCAATCATGGTCCTCTGCAAGAGCAGCTAGTACTCTTAACCACTGAGCCATCTTTCCAGCACTTCACTCCTAATTCTGAAGAACGTAGGTTAAAGATGAAAGCAATGAGCTGGCACTGCAATAGGAGAGACTTCAGCCAGACGGAAGAAGTTCTCAACACTCCTTCCTGTAGGTGCTTTGATAATGCATGTCAAAATAAAAGTGGCTTGATGAACACCTAACCCCATGGTGCCCACAAATTGCAGAATCTTCTTTCCTTTAAAGCGAAAATAAAATGGAAGTGGCAACTGTCTGGAGAGTTGAGGCTGAAGCTGTGAGCAAACCTGCTCTCTCCACGGATAAAGTTCGTAGGGACTCGATGGACTGTGAAAAGAAACTCAATAGAATCTTTAATACCTTTAGAAAGATCGTTAAAAAAAAATATTGTAGCTTCTCTTTCCTTCCTTCAGGTTTCTCCATCCTACAAGCAATTATGGAAGCAGCAGTACAAAACAACTGGCAGGTGACAGCAAGGTCTGTGGGAAACATAAAGGATGTGCAAGAATTCAGGCGCATCATTGAAGAAATGGACAGAAGGCAGGAGAAACGATACTTGATTGACTGTGAAGTCGAAAGGATTAACACAATTTTGGAACAGGTATGTCTGAGATTTACTGCATTCCCAGTCTGCATGTTAAATCATCATCCTGAGGCACTTCCCATATCTGCTAATAAATTAAGTAGCCAACACACTAAACATGCCAACAGTTTTTCATAGTGTCCTCTTAATCCTTTTTTCCTTCCCAGTAGCTGCAGAAAAAGAAAGAAAAGAAAAAATATAAGCTGTTGAAAATTGCATAGCATGATTAATCTGAAAGTCTTTGCAATTTTACACTACATATAAGATAAACACACACACACCTCCATTTAATAGACAGCTGGTTATTTCAAACTAATCCCCTTCCTTTCCCATATCTTCTTCCCAACAGGCAACAGACACTAGATTAGGCAGGGCTGAAAGGTAGGGTTTTTGTTTCTCATTAGTAGAAAATGTACTTCCTCTAGATTCTTCCATCCAGGGAACACCAGAGCTATTCTCAGTGAATATGGGTAGACACTACTTATCAAGTATATTTCTAGATTATCCCTCTGGGATAGCAGGGGAGAACGAATAATTTAAGAATTTTTAAAAAATAAGATGGCATAATGAGAAAGTATTATGGTTTTTAAAATTGAGAACAAAGTAAAAAAAAGAGAATTCAATGGGTGAAAATATTCATTATTAAGTATGAACACAAATTTTAGACAGCATATTTGAAGAAATATTTCATCCTAAGGCATATAGATACTTTGTTTGAGGTAAAGAGTCAAATTGAAATGTGGTAAAAGTTTATTATTTTCCTCAAAAGTCTCAGTTTGCCAGTTAATATCAAAGTGACTCTGGTGCCATGAGTAAAACTGAAAGGGAAACATTTCCATTCTAATTCAATTCCGGTGTACCTGGGAGCCACAAGAGCTACAAAGATCAAAATTATGGTGATCATTCATTGCCCAAGAGAGCTACTTCATAGGAAATTAAAATTTTTTAAATTGTCAGATACGTCCGTGTAAGAAGAAAAGGAATAAAGAAAGATAAGAGCAAGGTAAGGACCTGAGGGGAGAGGAAGGGAGAGAAGAGGAAGGGATGGAGGGCAAAAGGGGAAAGGAAGATAGAGGAGGAGAGGAAGTTTACTGATGCTTCATGGTAAAAATAAAAAGCTGCCCCCTTGGTAAGCTCAGCATTGCCTCTAGTGAATGAGAGCTCACAGAAAGTTGAGAGATCTAGGCTGTTTAAATCAAGTTCCCCAGCTAGCACTCTCTGGAGCAACTCAAATGATCCACACTCTCCCTCACTAAAAAACCTCCCTTTGATTTTCTTAGATCTTAAAAGTGAAGAATCAGGTCAGTGATGCTGCTGTATGTACTATGTGTTCTGCAAATTTTTATACCAAAATAGCCTTTTAGTGGGTGACCTACTTAATAGCTCAAAACAGAGGGACATCGTTCTTGTCACAGTTTGTTTTTCTCCCTTTTCATTGGGGACTTTGCCTTCTTGAATATCTAGTATTCTCTTAAGGATATAGGAATTTATAGCAACTTATACTGGGAGTTTTCAGTTTTATATAGAAGAAAAATTGGTGGGGAAATTCTGAATTCTGTATAGTTCGTTTTCTTATCTACATGATGAAAAAAGTAAAATTTGCTCTACCATGTGTGATTTATGTAACTCCTCTAAAAAATAAAATTTTGGCATAAGAACTCAGTATCACAATGGGAAAACTAAACTGATATCATTCAAACACCCTATTTTTCTTTCATGTCTCTCTTTTCTGTCTTCCTTTCTTCTTTATGCATACTCAAGCTATCTTCCAGAATACCTTCTGTTCAATTTTATTCATTCTCCTTTAAAAGAGTTAAACTGTCCACACAGCCTTTATTTATTTGAGTAGTTCCTTTGAGGCCATAAGTTCTATAAAGCAGAGACCAGGTTTACCTTGTTTACCATATATGTCCAGTATGCACCAAAATACATGACACATAATAGATGGATGGTTATCGAAAAAGCACATTTTATTGTTACACTGAAATTTTATTGCTTCCAAAAGTGAAAAGTAGTTGAAGCCACATGGTGTGATTGTTAAAATACACATTTTATAAAGGTCTGAAATAGTGAATCTGCTCAATCCTATTTCAGTGAAAATAAATTTACTATAATTTATTTTGTACAAAAACTAAATATTTCATTAAACAAATTTCTTAAGTGAACAACTTTGACATGGTACTTCTTTAACAGAAATGTTTTTAAAGAAATTGAATATAAAGTACAGATAGACCAGTTCTAGTACTCTCATTGTCTTTTAGTCATTCTTCTGACAAAAATTATCATTTACTACACAGATCTTGGTCACAATTATGACATTTATAACTCAATCAGTATCAGGTTCTGCTAAGAGATGCCCTCATCCACCAAGTATTTACATTATTTGGGGTTATCTTCCTGGAAGGAACATTCTACAGTCTCCCATAAAGTGATGTTTCATATCACTGTCTGAAGTAAAAGAGCCTCTTGTGCCACTATAATACATACCAGTGTCAGTAGGTCAGATTTAGGAATAAAGTTCATACTGTGCTCCATATCTAACAGGTATTAATAAAATGACAGTATGGTACAGTTGTTCAAATATTAGCAGATTTTTAGTAAAGTTCTATGTAACATCGTCTCAATATTGCACGATGCCCATTCTTATTTCCCTGTGAATATTCAAGTTTCTATCAGGTGAATCGAAGTTCTTCTAACATTTCTTCCAAAGTTCCTTTTTTGGGTACATGTGTGTGCAGGTGCACGTGCATATATGTGCCTGCATGTGGAGGCCCAAAGTTAACATCTGATATCTTCCTCCATCTCTCTATTTATTGATGCAGAGTCTTTCACTGAAACTGGAGCTCTCTGACTCCAGCTAATCTAGCTAGCCATGGGGATCCCCTGTTTGTCCCCCAAGTGCTGGGATTACTAATGGAGAGCATGCCTTCATGGCTTTTAAATTGGTTCTAGTGGTCCAAACTCCAGTCCTCAAGCTGTACAACATGAATTTTATCCATTAAGTCACCTCCCTAGTCCAAGAGCATTTTTATAGGAATGTTTAAAGTGTACTAGAGTGAATGAATCATTGACCTGACCCAATCAATATAACTTTCCTATTACTGTGCCGCGCTCATGAGGCACTCTCCACTGGTAGACAGCTCCCTTAATTCAATGACCAACCAAAACATTAACTTCAAAAAGTTAGTGCTGAAAGAATGATCGATTCATGACTGAATGAATCCTCCCTCAACCCCATACTGATGGATAGTTACTGAAGATGAAGCCCACAAAATTATATACCTTTCTTAGTACTTTAATATCAATTTGGAGAAGTAACATGGCATAGCAATTCAGATTACAGGATATGGATCCAGTCTGAATGGAGTCTGTGATTTACTAGTTGTGTGATATGAGACAAGTTGCCTACCTCCCCGTGCATATATTTTCTTAGGATAAGATGGGAATGAGGACTATAACTACAGGAGATATGTACAAAGTATCTCAAAATACATGTTTTGTATAGCAAAACATATACAGTGTTTGTATAGCACTTTGATACCAAAACACAGCACTTTCACATAGATGCCCGCAATTGAACTTCAATATGGGAAATAGACAGGGAAGACGTGTTCACTCCAAATTTACAGATGATAAACTGAGGCTTGCAGACATTTATATGACCCATCAAAATGTGACTACCTGCTCAATCTTGGTAAGTGGCAAGGCAAGTGTGAAACTTGGGACTTCTGACTCGTAGTCTGAGGATCTTGCCCTACACTGCACCACTTCTCTTATTTTCTAAGTCACTCATTAAATAAATATTTAGCCAATGTGAAGCCCTGAATTTGGCCTGCTCATCAGGTTCTATCTTAAAATGATGGCAAAGCAATTAGAGATGATACAAAGAAGGGCAGGGAAAAATGATTAAAGCATTGGAAAATAGGGCCTTCGAGGAAAGGCTAAATGAGTTAGGGTTGTTTATCCTGGTGAAAGATAGCCAAGAGGCAGTTTAATCACCATCCTCAAGTATAAAGAGTTATCATAAGGAGGGCACTGACCAACTGCTCTGCATGCCTGAGGACAGTACTAGAGCAAATGAGCTTAACTAGACTAACGAGACAGCACTAGGAAGGACTCATAAAGAGAAAGGAAAGTGAAATCTCAACAGTTCAGACACTATGATGGTCAAATGATAGTGAAATAGTGAAAAGTAAGATTTACAAGATTTTTAGGATTGTTTTCCCAACTGCACAAAAATTCCAAGTTCATTCTGTGTGGTGACAAAGATCATTAAAGGACATTTAATGAATAGAAAAGGAAACCATCATTTCTTGGCATCTGTGGTTCTATAACTCGTCACAGATACAAAAATCCACAGATGAGCAAGTCCACTTTATAAAATGGCATCGTATTTGTATATAGCCTATGTCTATCTACTTGCATAGTTTAAACCATTTCTAGACTATTTATAACAGTGAATACAATATTAATATTATATTATTTATGACAGTATACTTTTCATGGAAGAGTGAAAATAAATGTCTTATGTGTTCAATATAGACAGAGGGTTGGGTATTTTTTAATATTTTTTTATCCCATGTTGGTTGAATTCATAGATATAGAACCAGCAGTTATAAAGGATCAACTGTAATTCCTAACTTATCAATTAAATATCCAGAAAGATGTCCCCTTAAATGGATTTAAATGTTCTCCATTTAGTCTTTACCATACTTTTATCTTTTCCTAAACATGATGCATAGCAAAATACCAACATACCCTCTGCCTGAATTACCATATGGTCTAAACAGGGCCGAAAGCAGGGAAACGAGAGCATGGTATAATTTTTTTTTCTGGCACGATCTCAAGCTAAAGCCATCTCCTCACTGATGATGTAAAAGAGCCTCTTGAAGGAATCCTGAAGGAGATTAGTTGCTAGCTTTAACTCTCAATCTTCCTGGCAGAGCATTAAGTTTACTTATTAGCACAACTGTCTCACTAAGTTACTTCGATGGTTGTTGAGGGTCATATCATATGTAGAGAGCACCTGAAACAGTGCTTCACAGCCAGTAGGCACTCAGAATCTGGTAACCATAGTAATTTTTATTTAAATACTCTATTTAAGGACTCTTCCTCAAAAATGGTGTCCTCATGAATGTTCCATGATGAATCTAGCATGCTCAAAGACCTCTGCTTTCCTCTTCTGTGTAGCTTTGGGTAGCACATGTTGATTGATGAACTCAAGCACTATTTGAAGATCAACTCAATTTTCAGAATCATTTAAAAACCGTTTAAAATAATTTAAGGAACTGCAATCTTGAGTAATATATAATAACTTAGCATTTTAGTAACAAATACGTATTTAGTCCTTATAGTGCTCCAGACATTATTTTAAGCAATTGTGTGGACACATATAGAGGTAAATTGTATGTATATATATTTTATACACACACACTATATATATATTATATATATATATTTATTTATAAAGGTAAAATGTATATATCCCACTGGTAAGGTAGACAAAAGTAGCCAATTTTAAACATGAAAAAAGGAGACCTAGAAGTCATACAGCTAATAATTGGTAAAGTTGGAATTTGAACCCTGGGAATCTAACTGCAGATGCTGTTAATCACTGCACTAATTGGCCTTGCATCTGACTGAATTTTTCAATTGGAGTTGATTCAACCAAAAGTTACGAGATAAGCATCCTGATGAGGCCTGAAGTGGCTTTGTTTACACAACAGGCATTTCACAGATATTTTCTCCACTTGATGAGGAGTCATATTCCATTAGCACACAGAATTGAAAATATGCCTTTAAATCGACACTTTCATGAAGTGCTCACTTGTAACGAACAGGTTCATTTACTTATGGTACCAAAACAATACAGCTCTAGAATGGGACTCACAAAAGAATATATTGTGAAGAGGACATCTCACAGTGATCTATATGTACAACCAGCATGGATAAAGAGTCACAGCCTCTGCTGTCATACCAAAAACTTCCCTACCATTTCCAGATTACCTTGCTAGAGAGTAACCTCCATGTATCTGGCAATACCTGTCAGGCAAAGTTCCCTTTCTCCCCTTAAATCCTAGAAAACAAAGCATTAAAATAGAAGCATAAATGCTTATAGGAGAACTATTTCAAGTGGATGCTTAATGTGAGCAGCAATGCCCAGTACCTCTCACCTGTCCTTAAATGCTGGCAAGATGGTCTGCTCCTTGAACTTCATGCATAATAGGACTCCTTGCACCATAAACCCTGAAATACAGTTTTTTTCTTTTACTTTAGTCTTAAGAGCTTTTGAAAAACGAGAGGCTGGAGAGATGGCTCAACAGTTAAGAACACTTGCTGTTCTTACAGAGGATCCAGGTTTGAGTTCCAGCACCCAAATGGTGGCTTACAACTATCTGTAACTCCAATTCCAAGGGATCCAACAACTTCTTCTGACCTCTGCAGACTGCACAACATAGGTGCACTTACATATATGCAGGAAAAACACTCATACACATAAAATAAAAATAATAAATAAAATATTTTTTTAAAAAGAGCTTTTGAAAAATGAGTAGCAAGTTGAGTATCAAGGGAGAAAAGAAAAAGGAAGTGGACCCAAAAGCCACACTGGGCATGCCCAAACAGAGCACAAAGGCACAGGAAGTTTCAGAGGGAGGTCAGGCTAGGGGCAATAAAGTAGAAAAATGACAATTTATGCCATAAAACAAGATAAAATATGGCTACCTGTGTTTTAAATTCAATTCCCCCAAATCATTCAAAGTAGAGTCATTTACCATGTATGTTTCTCCAAATAACTACATTCCCTTTTTCTGTGCTACTTAAAGCATATAGTTCTGGAAAGAATAGGAGGTAGGAATTGGCTAGGTAGTTAGGGTAAAAAGACCCCAAAGAAAAAGTCAAAATGTCCTTGGGCCTGTTAGCAACATACTCTGTTCCAAAGGCCAAAAATGTCAAAAGTATTGGGGAGCTTGTATCTAATCCTTAAAAGATTTTAGGGTTACCTCTTCAGAGGGAGGAATGTTGGAGGGGAGGGAGTGGGCATGGATTTGATCAAAACACTTTATATGCATGTATGAAATGCTCAATAAAGTTTTTGTAAAACTTAGAAAAAAAAAAGAATTCCATGGTATGACCAAATCAGAAAAGAGAGCTTTAAGGGAAAAGAACTCAGTGGCTTCTTGTGTAATTTTATAAACCACCCTTCTCAGATTGAGTCTAGTCAGCACAAGGAACCAGCCATGATTCTAGCTTCCTTCCACCCTGCCACACCCCAGTCAATTTACATACATCACAGTTAGGAGAATTGTCCATGAGGGGAGCCTGATTCCATCAGCTTCTGGCTTTATTTGGGAAAATAGACTGTAGGGCCTTGGGTGAAGACACAATCCAAGCTAAAGCATATTTTGTTTTAGGAATTTTAGCATTTGTACTCTTCCTATGGCTCTACAAAATGTTACAAACTACTATTCATCCATACCTCTCATTGCCTAAAAACATAAATATCATTTTCAAAATATACACTTTATTTTTGGAATAAATTTTCCTGAATGTTCTGGCATTATTCAGCATAAGTATAGCTCTTCTAGTCACCCATTGTGTTTACTAGTGAGGCAAGTTTGAGGAAGGTGATTTTTCTCACAGTAAATGGAATCTCTTCCCCACTAATTTCAATGTTATGGAGAATTATTCAAGACTCTGGAAGAGAGCAATACTTCCATTACCTCTTTGGAAGAGTTTATCTTTCTGTGGGCTTTCAGGAGTGGGTGCAGGTTAATCCCAGGGAACCTTCCTGATACTGTCATATCTTTCACTTTATTCACTAGCCATTCTCTCTCTTTGTTGAAAATTTGAAAAACAAAATAGTGGTAACTGCAGAGACTCATAACTACTCAAAATGCTGATAAGTGACTGGGGCTAGAGAGATGGCTCAGCAGTTAAGAGCACTTGCTGCTCTTACACAGGACTCAGGTTTGGTTCCCAGCACACACATGTCAGCTCACAACTGCTTGTAACTCCAGTTTCAGGGGTCCCAATACCCTCTTGAGGCCTCCACAAGCACCTGCACATATGTGGTGCACATACAGACAAGCAGGCATACACAGATACACATAATTTTTAAGTGACTGCTGAGCCAGGTGTGGTAGCCCACACCTCTAATCCAAACACTTGGGAGGCAGAGGCAGGCAGATCTGTAAGAGACTGAGGCCAACCTGTTCAACATATCAAGTTCCAGGCCTGTCAGAGCTATGTAGTGAGATGTTATCTCAAAAAAAAAAGAGTGACTGTTAAATGCTCAGTCATAAATGGGACATAATTCTTACCCCCTCCAAGACTCAGGGAACTTTACAGAAGAGAGGATTTAAGAGGGAACAGAAAGAACATAAGAGCTAGAGGAAGGGGTATAACATTTACTAGGCTGTCTCCCTGGCTATGGGCAATTATACTGTTGAACTCACAGCAGCTGTGAGCCCCTACACAAGACATACACAAGATTGGACCCATCAGCATCTTGCTGGGGGGAGGAGGAGCAGTCATTAGGCCCCACCCTTCCCTGAGGTTCTATAGCCAATTAGTGGTTGCTGGGGGAGGGAGAAACATTTTCTTCAGTGGTATAGACAACTGGTAAGGTGCTCAGGGTTCTCATCCATGCTCCTATTAGAAACCCTAATGAAATTCATTGGGCCACAAAAAAGATATAAAAGTGGTGACTAGTTGGGAAAAGGAAGGGGATCAGTGGGAGGGGGACAAGAGAGTGTAATGGGAGTGAATATTATAAAAATGCATTATATATAATATCATAATGAAATCCATTATTATGGATATTTAATATATGCTAATCAAAACTTTTTAGAAAGTACATGATTAAGAAAAACTGCAGATATGGACTGACAGGGAAAGGGAAGTAAATAACCACTTTCCACAGCAATAGCCACAACATATACTAAAGCATTATGTCTAGTGATTCAACACTAGATTTTTCTTAATCGCTGAATTTTTAAAATAATTTTCAATCCATCACATGAAGTAATGGACTTTATTATGGCATTTCCATACGAGTATGTCATTATATTTTGCTCTCATACATGCTTCTCCTGGCCCCCCATCCTGTCCCACTTGCCCCTTTCTTGCTGGTTGCCATCCCCTCTCCCCAGGAAGTTTCCACCTCTCCTTTCATATCACTATCCTCCCTTAAGATCGCCTCCCCTATCACAATTCCCCTTTCTACTTTCATGGCCTACAAGTACACATATTTGTACACACACACACATATATTAAATATAGAATCTAAATATAGAATTTATAGATTCAACATATGACAGAAAACATGCAGTATTTTTCTTTATGAGTTTGCGTTATTTTGCTTAAGATGATGGTCTGCTGTCGCATCCATTTTCATGCAAACAACATAATCTCATTCATCTTTATGACTGAATAAAACTTCACTCTGTATATATGCCCCATTTCCTTTAGCTATTCAATCTGTTGATGGACATCTAGGCTGGTTTCCACGGTTAGCTATTGCTACTAGTACAGCAATAAAATAAATGTGCAAGTATCTTTATAATATGTTGACTCAAAGTCCATGGAGTATACATACCCAGGATTGGTATAGTTGGTCATACAGTACTTCTATTTCAAATTCTTTAAGGAACCTCTATATTGACTTCCATAGTGATTACGCCAGTTTACACACCCACCAACAATAAATAAGCTTCTTCTTTTCCCACATTTTCCCCAGAATACACTATCATTTGTTTTCTTGAAAATAGCCATCCCGACTGGAGTGACATAGAATATAAAAGTACTTTTAAATTGCACTTCTCTCTTGGTTAAATATGTTGTACATTATTTCAAATATTTATTGACCATTTGCATTTCTTCTTTTGAGAATTGTCTATTAGGTTCATCAGCCCATGTATTGATTAAAAAAGATTTTCAGAGTTTAATTTTCAATTTTTTGTGTATTCTAGATATTAGTTAGCATTTAAGATAAAGTAGGCAAAGATGCTTTCCCATTTGGTAGGCTTCAATAGTAGTTCATCTAAGAAATAATCTCTAGCCTTAGAAATCCAATATTCTAGGGACCTGCTAACAGACATATGGTTGTAAGCTGAGAGTGAAATATCCTTCCAACACCACATAGCTATAGCTTTTGCCTCACACTTAAGTCTGTGTTCTTTATGACATTCAAACTATGTAGTTAGCTGGAAGCTGAACAAGACACAGTACAGCTATACTGAAATTATCTTGAACCAAAGCAAGATACTGTTTCTTTTCCAGCCTGTGTCTACTGGTGGGAAGTCTTCAAAAAGGCTAAGTTAAAGGATTTGGGCAGATGTTACTTGGCTTTCAAAGGGCTATCTCAGGTCATGTTCCTGTAAAAGAAGCAAGAGCTATGTACACTGAGACTTCCAGGAGAAGTAATAATTGCCTAGATACCTAAGAAATCACTGCATAAGAGAAACAAAATTTCTTTCTTTAAAAAAATTTAATAGGGAATGGAAAGGTTGCTCGGTGGTTAAGAATATTTCTTGTTGCTCTTCCAGAGGATCCAAGTTCAATTCGCAGTAACCATGTTGGGCAGCTCACAGGCACCTGTAACTTCAGCTCCTAGAGGATCTGTTGCCTCTGACTTCTGTGGGCACCTGCACTCACATGCACACCACACACACATACATGTATACACATGATTAAAAATAAAAATAAAATCTTAAAACCTTAATAGCCCTAAGCAATGTTAATTAATCTGAAAACAGATTCTTTTTTGTTGTTGATTTTTGGGACAGGGTCTCCCTATAACCCCAGCTGCCCTGGAACTCGTTCTGTAGACTAGGCTGGCCTCAATCTCAAATAGATCCACCTGCCTCTGCCTCCAAGTGCTGGAATTAATGGCATGCACCACCATGCCCAACTGAAAACAGATTCTTAACAAATGCAGAGTAATATAATAAAGACTGTGTATATAAGTGTAGTTAAAAAGATATAGAAAAGCCTAGATCTTATTTTTGCATATGATTAAATTAATACAAAATATAAAGTCAAAGTATTCTTAGTACCTATAATGTCTCCAGTTTCTCCCAGGCTCAGCTGTAAAAGATCCCATTCTTGTTTGATTTTTCTGTTCCCCAGTATCCCACGGACAAGCTTTCAGATATAAAGCAATATGTAGACAAAAATACTTATTAGCCTTCTTTTATATCCTAGTGTGGGTTACTGGGCTGTTCCATCTCTTCTCCCATTTCTAAGCAGTCCAAATATTTCTCTGTAATTTGTCTGTCTTATTAATCCTTTTGAAGGATCCTTTTTTAAATGTTTTATTTATTATATTTTTTATGTATATGAGTGTATTGCTTGCACGTATGTAAGTGCACCCATGTTGTTCAGTGTTCACAAAGGTCAGAAGAAGGCATCAGATCATTTGGCGCTGGAGTTACAGATGGTTAACTACCATGTGGGTACTGGGCACCAAACACAGATCCTCTTTAAGAGCAGGCAGTACTCTTAACCACTGAGCCATCTCTCTAGCCCTTGAAGGATCCTTTTTGTTACCTAACCAACCACACTCTACAGTAATCTCTACTTCTTAGCCTGATGACATGATGATTTCATATTTTTATTTAGCATTATAGGAATATTTGAACAAATATTTTGAAAAAAAATGCACATCTAAATTACAGAACAGCCTTCCCAAAGCAAAATTTATTGCTGGATTATGTAATGACACTCACTGTAAACATAGCTTCTCTCAATTCCAACATAATGTCCTCCAGGCCATAAGTGAGGGGGGCTCTGTACTTGTGCTGAAAGCCTTCAAAATGTGACATGACATAGATGCTCATTGACAATCTGAAGCAAACTTGTTCCCTAAAATGCAAAGATATTTATCCTGGTAGTTGGTAACAGACAGCAATATTCTATATTTAGGGAATTTATCTTTGGCTTATTTTAAAAGATGGCCTGTTTCACTGGTCATCCTTCACAGTAGACCGGCTAGGCTAGTTTTGTGAATATTTAGAAATAAGGCCCTCTGGGAAAAATAAAGAGAAAAAAACTCATTCGAGATCATTACTTTCAAAAAGAAAGACTCTTGATTGTTTCAGATGATAAAACTTTTGTCTCAGAAATGAATTGTTCCTAATAGACCAGGAGTTCCCTCTTCTCAATTTTTAAAATCTGATACCGCATTATTTGTTTATTTTCTGGGAAATTTAGGGGTTATTTTAAAAATACTCCTATAGTTCTCATAGTTTTCTATGAGGACTCTCAAGGATTGAGACTCTTTGGGATAAAGTAAAATAGCCAATAGTATTATAAAGGACAATACAGGGGACTGGAAAGATGGTTCAGTGGTTAAGAGCACTGACTGCTCTTACAGACGACCCAGCTTCGATTACCAGCACCCACATGGTGGCAAACAAATAGTCCATAACTCTAGATGCCTTCTTCTGACCTCTGAAGGCATTGTACGACATAAGTGCACTTACTTAAATGCAGGCAATACACTCATACACATAAAATAAAAAGAATAAACAAAATTTATTTTATGTGTATGAGTGTAGTGCTTGCATGTAGGTTGGTGCCTGATGAGATCAGAAGAGGGCATCAGATCCCCTAGAACTGGAGTTACAGACAGTTGTTAGTCATCATATGGGTGCTGGGAAATGAACCCGGGTCCTCTGCAAGAGCAGTCAGTCATCTTAGATGCTGAGCCATCTCTCCAGCCCCCAATAAAATGTTTTTAAAAACACAATACAGAAACTATGGAGCCTGAGTTTTAGCCCCAAACCATACGATTCTGAAATGCCAATCTCTCTGTACTGCTATTCCATAATCCCTAAAAGGAATGTGTTAAATGTTTCAAGAGACATCTAGTTTCAAGAAACTGATTCTCATTGCCTTGAAAAACAAGGTAAGGAATTCAATTCGGGAGATACTGATTGAGGGGCTAGTGGTAGTGTATCTCAGTGGTAAAGTTTGCAAGAGACCATGAGTTTTTAAGCCCCAACACTGCAATAAAAAACAGAGAGAAAAGGAGGGGTAGCAGGAGAGGAGAGGGAGGACAGGAGAGAGGCGAAGGAGAGGAAGGAAGAATGAAAGAAAAAGAAAGGAAGGAAGGGATAGAATGAAGGAAATAAAAGGAAAGGGAATAAGAAAAAGAAAATAAAAAAGAATCCCAACCCATTTTGCCATACATAGGGGAAAATAAGTCCTCCCTACTAAAGAAATTTGCAATCTAGTAGGCCAATAATAACACAACACAATAATTCTGAAAGGCAACATATCATAACTATCTAAACTGTGTGAGCCAACTTTCCTGCTTTCTCAGATTTCCAGATAGTGACTATCATTAAATGATTTTTTCCTGACTGAGATTCTTGAAAGCAGAAACATCAGTGAGCTTTGCCGAGACTTGGGAAGAGAGATGATAGGGAGAATGAAATAAAATGCCCTAAGGCCAGGACACAGCCAGAAAGTTTCTCATTTGCCTCTACCTTTAGCACACAGAAGAACAAATGTCCCTGTTAATGGGAGTTTCTGCTTAATCAAAGCTGTACCACATATGTATACATAAATATCACATCAGGTCCCTTCTGGAAAATGCCTAGGAAATTTCCTATTTATTAAAAGCTTCTGGTAGTTGCATTCTGATTAACTGAGATTTGTTTGTTTATGACAAGCCCATCATAAGTCCACCATCTTATCTATATCAACTATTGTCCTCTGTTTGCATATCCTTTGCACACAGAAACATACATAGGCAATAACAGAAACAAGTGTATTGAATTAGATCATATTACTCTTGCCCCTTAACATCAAAATTTTAGGATTAAGCCTTGTACTTTAATCCAAAAATCTTAAAAATATGGATAAATACAAATAGAACAATATAACATGTAAATACCCCCTTTTAATTAATACCATCACAAATCAAATGGGAATTCAGAATATCCATTAATTTTTTTTATTTTTTATATGTACGAGTAATTTGCCTACATGAATGTAAGTGGGCCCATGCATGCAATGCCCACAAACGTCAGAAGAGGGTGTCAGATTCCTTGGAATGGGAGTTAAAGATGGTTGTTAGCTACCACGTGGTTACTGGAAACCAAACCCAGGTCCTCTCCAAGAACAGCTAGTTCTCTTAAACCCTGAACCATCTCCCCATCCCCCAGAACAGCTGTTTTTAAAAAAAATACAATAAAAAAGAAGAAAGCCTTAGCCAATTATCGCTGTTATCCCTCAACAGGAAATACATGTATTTCAGTTGGCATAGAAAGAAAGCCCCGTGACATACGTGAGTTTGTGTAGCTTTCACTGTGAACACATCAGTTAACCCTTTATAGACACTGAGAGGTTGACAGAGTCCTATGGCTTCAGCCACTGGCTTGTAAACATTAACAATTTTTTAAATTATCATTCAGACTTATTAGGAAAATTTCCCAGATTAAGAGCACCAAAAATATACCAATTAGAAAGTTTGTCATGCAGCTGCATGATTACAGGAGTTCTATCCTAGATTCTAACAGATGTTACAACAAACTGTTTCAAGAAAGCTGTGAGAATCACAGTTTACAACACCAACACAAAAGCTAGTTATTGTTCAAGTTCACTTTGCCTTGGGGACCCTTATATTTAAAATAATTTAGACCTCTAGGCTCCCCTACAGAGAGGCACCAAGCAAATGCAAAATAAGATCTATGATAAAAAGAAAACAAAACATTTAGATTTGACTTCTTCGCCATGCTAACACAGAAAGGCAAAAGCTATTGATAGCTGGACTACGATGGGACTGGATGTGGGAAACATCCATAGACTAGTGTGATGGCATTGTTATGAAACACCCACTTGGTCCTTCTACTCAAATGAATCCTATGCTTGTTGCGACAGCTTTGCCTCAGTCCAGATTTGACAGGGTCAAACTCTCTTTACCCAAAGGTCATAACAAATTGACAAGTGAAGGAAACCATGCAATGGCCTAAGGCAAGGGATTGTGGAGATTAGAAACGGTATCATATCACTTGGGGTGGAGCTAAAATAGAAAAGATTAGAGGTCAAACACCACTATTCTTTCAGCAATCATATATATATATATACATACATACACACACACACACATACACATGTATATGTCAGGCAGCCTTCTAGCTACACAAACCACCACTGGTCTACCCTGAAAAATAATAGCATCTGACCAAGTATCTGTTGAAGGAATATAGCTCTGGCCAAAAACAAAACTCTAGCTAAGCTTTTTTTTTTTTTTTTTTCAAAATCCTGTCTGCTGTTGCACAGCCTCATCACCTATTTATCACTTCAGTCATAAAAATAAATCCTTCCTTGCTTTACCAGGATGACATTGGGGTAAATCAGACAATTTCTCCAAAGCATTCTAAGATCCTGAGAGAGCAACTCTACAAACACACGACATTATAATTAGAATCTCTGTATCTCATTTCTTTATGAGGAGTACTCTAATGAGGGGAGAAATGTGATCATGGAGCCTTAGAACTGAAAAAGTACTTAAGCTCCTATAAGATGAGGGAGTCCACCTGGCTGAGTCAGACAGGACTACAATGAAGCACCTTTGACCAGCCTAAGAGAATGATCAGGAATGATCCCAGGACATTAGAAGACTTTCTATTTGTCTTTGGCAAGGCAGCACAATCATACTTTATCATGGCCATCATAAAGGTTTAGATTTGTGAGTTGGCATCAAAACAGTGGCAATCATTTTGTTTTCATTTTATCATGGTTTGACAAGCAAAGCACATGTCTACCACAGCAGGATGAGCTGGTCATACAAAGTGCAGTGTTCAAATGAAAAGGTATTAACTGAATTGTCTTCATGTCTTTAGTTGAATCAGTTGTGGAAATCTTAGTTGGAGGAATACCTATATTGTATAAGAACTGGGGTAGGGAGGGCTTGGTGGAACGAGACATTAATCCTAGCGCTTGGAAAGTAGAGGCAGGTGGCTTTCTGAGTTCCAGGCCAGCCTGGGCAACATAACAACTTCTAGGCTAGCCAGGGCTAAATAGATTCTGTCTTAAAAAAAAAAAAGAACTGGGAAAGATGTGTGGGTTCCTCTCAAAAACGTGCCTACCCATTTTAAGACTGGGGACGGTGAATGAACTGATTTACACAATGGAGCCAGACACCTACCTTTTCTCAGGTAAATAATATAAAAGAACCACAATAGAATGTGACCTTGGTACTATTGTGTCTTGAATTAAGAACCGAAATCCTGAGACATTGAAGGAATGGACTAGACAGTCAACGAGGATACTTAACAGAAAGCTTCTTAATGACCACTCCTAAGTGCCTTGCCATCAACCGATATTGCTTCAACAGTTCTGAGAGTCCTTTCCTCTTCTCTTGACCTATTTCAGACTACTGCTTTTGCTTAACTTGAGAACCTCCTATTCAATAAACTGTTCTTCCTCCCTCTTCCCTGGCCAATATAAAATCAATTGTTACTTGACAGGCTGCTTTGTTGCAATTTTCTCAAACGTGCAAAGGAAACACATCGTTTTTTTTTTTTTTTCACATACATTAACTTAATTTCTGTCTCACCCACTCAAGCACAACACAATCTTTCAAACACTGACCTAAACCCCTTCTCCATTTGGTGTCCATGGCAACTGCCACCAAGCTGCTCAGAGAGAGCAGCAAGGAGTGGCAGGAAAGTGCACCTCCCAACAGAGCCATTAGCTCTTCTCCATTAGCCACATCAATATCAAGTGGCAGCAGGCCCATCCCTGGATCCTCAGGCATCTTCTTTTTTCAAAGAGGAGAAATGCAGTTCACACCTTTTTTTCCCAGGGATTGAGAATTGAATTTATCTGCTTCTCATGCTCAACCTGTGTGCCTTGTTAGTATGAAGAAGGAAAATTTTTCTTGAGAAAACTCCCCAATATATTTCCCCAGTGACTGTATCAACGGCAGCTTTACTCAGTGAGTCTCTCCCTCTTCCCCCCCAACCCCCACCCCCACTCTCTGAATGTGTGTATATTTGTGTATACACATGTGTATGCGGAGGCCAGAGTTCAATATCACGTGTCTTCCTCAATTGCCTTTGCACCTTATTTTTAAGACAGGGTCTCTCACTGAACCTAGAGCTCATTGATTCGGCTAGACTGGCTGGCCAGAGAGGGATCCCTTTCTCTGTCTCTCCAGCACTATGATTACAGCCACACACTGCCACTCCTGGCTTTTACGTTGGTGCAGGGAATAGAGTTCACAGATTTGGCAAAGCTAGCTAGCCAGCAAGCCCCAGAGATCCTCCTGTCTCCACCCCCAAGTACCGGGATTACAATTATGCCCTACTGCACTGAACTTTTACACCAGTGCTGGGGATCTGAGCTTAGGTCTTCATGCTTCTGTAGCAAGCAGTGAACCATAACCCCAGCCCTATAGCCAGTGATTTCAAACTCCTCTGAAAGTATACATGAGTTCCTACCTTCTTTCTTTTATAGTTCTTACCATTGAGTGAGCTGGAACTCATATTCATAACTTTATTAACCTATATCAAGACTACACACATGGCAATATTATGCCATCAAATTACATTTTTTAATAAAACTGCAACATTAATAATGGTTGATTGTTGGAGGTGTTGTGAACCAAGTAAAAATATTATGGTTTCTCCAAATGTACAGAAAGCTGTTCTGTCTACACATTTTCTTCATGAATTAAATCTTATTTGCTTTTCTTTGAGCTTAACTGAAAAGTTGTCAGATGGTGATGAATTTCCCTGTAGTTACTCTAGAAGAAGATAGGTTTGGTTTGTGGGAATGGTTCTGTCTGCAATCTCATTACAACACAGCCCCGCATTATCTAACAGAGGCATTTTACATAAAGAGGACCTTCTGAGACTCAGTTCTTTATGGTAACTAACAGGAATCCATTACTCAAGTATCCTCTTCGTAGACTCTCCACAAATAGGAATAATCTGTGAAGTGTGAAGAACAAGTGCACGGCTTTATCTTCTTAACTGCATGAAAGGAAGGAAACAGGAGGCCATTATGCTCAATCATTTCCAGTAGATCTGCTGAAATGTAAGGAGATGGTTTCAGGCTCTCTTTGAAAGCAAGACAACGTTCTTATTCAGCTTGAGAAAGCTGTTCTGCCTGCAAATTTTCTTCATGAGTTCCATATTATCTCTGTAGTCTTGGATAAGAACTAGCAATAAGTTTAAAGAAAAAGAAAAAAAAACAAAAACAAGGCATGGTTTCAGACCTCAAAAGTAGAGATGTATCCCCGTGAACAGATGGACACAATCTAGCATGGTAAGTGTAATAATAAGGGGCAGGCAGATTTTAACATGAAGGCAGAGGAAACATGCTTAACTCAGCTTGACTCAGCCAACCAAGGGGGCTGTCCCCTCACAACTGATTCAACTGGGTCTTCCTGAACCCAATGAATGCATATGGTTTTGTGGAGGGGAATGAAGACTTCTATTTGCCTAAGTATGGCAATGCTCACTTGTCAGGGTGAATGCTAATAAGCAATACCAAATGAAAAACTGAAGCTGATTAGAATGTCATGAAGCAGAGAAATAGAGACCTGCTACAGATAGCACAGGATACGAGACTGGAGAGATGGCCCAGTGGATAAAATATACACCGCTCCTGCAGAAGAATCCAGTTTGGTTCCCAGCACCAAAATTAACAACTATCATTTTGAAAATAATCCCCAGTCTTGTACATATTGCACGCACAGTGTGGTGTTTACTTCTGGTGCACAGCAGAAGCCCTCTAGACTTATAAAAATGACCACTGTATCTGAGACTTAAGCCTTTGGAAAATCCCACCAAAGGATTTTATGTTCTCTGCTGCTCCCTGCCATGTATGGGTGTTTGCTAGTGATTAAAGATAATGTGGATGTAGGGCATAGCTCTTAAACGCCATTCTGAGAAATAAAACTCCTGCTATTTGCTTAGCTCATCTAACAAGGCTGAATACAGATTATGATTTAAAAATAAGCTCTTTTAACACATTTTCGTTAGGACTGAAAGATAAATAGTTATGATTTCTGTCAGTACACATAGGTTGTAAATCTCTGTTTTAGGTGCCTATGTTCTGTTAAGGGGGGCTCAAATAGGCATTGGAACAATTATATTTTAAAAGTGGAAGCAGGGGGCCTGGAGAAATGGCTCAGACGTTAAGAGCACTGGCTACTCTTGCAGAGGACCCAGGTTTGATTCCTAGCACCCACATGGCAGCTGAAAACCATCTGTAACTCCAGTTCCAGGGGATCCAACACCCTCTTCTGACCTCTGTGGGCATTGCATGACACAGGTACACTTACACACATGCAAGCAATACACTCATACACATAAAATTAAAATAATACATAAAATAGTTTCAAAATGAGACCAGGCTTCAAGGGAATTTCAAATTCATTCATTTTGGGCATTTCTAAATGGTGAAATTATTGTTCTTCCAAAAATTCCACTATGTATGATTTATTTTTACCTATTTCGTTTTACCATTCTACTAATTTTTTCTAATTACTTTCAGCTTTTCCATGACTTTGGAAGATAGAGACTGTTAGATGAAACTGGGCATGTTTAGGGTAGTATGACCATAGAGACAATACAGGCAATAAGAACATATCAGAACACCAAAGGGAAACCTAAACAATCATATAAAAATAAATGAGGATAAGGCCATCCTGCTCTGTGACTTACTCTCACCTCATGGTGCCAGAGTGCTCTGCCAGCATGCAATGTCAAGTAAAAGGTATATATTAAGTTAATGGGACCTGGTTTCACAATCATAGGAAGAAAAACTAAATGTATGTGGACTCTGCTCTGACTTCTCAAAACATAAAATCATTTTCAACTCTGTAGATATACCTCCTGAGAAATCAGAACAGCACACACCACCACACAGAAGTGAGCTGAACATACGGCCCACTCCAACCCTGCTACCATTTCACTAGTTCAAAAGGTACCTGATTTGTGGCAGAGTGTAAGAGAAAAATTTAAAAGCCCATACCTAGGGTAGCCTTATACTCTGAAATGGAAAATCTTTGATTCGGAGACTTTCCTGTAAAGCCAGAATAAATACAACCTTCTAGAGTTTTCCATGTTTTTAAATCTTCTTGACAAAATATCTCTTTTGATCCTCTGAGATAGACTAATAGTGAGTTTTTCCTGATTATAAGAGAAGGCACACAGAGGTTAAATAACTTGCCCAAGATCATACAGTTAAGATTGTTGCATTGCAGTCCTTCTTTCCTAAAGAGCTAAACCCATTTTATGTACTACATCTAAAAGGATGTATTTGGAAAGGCAGCAATGGAACTCTTGTTACACAACAGTAACTGTGCCCTACCCAAGTCAGCTCCCTTGCTTCTCAAAGGCATGGGTAATAACCTTTACTTTGGGCTTAGACGTTTCTCTTAACTGCCCCCCTTCCCACTCTGTTTCCTGAAAGAACAATTAAGATCCATCTGGGACTAATTATAATGATTCTTGAATTTGAACTTGCAACCATTACCCAATTGAGGTCACTTTATTTTAAATTAACTTTCCTGGTCAGAACACAGGTTTGGTTATCTTCAGAACCCAGTGCTGTGAGGCTCACTCCGACTTTTAATTAAGTAGCTAAGTAACGTGCAGTGTGACAAGCTGCCTAAGATTTGATGGAGTCGTTCATTTGCATTCAGACAAGGATCAAAATACATTGTCAGCGCTTCAGGGACTAAGTCCTAGAAACCTTCACTACAGTCTCTTGTTCAAGGCTGTGCGTCTCTTCCCTTTGGTTCCCTCTAATTATTTTTCCTGTGCTTTTGTTCTGATTATCCAACATTCATCACAAGTGCAGCTTGTGATTAAACAACAACAACTCATGTCATACACTGATAGGGAATCGAAAATTGGAGTCATGATCATATGAACCAAGCACAAAGCTTCATGAAATAATGAGGGAAACCAAAGGGAGATTCCCAGGATACCCAGCAACAAATGAGAATTACCAAAGATTCAGGCCCAACTGTTCCACACTTAGGTAATCATACATAATAACAGTAGGTACTCAGTCTTCAATGAATTCAATTCATGATGGAAGCTGATTGTCCTGCCATAGAAAGGACAGTTTTTATCAAAAGTGATTATTAGTAGTAGTATGACAGCTAACACTTAGTGACAATGCTTTTGAGTCAGGTAAACCTGATTTTTACATCGGTCCCCAACACTTTCCACCTGAGGGGCGTAAGGCAAGTTACCAAACTTCTCTGTGTCTCAATTCCTTAACCTGGAAGGTAAAGTTCACAATAGGACCTACTTAAAGAGTTGTAGTGAGGATTCAAAGAAACAGTCTTCGGGGATGGGAAGATAGCTCAATCAGTAAAGTGCTTGCTTCACAAGCATTGGGACCTGAATTTGGGTCTCCCAAACCCTAAGGGAAGTAAACCCATTTTTGGAGATATGTGCTTTCAATCCTAGTAGTTAGGGAGGTGGAGGCAGGAGGATCCTTGGGGTTTACTGGCCAGCCAGTCCTGGTGAATCAGTGAGCTCTGGGTTCATTGAGAGAACATGTCTCAAAAATTAAGGTGGAGAAGCAGTTGAAGAAGACACCTGATGTTGATGTCTGGCCCACAGACACACACACACACACACACACACACACACACACGTGTACACACATGAACACAAATATGCATGCACCATGTGTCCATGGAAAGAAGAAATAAAGCATCTAAAAATCATTTTAGCTAGATGTGGTGGTACACTCTTATAAGCCTAGCACTTGAGAGTCTGAACTAGGAGAACTGCTGTGAGTTCAAGGCCAGTCTGAACTACACAGAAAGTTCTAGGCCAGCTTACACTACAGAGAGATAACCTATCTCAAATGAATGGATAGATGATAGATAGGTAGATAGACGATAATCATTAAGAAAGTGTCTTGTATATAAGTACTTGATAAATGCTAGCCTCGGTCTTCTGTTATATCCTATCGCCAGGCCTTTGTCCAGGGCATCTTTCCATCTGGGACCTTCTGTTCCCTTCTCCCTACCAGTTACAGTTCCTGTATCACTAAAAAACTAAGTCTAAAAATCTCTCCTTCCTCTCCAAAGAAGAGCTTTCCCTGGTTCTCTCTCCTGCATTTGAATTGGTTCAATTTCTACCTTTCCACATATTTTTCTAATTTTTTGTTATTTTAAATGTCATTATCTTCTAATTCTCAAGGGTATGGTATCCTTTAAGCCTTCCATGTAAGAAACGTGTACTGAACACCACCTCAGTGCTATACACAGAGTATATGCTGTGTGGTTCACAAGATGAGTCACGACACAAGCTAGTAGAAAGGGAAGAGGCACTGACTGAATCCATTTATATTATAAGAATTTTTAATGTATTTCCAACTTTAGGCCTCATTGTAACAATAAAAGTGGGTGCTACATGGTTCTCTATTTTACAAATGTGTTAACTGAGGTTTGGAGAGGTAAAATGGCCATCACAGATATGAAGCAGAAAGATTGGTCAGTGGCTCTAGAGTCCACTCTCACCATCCTTCTGCTCTACTGCCCATCTCATGATTTAGTCTACTTTGGTTTGGATTGATTTTATTTTATTTGGTTTGACCAACTGCAGTGATATATGTCAAGGTAATATGCAAACTGCCAAGCGCTGTGTATATGATGTTAAGGATTATTGCACCATAGTGAATGTTGTTGGTGCCCCACCACATTCCTTTGGCTCTAACCATTCCTATATATGCCAATAGAATCCTATTATAAGTAAACATTATTTGTCCACTTGAAGATTTCCTATCATTCTAACAGTGCCATAAGTCAGAAATTTGGGGGAGTAAATAATATTCCTGACAGCATCTCCCAGCCCATGACAAGGAAATTTCCAGAAGTTGAAAGTTATGGCCTTTACATTAAGCATGTTTCATATATGTCCCAAATGACTCACTGTTGAGTGACTTTTCCTAAGGAAATGTAACTGAACGTGCATTCACCCTAGAGCTGGCACCAACGACAGATCAAATTAATAACTCTACCCAATGGTAACTTGGTGAGCCAATGGGTATAGTTGGGGTTATTTATAGGAGCATAGGTGAAGTGTTACTTACAGAACCATGGGCAATATATGAGCAACTGCACAACCAAAGAAAAGAAAGCCCCACAGCAATTATTAACTATTTATTTATACTCCAGTAAGACACATGTGATCTACCTTTGGGGCCACCTTGCAAGTTCCATGAGCCCGTCCTGCTTCCACAACGCAGTGCTAGAAGGCCCAATCTTGTGTGAGTCTCGTGCAGGTAATCACAGCTGCTCTGATTTCAAACTAGCAACGGCCAGTCTATGCTTAGAGAACAGCATTCCATAATATCTGCATAGTGTACACTTTGATAAATACTGTCTTAAGACATTCTAGTAGCCTGGACCTCCAGGAAATGTAGATTGTGGTCCTTGGTGCCCTCTTTGTTTGGAAGACACTTTTTCATTGGCGTAAGAAGTCTTGGGACTGTTATGCTTCCTTGTTTCCATAAGCCAATGTCCAGTTGTTACTCTACTAAGGCAGCTCAAGACACGTGGAAAATGCTCTGCACTGCCGAGGACAAATCCACCCTGCTGACACGGCCCACTTTGTCCCTTACTTGTTTTGTTTTAAATTTATTTTTTTATTTTATGTGCATGAATGTATCGCCTGCATGTATGCAAGTGATCTGTGTCATTCAGTGCCCACCGAGGTCAGAAGAAGGTGTCAGATCCCCTGGAACTGGAGTAATGGACCATTGTTAGCCACCATGTGGGTGCTGGGAATCAAACCCAGGTCCTCCACAAGAGCAGCCAGTACTCTTAACCCCTAAGCAACCTCTCCAGCCCCCTTCCCTTACTTCTTTCACCACCCCAACCTCCTGTCTCCTGTGGTAGAAACAACCATGTTAATTGCACGCATGTGCCTAGGCATCTCTATTCTGAGTGGGAATCACTCCCCCCTCTCTCCTTCACATACACACACCTGCACACATGCACACTCCTTTCCCATTCATGGTTGCTGTGTGGTTTAAATTCAAAGATCAGTATGGGGGTGGTGAGGTAGAAACAATAGAAGAAGACACAATCCATTGCTTAGTGCTTGGATTGCTCCCAGCTTCTTGTCATTTTTGCATTCACAACTCAAGCACCCAATCTCCGATTGAAAACCTCAGCTCCTTCCCTCTTATTCCCAGTGCTAGCTCTTGGCCCAAGCACCTTCTCTGTACCCAAGTGCTAATATCTCTCCATCCTTCTTACCCCATAGTTGCAGGAAATTTTTTACCTTTTGGGGTTGAGGGATATGAAATCAGGGACAGCTTTATAAAGCAAGAGGCTGCATGTGAGGTGAGTCTTGAAGGAGAGATATGATTTCCTCAGGGAGAGATGAAAGCAAGTGGCATTGCAATATGGCATAGGAAGAGACCATAACCAATATAGGGTAAACATTACACAGTGTTTCAATAGCCACAGATACATTATTTCATGGATTCTTACTTCAGTTCTGTAAAGTAGATATTAATGATACTCACCTTCTCCATGTACACTACTCAAGCCCAGAAAGTTTAATTGCCCAAAGTTGCAAAACAAAGTAGAGAGTATAACCCAGTAATCTAGCCTTCACTCCTGACTACCCTCTTTATTTCTTCTCAATTCTATTCCCTATTTGACAGATAGAAAACAGAGGCTGAGGTGGTGGTGTAATTGCCTAGGGTCGTAAAGCTTATAACTGGTAAATCTGCTTTTAGCAGATCCCCTTCCATTTACTATCTGGCCATTTACATAGCCCTACCAACTTAGCTTCTCCCGCCATCATTTCAATCACCATTTCTTATATAAGCTCTGGCAACTTCACATCCAATGCTTGTAGTTGCCTCAAATAAAATCTATCCTTTAGTGTGTAAGCACTGTAAAACAGCAAGACTCTCCTGAACTCAAGAGAAATAGCCCTCTAGAATATATCTCTCTTCATTTTCAAAATAGCATTCTATTTAAGTTACCTGTTTGTCAGGTTCCCACTTATAAAAAACACAGGGAAAAAATTCTTTAGATCCCTGGTTGGAGACAAAGTACTTTCTATCTATAGCAGATTATGAGTTAATCATTCTCTCCTCAGCTGTACTTCTGTCATATTTCTGTTCTCCCACTTCTCCCACTGGGTTATAATTGTCTGTTAACTTGGCTGTCTTTCTCATTCAAGTGTGACATCCTTCAGGCTAGGGTCCAGGTTCTTATGACCTCTGTCTCCCCAGCTATCCTGACAATTGGCATAGAATGAGAACTCAACAAATGTTCATTAAAAGAAGATAAAAATGAAATATGGTTGATAGAGGCAGTCTTTCCATCATAGTCTTTCTGAGTCCAGTGGTATGCTAGAAAACCAACTATTAGCAAAAGATAAAAGCATTGATTTGTAGTACTGGATGATATCTGTGTCAATATTCCTGGTATTGCTGATCTTAAGCTACCCACAGTTTAATTAACTGGCTCAAAAAAAATCTTGAATATTAGCAAGTGGTTTTCAGGAGCTTCCTGTGTTTGACTGAAAATCAGCATGGTTGCCTAGGGTGTTTGAACTGTTTGCTTGTCAGTGTGATCACAAAGGTAGATGAGCTGGCAAAGATCACAAGATGATGCCAGATCTAAATAGCAAGTGAGGAAGGCCAAAAGAAACATTTATGAGTTCAGAGAATTGTATGTTTTGCCTCCCATGAACTAGGCCTCAGGCATTTGTTGTCCATTTGCAAATTGAGATCCACTTAAATGACATGGCTCCCAGAAGAGAAAGTAAGCTGCCAAGTAAGCAATTATCCTGAAAACTGAAGGCCCCCCAAATATATTGGGTTTCTGAGAGATACTGAGTTTTATTTGAAAATATAAACATTGTCATTTACTTCAACAAACACTTTCACAGATTAGGGTGTCAAATACTGAAAACACTGCACAAATGGAAACTATTCACAGAGGAGGAGTTAGGAAGTTTGCAATGAGACTATCCTATTCTCTATATCCACACCAGCTGCTTTCTTCCCACTTCCTGCCTGGAGGCTTCATCCTGATCTCCACCTGGGTCTCTAATACTATATCTTACCATTCACATTTCAATTTTATACACAATAATGGTGCTAGTAAGTAAATGGTAAGATTTGAATACAGAACCATAGGATATCAAGGTTCAAGGCCATTTCTAATACAGCATCTTTAATCAAGATCTATCCATGGGGGGGTGTGGAGAGATGACTCAGCAGTTAACAGCACTTGCTGTTTTTGCAAAGGACTGAAGTTCTGTTCTCAATACCCATGTCAGGTGGCTTACAATTGCCTATAATTCCAGCTCCAGAGGATCTGACACCTCTAACCTCTAAAAGTACCTGCAGTCATGTGCAAATACCCCCACACAGACATACACACAAATTTAAAGGATAGTAAAAATAAATCTTTAAAAATTTTGTTTTAATCTTTAAGACTAACTCAGATCATATCCATAAAGAATTTTACACACTTACAAATTTAAACAGAATAATTATTTTGGCTACCATGCTAAAGTTATTAGTCTTAATGAATATGTAAAGATGGGAAAGTATGACTCTTGGACTAGTAAAAGAAATTCTATTTTATTCCACCCTCTTCAAGTGATCCTGTTTAGAAATAACATATATTTAAGTAAGTTTGAAACCATATAACAGATACCAGATATTTCCATTCCATTTGTGTATGTGTGTGTGTGTGTGTATGTGTGTGTGTGTGTATGGAGGAGAGAGAGAGAGAGAGAGAGAGAGAGAGAGAGAGAGAGAGAGAGAGAGAGAGAGAGAGAGAGAGAGAGAGAGAGAGAGAGAGAGAGAGAGAGAGAGAGAGAGAGAGAGAGAGAGAGAGAGAGAGAGAGAGAGAGAGAGAGAGAGAGAGAGAGAGAGAGAGAGAGAGAGAGAGAGAGAGAGAGAGAGAGAGAGAGAGAGAGAGAGAGAGAGAGAGAGAGAGAGAGAGAGAGAGAGAGAGAGAGAGAGAGAGAGAGAGAGAGAGAGAGAGAGAGAGAGAGAGAGAGAGAGAATACATACAAACCAAGGGCATACTGCTCTAGCATTCCCTACCTTATTCCCTTGAGACAAGGTCTCTCACTGAACCTGGAGCTTGACATAGGCTGGTTGGCTAGCAAGCCCCTGGGATCCCCAGGGATCTTTTTGTCTCCACTCCCTACAGTGCTGGGATTACTGGTATATAATATGCCATGTCCATCATTTTACATGGGTTCTGGGAATTTGAACCCAGCTTCCCATGCTTATTAGCAAGCACTCTTACCCACTGAGTCATCACCTCAACCCCTTGATATTTCATTTTTTAAAAATCCAAGTGATAAGCCCACTCGTGCTCCCAGGCCTGCTATGCAGCAACCATACAGTCCTTCCACAAGGACTTTGTCAGAAATTCAAAAGTTGGAATTGTTTACATATAAATGACCATTATATATATATATATATATATATATGCCTCGCTTTTACATTTAGAATAAACTAGTACATATTAAAACAAAAGTTTCTGTAAACATAGCTATGAGATTCTAAAAAGAGGCAACAGTAAATTTCATCAAGAGTACTGTCATTTGAAATCTGTCTTAAAAAGCCAGGTGGGGGGCTGGAGAGATGGCCCAGTGGTTAAGAGCACTGGCTGTTGTTACAGAAGACCCGGGTTCAAACCCCATCACCCACACGGCAGCTAACAACCATCTGTAACTCCAGTTCCAGGGGATCCAACATCCTCTTCTGTCCTCTGCAGGCATTGCACAACATGGGTACATTTACATGGATGCAGGCAATATATACATACATATAAAATAAAACTCATAAATAAAATATTTTAAAAATAATAATAAATTAAAAAGCCAGATGGGGTGGCATGTGTCCAGAATGCCAGCACTTGGGGAGCAGAGACAGAAGGATTGTCACAAGTTTAAGGCCAGCCTGGATAACATAGTAAGTTCTAGGCTAACCAGGGATATATAGTGAAACATTGTCTCAAAAACTACAAAAACATAATTAATTACATCTACTGTCTACATCTACTGTATCAGTTAATTTGGAGAGATAGTCAATAGAATAGACAAAACCATAACAAACCATATATATGGTTATGTTGATGAGAAATTTATTTTCTTTTGCTGTACTACTCTGAATTAAGCTTAAAATCCCCTCCATTCATTCTCTGAAAAAAATAACTGTAATTTACTCTTCGTATAAACAGGGTACTACAACAAGACTTCTAAAAGACTTCAGGAAAGGTGCAATGTTTAGCTGTACATCATGGCTAGGCACGATATCATCTTCTAGGAAATTGACTGATAGGAGGGTCTGGGCATTTAAAGTGTTTGCTATGTGTCTCATGAACCTGAATCCTAGCACACCAAAGTTGCAGGGCTTCCTGAGTGGTACAGTACATGAAAAAAAATGGAAAAACGCCTTAGGAGATGATTACGTCTCCAATTACATTATCCTTATCCGGTTCCATTATCATTTGCTACCTCCCAAAGTCTGTCTATCATTTTTTTCTCCCTTACAAGACTCAAGAACCTATAGACATACATGGGCACACTCCGAATATGTGAATCATAAACTAAGGCAGATTAACCTTTTAATAAAATGGAAAAACTTGGTCTGTCTTCTCTTCCCTAAAGACATGACTACTTCCAAGCAATATTTCCCAGTACCTCAGTGGTACACTCTCAGGCCTGATGCACTGTACCTACACAGTCCTTCCAGTAGATCTTAACCAGAAATTCATAATCATAATGATTTAGATCCATAGTCCTCACAGAGATGTTCAGTGACACCTAGGTGGAGATTTTTTCATACATTTGTATGTATTTAGTAGTGTGGTTTCATGGCTATTGTCACTTCGGAAACAGCTAAATTTAAGTAAAGGAATAAGTATAAAGACAAAAGAAAAATTGTGGTATATGCCACATAAGACATATATCATTAAATCTATGGAGTGGAATTTGAGAAATGCTATTTTAGGAGTAAGACATTCAGGTGTACCCATAAACACCAACATTCAAGTAGTCCATTAACCCTAAGAGCAAGGACAATCTGTTATTGCTCCTTTCACTTTTTGTGGCTGTTTACTTCTTAGTTGTGCAGGTCCTGTGCCTTTCCTGCCATTTGGGTTTTTAGTTCCTTGTTTTAGGAAGATCAGCTCTTCCTCATCAGAAAGAACACGAATAAATGACTTATCTACGTTTTTATAATCATTTATTTCGTGTGTGTGTGTGTGTGTGTGTGTGTGTGTGTGTGTGTGTGTGTGCGCGCGCGCGCGAGCGCCATACCATAGAAACTTGCAGGAGTCAGTTCTTTCTTTCTACTCTGTGTGTTCCAGGGATCAAACTCAGGTCCTCAGGATTGGCAGCAGGCCTTCCTACCTACTGATTCATCTCACAGACCCTCTCCTGCCATTTTGTATTCAATCTTTTGTATGTTCCATTCGGTTATGATGAATGGAGTATTAAAATCTAGGAAGTGAAACTACTTCCAAAACATTATCTTTTGTAAAATCCTTATCCTCTAATCCTCACATCCTAGCATTTTATTTCTTGCCTTAATGTATTCCTTTCTCTTTGCATAAGCGTCCCTGTAGACAGCATAAGCACTATTGAGATCCCTTCATAATATGACCAACTCCCCGGTTCATGAAAAGGTTCAGGCCTCCCTCCTCACCCGTCTCTGCCATTGGACTGATTTTCATATGCACACTTGCTCTTCTCTACCTCACTAATCCAGCACATTCAAGTCAGATGACTACAATATGAAGCTCTGACATTCAGACAAAGGAGAGCAAGTGCGTGCACACTGAGATTATCAGGAAGTAACTAATGGAATTGACTTCTAATGTGTTTACTAAGACTTAAACAATATAAATTCTTGGTGTCTTCACTTCAGAAGATGAACAGCTATGATCATATTGAAAATTTCTTTTGGAATGTGTGATATGTTCCAAAGCTGGTTTCTTCAGTACATAACTCATTCAACTCCCCCAACCAGCTGAAATTGTATACAGTGCCATAGGAAAAAAATATCTGTTTTTTTGTTTTTTGTTTTTTTTTTTAACCTAAGAGAGCCGGAAAGGCAGAGGGGACATCTTCTCTTAGAACATAAAGCATGTGATCTAATAGTTTTTTTTTCATAAGATAAAATATCCATGCAGTAAAGAAGAACAGCCTGGTGAATTAAACCAGAAATCACACACACACACCCTTGTCTCCCAGCCTGACTTCCTCAGCATTCACAGGATATCTAAATCAAAGAGAAACAAATTAAGGTGAACATCAAGACATGTTCTGTACTCAAAGCAAGATCAAGCTTTATTCATAGATCCTTTTCTGGCACTGATGTAGAAAATCCAAACATGGAGATACTTAGGTCTGCAAATAACCTAATCTGCATACCAGATGGATCTAAGGGGCGGGGGGAACATACACACTTCTTCACACACATATTTTTTTCTAAAATGTGAGCATAGAAAAACAGATGCTTTTGTCTCCCAGAGGATCTGTGGGCCTCTCTCAAGTAGTCTTGTGGAGCAATTTCATTTCAAATTTCTAAAATTATGAAAATGTCTAGATTAAACATGAAATTGGGAAAGGGTCTCAGAGAGAAAACCAAATGAATTGTTAATAAATCATTTTTAACTATTCAGAGATACTCAGCCCTCAGTTTCAAAGAGAACTGGACTAGAGGGTAGTTAGTAAAGGAAAATCTCCCCCAAATTGGTAAACAATGATTCACTGGCTTACTTGACAGAAATTTGATGCTAACTGCATGGCTCAGCGTGTTAGTATGTAAGAGTTCTTTCTTTTGCAAAGGAAGCTCTGCTCACTGGATGAGGATTGTGCCTCTTCTTTCCTTAGAGCTGATATATGTAAAGATAAAAATAAATTTCCCTAAAACAATGGATTTTATCTACATTTCACACATTTCTCCCTTATTACATTTATCATGTGTGCCATCATAGCAAGCCATCTATCATCTCCAGAAAATCTTACAAAAGCAAGATGAATACAGAACATGGATGTGGGAACTTGGTATTTCTTCCTTAAATGTCACAGCTGAGTGTAAAAACAGCTTTTTATCCTTGAAGTTCTGAAACTAATTCAGAAAGATCTATTATAATTACTGTAAAAGCAAAGTTAAATATTCTCTTGCTTACCAGAGTCATTAAGTGACTGAGGGTACAATTTATGCCTCGTGCATTTATAACAGATGGAAAGAATAACGACTGAGGACTAACGGAACAAGAGCGAGTTCCTAGTCACTATATAGTTCTTTTGTGCACCATATTATTTTCAGTCTCCCATCCCTCCCTATTTTCACGAGCCCTGCACCCACAATAAAATTAAAGAAAAGGCCAAGAAGAAAATATAACACATTTTATACACATCAGTAGAATTATAGCTGCTCCATAAAAGATTTCAAGATGACTGAAGCTCACTCTCTAAGTATTGGGAGAGCGTTTCTGATGGAAATGTTCCCTAAAATATACTATATGGTCCGCTGGCTTTTTAGCAGAAGATTCTGGTGACAGTAAACTATAGTTTGATGACTCACAACAAACATCCATGATTAGACTGCACAGTTGTACAATGTTGTCTGCTTTTTTTGTTGTTTACTCCCTCTCCTTTAAGTCAGTCTGTCACTTCCTCTGGTACTGATGCACCTCTTCCTAGTATCTCTCCCTGCCTCCATACACACCCCCTTCTAGTTTGCCGTGTTTAATTTACTGTGAACTGGAAAACCAAGATTGGTAGGAACTATATGTGAAAAAAAAGAGTTAAAAGTCACTGAAAGCAAGGACGAGGAATTAATTATGGGCTTCAGTGCAGTAGCTTTGTGACACCTAAATGGTCCTATCTTTAGATAACTTTCCCATCTCCTGCAACTTAAGGCTAACTCTTGAAAGGCTGATGGAAGAGAGTTACCTTCCAATAAGTCCATTTGTTCTGAGCAGACTGTCTGGGCCTGCATTAAAGCAGACACGCCAACAGTCTAGAGGTTTCTTGAAGCTGAAAATACAATGTCTTCATTAATGACCCCTTCCCACAGGCATGCAATGTCACACACTTCAATATGCACATCTGAAGCACAGTTAGATCTTCTCTAGTTCGAGCAGAGCAACCTGGCTGGGAGAGCAGATTATGGATAAGAAAATGGAAAGATGATTTGCCTATAATCAAGCAGTGAGTGAATGGCAAGGTCTGGACCCAGGGCTCTCATTCAGGGTGCTACTCCTGAAGCACTACCATTATCTATTGGTCCCATTTACCTTCGTTATGCTCGAAAGCATAATAAACCTTGCCCTAGTCAAAGAGATTTCCTTATTTTCCTCTATGCTCTTAAGAATATTGCTCATTTTTCTGGCAGAACTCAAAACTCTCATGTTTTATTATGTTGAGGAGTGTCAGTGAATTAAAAATTCCATAAATGTATGGTCCCAACTCGCCACCAAAAGTTAACAAATGTCACCAGCAAGGATGTTTCTCACAAGCCAGACACTGAAGAATACATCCCAAAAGACACCTAACAGCTCATTTTGTGTCAAGGTAGCATGAGAAATCACCTTCTCAAGACATTCATTAACCTTTCATTTCCTTCATAAATAATCAGTCACAAATGTGGCTCATATTTTAAGTTAATTGCAAACATCTCTCATGCTCTCTCATTCTTTTTCTCTTTCTCTCTCTCAATATTAATGAAAGAAAAGGACAAGAAAATGAAGGCAGTGGAGGGACAGTACATCTCACCTATGAAATTCCCATAGTATACATATGTGTGTGTGTATACACACACACACACACACACACACACACACACACAAATTAGAAATTACTTGAGAGCTTATAATACCAGAAAAGCAATCACCTTATGTAACTAGTCTTTGTCCTCTATAAAAATTTAGAACAGTCCTTGGCATTCAATATTAATAAAACCAGTAGAAGTTGAAAATATTGTAAGTCAACATGCAGATAATACACCTAATATAATTCTAGCTTAGCCTAAACTACATTAAACATGCTCACAGCATGTATATATGTATATTTGACTGCAATAAGGTAAAATCATCTAACGCAAAGGCCATTTCACAATAGATTGTTGAATCACTCATGTGATCTATTGAATTCTGTACTGAAAGTAGAAAACAGTGTGTGTGTGTGTGTGTGTATGTGTGTATTCATTATTGATATACAGTTAACATGAGTCAAAGTACTGCTCCAGGCTACCACTCAGAAGTAGAGTACTAGCATGCTCACAGACACAGGCTTCATCCTCAGCATTGTAAAATAAATCACAATCTTTCCTGTATGTCTATAATTTAGACACCACTATAGAGTTGAGAAATCATGAGGTAAATTATCATAAATTAGGGATCATGTATATTTATCAACTATATGACATAGAGTCATTATAGGAGGACTTCTTCTAAGGCACTTTTCCAACCCCCATATTTCCCTAAATATGTGAATGTCTAAGCCCCTTATGTAAAATTTCATATTATTTGAAAAAAAACTATTCACACCTTCCTATATTCTTTAAATAATACCTAGATTACTTATAATAACTAATACTGCATTAGTATTATGTAAATAGCTGTTATATTGCAGTGCTTGGGGAAATAATGACAAGAAAATAGTCTGCACATGTTCAGTGTGAAATGTTTTTTCAGATAATTTAAATATTGGATTGCTTAAACGTGTAGATACATAAACTACAGATATTGGCATTCTGAATGTACTTCTAAGAGTACTTCCACAGAAGAAAGATCCAAGTTCTAATTCTACCTTTACCATTTCCTGGAAATGTGGACTTGGATATAGTATATCAACGATCTTTGTTCTATGATTCTTCATCTATAAAATGAGACTATTAAATTGTTCTAGGAATTACCCACATATCCAACATCTAGTACAAAGCTTGGTGTGTTTTAGGCATTAACATAAGGGCAGTTTCAATTATTATTATTATTACAGGATTTCATATATACTTTGTTTATTAAGTATACAATTCTGAGGGTTTGCCAGGTTGTTTTAAAACTCTTTGACAGAAGTACATGGAAAGGAATTCATCATGAAGCTTAACTCTAACAGTGTCTTACTTGCATGACTTCTTTCTAAGACCTTGTTCCAAACATTGTATCCATAGTTTTGTCTTTTTTTCCTTAAAGAAAGCTCTTCCTTAACATTGTATTAGCCTCAGGTCAGTACAAAACATAAATATACATCTGGTTGTATCTTTAATCTATATATTGTTGCCTTCCATGTTTCTAACATCTGTATCTAGTATCGCGCCTTGTACACAATCAGTACTCAATATGACATTTTATAAAATCTCAATTAACCAAACATTTTGCTAAAGTTGTTTTGTTACAAGAAAATAAATTTATTGATTTAGTTTTAAAAATGATACCCAACATATTTGATTGGAAAATATTTAGCCCATTTAGGTAGTGAGACAATAAAAATATACTTTGCAAACTATAAGGCCAAGTATTTAATATGGCATTACTCATGAAAATTACAGTAAGAATGATGACCCTAAGGAAATGTTTCTCATCCTCACTACAGGTGCCATTTGAGAACTGATAATTATGGTTGTGGGGACTGTTCTAAGCACTGGCGGATGTCTGGCAGCATCTTTGGCATCTACCCACTAGATGCTAGTAGCACACTTTCCAGCCATGGCAACTGAAAATGTCAAATAGCATTAATGAATGTCTCCTGAGTGAAAACCCCTCTGACTGCCCTAGGGTATTGCCATCAGCATCAAAAGACATATAGATGGCCACACATCTTACATATTAAATAAGGAAAATGAAGGCAAGCATTTGAAAAAAAGTTTTCACTAAGCAAAAGCAACCTCAGTTAACCTGAAAATCCCATTAACCCCATTCTTTGAGTGCTGTATTCCCTAAGCGTTCCAGATAACAACAAAAAATACTGTACATTCTATTTTCTCATTTGTATGCTAAGTTCAGCTCATTTTCCATCTCAACAGCTAAGTACAGAAATCCAGTTCATGGGTGAGGGATCATAAGCTTTGCTTTTGCCATCTATTTTAAGTGACAATGATGCTACTGACCTGGAAGTTTTGAGGGGTTTTTTCTCTCCCTTTGTTTTGACATTTTAACTTTGATACTGCCAACTATTACTGTTTTATCTGACTGCAAGTGAAATTCAACAAAAGGAACCTAGTTCAATTAGCTGAGATTTTACTATATAAAAAATTTCACCACTTTGTTGATCATTTAAAAGCATTCGTTCTAGCCATGCCACTGATTGGACAACTGAAAAATGCTCTTGAATAAGCAATGTTTCTCATTTCTTCTTTCCGTAGGTTGTGATACTGGGGAAGCATTCAAGAGGTTATCACTACATGCTTGCTAACCTGGTAAGGACAAAAAAAATAATTAAAGTGTCCATGGGCAATATAATCCATTTAGTTTGTGTCATCTATAATCAGCTTTAAAGGGAATACAGGAAGCACCTGGTGGGTTCTCTGGAAGCTTGGAGTAATAAGTTCAGTAAATACCAAAACCTGCATGTGGTAGCTTTGATTTCTTATGCTGTAATGTTTTAGCTGCAAAGCTATATTCTTTCTTTATTTAAAAAATAATTTGAATTGGATCTGATGACAGGAGTCTATAATCCCAGCTACTCAGGGGGCTGGAGCAGGAGGATCAGAGATCAAGGCTTGCCTGTTCTGCAGAGCAAGTTCAAGGTCAGCCTGAGAAGATTAGTGAGATCGTGTTTCAAAATAAAAGCTTTCAAAAAGGACGAAGGAAACAGCTCAATAGTAGAGCGCTTGCCTAGCAAGCAGAAGGCATTAGGTTCAGTCTCTAGCACCAGTCATCGTCATCATCTAATATATTTCCTCAGTATTCTTAGATTCATGTTGGAGGTGAACTATTTTAATCAGAATTGAAGTGTAAACTGAGGGACAGATGACACAGGAAGCTGATTCCCAATATATCCAAGTACATATGCACACCAGTACCTCACTTACACTTTTAGTGACAAACCTTTACCAAATCTTTTAAAATCTGATGCCAGAGGTTTCAACATGATACGCTTTTCAACTTACACAAAGCACAATCTGAAGCTTTCCTTTCAAACTTCCTATGCCTTTAAAATCTGCATCATCCTAGAAGCTCCATTAAGGTTATGTCATACTTTTTCTTTTTCTGAAAGGACAATTTGTTTAGGGATTAGCAAAGTAGCTTATAAATTAGAAATGCCTATTTGACAAAGGTTCTGTATAATACTGTCTTTATGGAACAAAAGAAGCATGTTAAATTACCACTATAATACTAAGAATCTCTTAAATTATTACATAACATGAGCATCAACCCCAGATTTGTTTCATGAGCACAACAAAATCATGATCACTATAAAGCTCTGGGACCAAATGAATAGCAACAAATGTAAATGATTACTGCAATTATATTCTTAGATTTCTTAAGTTAAAGGAAATACCTTGCTACATTAACAAATATTTTTAAATGAAAAAAGAAATGTTACTTAGAACCTCTTTCTTAGAAAGAACTGAAAAAGTCTACAAAATGAAGACTACAGCTACTGCTCAAACTGGAGCACTTCACTTTATTCTGAGGGTAAATGAGTTGACTCTTTTAGGAGGAAAATCCTAATCCTAAATTCATATCTAAAAATACTCAATTTGGGTTTCATACAACTGATATGGAAGGGATGCTCTGAGTCAATGGAGCTTTGAAGGAAAAAACAGATGTTACACTAAGGCACCCTGAGACAGTTTTAATGACTTTTATATGGTTCCTTTTTAACCAATAAATATTCTGCTTTCCATCTCCCATTTTCCTCCTCTGCTGTTATCTTCCCTTCAGTCTTATATGGTCTAGAAGGCAGTAAGATATACAAAATAGTGTTTAGAGTGTAGGTTTTATGTATTACTGATAGTATATGAAATAGTGCACGTCTTTAATAAATAGTGAAAAAATATGCAATTACCACATCAAAATCAAAATTTTACAGATACTACCTCATACACAGCTAGAATACAGATTTAAGAAAGGTGAAATGCTCTTAATGTTCAAATAAGCAGAAGAATGTGTGATTTTAAAAATATCGACCCACTTTTGATTTTTGCTTACTTCTGCAAAGAATGGTCATACATGGTTGACAGAAGTTTGAGAAAGATCATTGAGCTGTGGTTCAGAATACTTTGGTTGTCTTATTGAATTTGCTATTAGGTAATAAATCTTGGTTGGTAAGTCACTTTACCCATACCTTTCAGTTCCCTTATTATGGATGTAGAGGTGTGAGGAGAGGCTTTTTAATTCATGGGTTGGGTGGGACCTTTGGAAAGAGACGCTAAGACATAATTAGAAGTGCAAGACATTTCTATGGAGTGATATCTTTGCGAGATAAGGGTGAGCAGGTAGGGAAGGTTGGCATCACTGATGCCTCTGAAGAAGAGAAAGAGGAAAGAAGCTTGATAGGAAGAGCTTCAGACTACAAACATGACTCTCAAAAGTCTTGGACACAAAAACTTGGAGCTGCAATGTAAAGAATGCACATAGAGGAGCCCTAGGCTCTTGTAAATAACAAGCCATTGCATCGTCACTTTGCTCCATCATTGGCTGGCAGATACCCAGGAAGAGTATTCCTTCCTCTTGAAAGCTGAGGCAGATCCTGACGGCACCAGAAGCTGGGGGCTGTCAGCCTAACTCGGCTCCTTGAGGCAGGTTCTGACTGAGAAGATTTGAGCAGTACAGATCAGTGATTGTCTCAGTAGTGTAAGATGATCTGTCTCTACCTTTCCTCTGCTGGAATTCCAGCTAGGCTTCCTTATGCCTAAGAACAACCTTTCAGATAAGTTTGAGAGCCAGACCTGACAAAAATGAAAGCCTGTGGAGTGATGGAATGGCAAAAGAGAATGTCTGTCTAACATGGTGGTACACTGCCATAATCACAGCAACTGGGGGACAGAGGCAGGAGGGTTTCAAGTTCAAGGCTGCCCTAGGCTACATAGCAATAACATGTCTGGGGGAAGAAGGAGAAAAACGAATTGGGATATAGCTACGTTGGAGAGTATTTGCCTGGCATACACAAGGGCAAAAGACATTAAGTTTGATCAATGGGGGGTTGGGGGATGAATTGGAGACAAGAATTCCTACACGGTTTTGGAAATGAGTGGTAAACTGAATCCAGAACACACAGTTCAGGATTATGAGACCTTGGAGAGATGCCTCCTACAAGATCAAACAAAATCTGTTCCTTCAAAAACAAAGCAATGTACAGTATCATGTCAGTCTGAGTAATGAAAACGTGAACTCATTTATCGTGCTTTGAGCTGCCACTTCCTCCTCCAGTGACCTTCTTTTTTCATTTTAACTCAATCGTGTAGTTTCCATAAGTCCCTTTATATCAAATTACATTTCGTCAGTAGATACAGAAACTACTACCTCTGTCTGATAATAATGAAACAAACCATCCTGACCATGGTTCCAAAGTTTTTAAAAGCACATAAAATACTCCAAACACCTCCTGCAAAGACATACACATACAGAGTAAAGTAAAACATTTAAAAGTCATTTAGATGGTCAAAAAAGGGAAGGAGAACTAAGATGTTTCCTTCCAAGACGAGCCATCTGGCCTTTCAAGATGAGCCAGCTGGGTAAAAGCTGAGGATGTGTATATATTCAGAAGAGCAAACTCTAGTCTGAGGCTTGGTGTTACAACAGCACAAAACCACTTCTTTCTTCTACAAATGCAAATTCAAGAACACTAAGCTTACTGGAACACCTGCACCATAGCTCCAAGTGTCCTCTTTGATCTTAAACTGACATGTCTGGCAAAGACTTCAATATGCTTTTACTTGAACCCTCCTTAGCAGCAATCCTAAAGTGAGAAGGATGTTCCACAAATGCTTCAAGAAAGACCTCTCTCAGGTCAGGGTATACACTTTAAGTGGAAAACAAGCTGCAAAAAGTTCTAACTTTCTAAACTCTCTGGAAGAATGAAAAAATTCTACCAGAAACATAAGCCTGAGATATGATTTAGTCATGCCAGAAATAGAGCAAGTAAGTTTCTTAGGAATTCCATAGTCGTTGGAGATGTCCTTCTTGTTAGGGATTGTCCCATAATGGATTTTATTTTCTCTTCCAGGACTAAGACAGTGCTGTTTCTCTAGTCTAGCTGCTCGAGGTAACTAACATGTATGCAGCCTGTCGGTTAAGTAGCCTTTCCCATATATCAAGGTCCTAGGTCACAATCCTTTATACCGTATTGCCAGGCATAGTATATATCATGAATTTCTCAAGGAATCAATAAAAATATTTTGTGGGGGAGTATGGGGGTGCAGATGGGGAGGGGGTCTGAATTTGATTAAGATTATACAAAATGCACAAAACTCAACAAAAATATTTTTAAAGACATCATCATTAAAACCATTACAATATCTATCCCATCAATTCTGTAACTTCACAGATAGTATTCTTTAGAACAAGGCTTAGATAAGTATTTAAGTCTAAAAAACATAGTCAATAAATAAAAATGTGAAGTGAATTTTAGTTAAGATACAGATTGAAATACTTGAAATGTAAAGGTGGAGTACTTATGACAAAAATTTTAAAACACTTCAAGGTCATTTCTAGTTTTACATATCTTCCTTCTTAAGAGGTCACTTTGGACCAGGTAGGCTGTAGGGAAGAATGTAAACACAGCAAGTGGGTGAATGCTAAGCATTTAAGTAGGGGAGCAAACCCAGAGTCCTGTTATCCTTGGAAATATAAAGTCTTAAGAAGGATTGACGCTTTAAAATCAGTCCAGATGGGCAAAGTCAAGAGAGGTGTGAGTACCCTTAGACAAGTTGTAAACAGAGATGAGGATCTGAAGGACTAATCAAAGTAGTCTAGCAATTGACACAAGGCAAATTAGATCTGGGTTGAGATGACCCAACAACAGATGTTCAGGGCATCCCAAAAATCAAACCAAAAATTCCAAATACTTCAGGTGCACAGAGGAACATAAGCCATAGTAAGGCTCATTCAGTGCTCTGTCATTTAACTAATGCCTTAGAAGATCTGACATGTCTCAGGGTTGGGGACAGCTATTGACCCTGCAAGTGGAAGCGAGGTAACGTCAACTGTCAGTGGTGGAGAACATCAAGAGCATGCAATCAAGCAGGGTATTGTGCAGAGGAGAAAAGGGGCGGAAGCTAATACATCTTGACTCTTTCCTGCTGTAACAGCTATTCTCTTTGGGCTTCTTTTATCATTTTAAATCTTCTATGAGCAGACATTTTGCCTGCCACCTTCTCAGATCTTTTAAAAATCAGGAAATGAATACAGAAAAGATATTTAACTTTCCCAAAGACAATCTGTTGGTGGAGTACCTTACTATTCCTACTCAACCTACCTGTACATCTCCGTAAAACAGAAAACCAGTCCCATAAAGGTCGCAAAGAAGGGCCGGTAGGATTGCTCAGCAGGTGAAGGTGTTTGTCACCAAGTCTGACAACCTGAGTTTCATCCTTGGGAACTCTATGATCAAGGAGGAGAACTGACTCCTAAGGGTTATGCTCTGACCTCCACATGTGTGCTGTGGCATGTGCATGCCTACACATACACATACACACATGCACATACACACATACACATACACACATATGCATACATACATATGCATACACAATAAATAAATGTAATAAACATTTCAAAAGAGTTTATACAAAGATATTAAATGCAAGTGAATGAAGCACAAGGTATAGATTTATGAGAGGGAAGTGATCAAAGATAAAAGGGTTTTATAAACAAGGGCAGCAAGCTGTGCATGGTGTAACTGAACTGTAATCCTACCACTTAGAAGGTGGACACAGGAGGATCAGGAGTTCAAGTTCATGCTCAGCTACATACAGAGTTCCAGACTAGCCTAGGGTGAGATGCTACTTCAAAAAATAACAAACAGAACCAAAACAAGGACAGCTCGTTGAGAGATGTCCAAAAATGAAATGTATCTTAAACAGTAAATTATACCCTGCTACCTCTGGCCCTACTCTGTTCTGAATCCCTCACTCTCTCTCACTGTGTCTCTCTCTCTCTCACTGTCTTTATCACTCTCTCTCACTGTCTCTCCCACTGTCTCTCATTGTCTCTCTCACTGTCTCTCCCACTGTCTCTCTCACTGTCTCTCTCACTGTCTCTCACTGTCTCTCACTGTCTTTCACTGTCTCTCTCTCACTGTCTCCCTGTCTCTCCCACTGTCTCTGTCTCTATCACTCTCTCTCACTGTCTCTCTCACTGCCTCTCTCACTCTCTCTCACTGTCTCTCTGTGTCTCACTCTCTCTCACTGTCTCTCTCTCACTGTCTCTCTCTCTCTGTCTCTCTCTCACATGTTCTATCTCGCCCCCTTTTTGCTCTTACCATCACTCTTCTCCCTATCTACCTCACTCACATTATTACTATGAGAAGATAACATGGAGAGGGAGGAGTATTAGGTGACTCCTCATTTTTAATTTACTAAGACAAAAATCATCACTCATAAAGTAGAACCCAAAACACAGTCAGAAGTGACTGAAGCGTGAAAAAGTGAAATCTGTGGCTTCCCAGATCTTGGAATGAACCTAAAACAGTCAAGAGTCTGCTTTGTTTTGAGAGAGAGCAAATGAGATTGAGTCATGCTGTTTAGCTTGCCAACACCAACTATTCCCTTCTGCTCCCTTCCCCTTCCAGGTCCTCTTGTTCTGTTCTCTGCTTCCCCTTCCTTTGTTCTCCCAGTTGTAATGTTCTATATAAAAATTCAAATGCTCAAAGCCATGTGTTGTGATTACTGATACTTCAACAAATGCCATGTAAACGCAGAGGTCATTTCACTGGACCCTGTCTTTGTAGGCAAGGGAGATGGGCTTGGAGAGAAAAGCTACGACTGGTCCAAAGAGCCAGGAAACCCAGTCACCTCCCCTTGGTATGGAAATCTCTGTGGTAACTTAAGATTCAGGTTCTTGAAACAGAGATATGATACGGCAGAATACCAAGAAAATAAGGAAAAGGGACTGTTCTGGAGTACAAACTCCCACAATGAATTTGAGTATCACAAGTGTTTGTCAGGCTTAAAGTAGACTACTTTAGACAGTCATTCCTCCTGCCCCAAGATACCTCTCCTTGTCTCTATCCCCCTCCCTCGCTTCCCCCTTTCCTGTCTGAATTTTACAAGGAAAGATCACCTCCTACCCAGTGTTTTAACAAGATGAGTTGACAGAATTGCATCCTTTCTCCCAGGCTCCTCGATGCTATCTCTAAAACAGTGCTTCTTAGTAGATTTATACACAGATCTTCCTTGATTTTATGGGGTTATATAATGAAGCAATAATGTGCCTGGTACCCCTACCCTACTGAATATCAAAGCTTAGCAACACAGAACGCTGCAGAGCATTTCTTGTTCAATCTGGCGGCTTCGTGGCAACTCAATGCTTCTTCTGCCCAGGATCACTGCACAGTCCTCATACCACAGAACATACCCAAACTCAATGTAGAGTTTGTAGTGATGCCTACCATTTTTATACAGTGCCAAATCAAAAACATCATTAGCTCAAACCATCATAAGCTAAGAACCATCAATACTTACAATGTCAACCCTTAGCTGTAATAAGCAAGCACCCTTACAGTTTTCATGTGGAAAAAGGTTAGTGACAGAAAATAGTTTGTTAGCCTCTCTGCCGTAGGGTTTCTTTTATTCTGCACAGGATCTTCCACGCTATTTCAGGTTTTAACAATAAGCTAGCTCTTTCTTCCCGTCCTTTAGGTGATCTCTGCTTCCCAAATTCCAAGCCTCCTTGTATTACACAAGAACAATCAATGCTCATCATATCTTAGCCCAACCTCTCTTTAAAGCTCATACTTAAGGTGCTCAGCAGACCCAAAATTCTATTTACTTAATGACGTCTACTCTTGCCTGAAGAACTTGAGATTGTGAATAGCAATATAAAGCACATGTTAAGTGTCGAGTACAGTCGGTACTCAACCAGTGCTTGTTTCTTTCTTCCCTTCGGCTTGTTTTATCCCTGTTTTTTTCCATTCACTTCTATGTCAAAAAATAAATCTCATTACATGTATTAAAAATATATACAATGAGGCTGTGCTGGCATACACACACACACACATTTAATCCCAGCACACGGGAGGCAGAAGAGGCAGATCTCTGTGAGATCAAGGCCAGCCTGGTATATATGGTGAGTTCCAGGTCAGCTGGGGCTATAGGTAGACCCTGTCTAAAAAAGTAAAAATTGAAAAACTTAAAAATTAAAAATAAAAAGCAAGGTCTTCTTAAACTACCTGTGAAGATGAACCCATTTCCCCCAGCCCAAATTGTCATAGACCAATAAAAGTACAACAAAATAAATTAGTTACAAGTGAAAAAAGGAAAATTATACACAAAATGTAAGTCTAATATTTGAGTATTAGGTTCGAAAGCCATATTTCCAGGTCAAACTACCATAAAGGTTGATGAGGTGACATTCTGTTTTCTCTCCTTTATCATCATACTGGTAACAATCAACAAACCAGCATTAGTGTCTATACATTTTGGGTAGTAGTGCCCTAAAGTACGCACAGTTTCTTTTTTTAACTTTTTATTAAAATTTTAGGGGGAATTATGGGTACATGTACACTACAGCACACATGTGAAGGTTAGCAGACAACTGGCCTTGCAGAATTCTCTGCTTCTGCCCTATGTGTCCTATGGATCCAACTCAGGCTGTCAGAATTGTCAGCAAGTGCCTTTACACACTGAGTCATCACATCAGCCTCTAGTTTTTGTCTTCTAAATCATTTATGCTCCCTAAATCTCATTCACTCCACCACAAGGAAGACAGAAGACAGTGTTCTTCAGAAACGTAATTCTTTGATGAGACTAGGTTTGCCTTGTTTACAACTGGCAGGAAGAAAGTCAAGGAGTGGAAGAGCAGGCACAATGCAGGGAGTCAGTACTCTACAGAGCATAGCCAGAGAAAACATGGCAGAAAGAATGGCTCCAAAGCAATGCTCTTAAGGGTAAGAAAATCCATTTATATGACAAATAGTGACAACCAGAAAAAGAACAGCACATCCCGGGTTCTAAGACAGAAAAGAGCTTGATACCTTCCCTGAACTGTCAAAAGGCAATTTTTGGCTAGACTACAGCAAGACCTTACTGGGCCAGGTTACTTATACCTTTTTTCGACAGCAATAGAAAACCACTGAAAATTTTCAGGCAGGAGAGGGACATGATCTGATGAAAGCCGTTGGAGTCAAATGGATGAATTTTACAATATATCAGTTTTACCTCAATAAAACTATTAGTAAAAAAGATTTCAGTTACTATTTCCCTACCATTAGCAGTTAGAAAGTTGTAATTACTTGTTTATCCTTGCAAAGAACTCCAAATAGGCTGTAGTATGATGAGGGCAGTGACCAAGTTTACTACAGCTCACCATTCCACACACTTAGATTTCAAAGTATGAATAAAATAGTGAACAATACAAGCAATCTTTAATCAAATGTTAATTTTTATGATGTGATCTTTCACTCTGTGCGTTACTCCCAGCCCCCCAGGATGGATGTACTTTCTAGAAAAAGACTTGTGTCTTTCATTAACAACATGGTAACTTGAGTTACCACAATTATTATGCATTTCTGTATTGAAGCATCACCCTAATGAATGATTCAAATGGCACTAAAGGCAGAGCCAGCCTTCATCTAACTGTTGAAATAGATCGTTGTCCTTGGCGGCCTTCCAAATCACATTCTACTACTATCATCTTCCTCTTCCCTCTAGGCAGACCACCCTTCCCATTTCTCACGCAGGATCCTTTACCAACTTGGTGAAAGTCACCCAACTTACCTTGTACCCGTTTTCTTCTATGTACAAAATGTACCATAAGAGTAATACTACATGAAGGAAATCTTCACATCATATCTTGAAAATAAATGCCCTAAAATTAAGTCTAAATATTTTCCAGGTCTGAATTATGCACACTAGCTGAAGGAAAATGAAATGTATACATGTAAGTCAGGGAAGATAGATTAATACCAAAGTCATTTGAAAATACTGAAGACTGAATCATCTGGCAACTCTCAAATCAGGGAGAGTCTATGTTTAAATGCCAATTGTTTAATCACCATGTTTGTAAAACAATGGTCTAAGAGAATTAATCAAGGATTGTTTACAAGGCATTGCCTAAACTCATGTACAAAGTCTTGATTGGTTTTATACAGCTGTGTTCAGACACAGCCAACAGCACCCCGGATCAAACACATGTGATATGATCTAGAGGTGATGTAATTGATGAAATCTAGCATAATTTACAAACCCAAGTGAGTGTTTTGGTGTCAGTGAAATCACTTCTGGAAATTATATCCATGTTTTCAACAAATATTGTCATCATTGCAGAGGCAAATATCGAAACGCATATATATTTAGTACTTAGAAAGGGAGAAAATAGTTTTGACACATCTTATGATCAGTAGGATTCCCTTCAAGATATCTCTCTCTGCTTTCTCTCATATATTTTAATCTCTTCCCTGTGCAAATGAAGTTTACTGAGACAAAGGAAAGAATACCACCGTGGCAATTAGGCAAGTAGCACTGATTTTTGGTGTTTGGTGTAAGCCCACAAAACAGCAGTTATAATTGTTAATATCTCCAAGAAATAAGAAAATGGGCTTTAAAGAAATTCCACTTAGTACAACAGGGAACTTGGAAACTTGAAGTAACTTAGCAATGGCATTGTAGAGTTTACAAATGTGCTTACTGCACAGGATAGAATGCAATATTAAAGTAGACAAGGGTCAATAAGCAGGCATCAAAATGTACAAGTGGCCATGTAATCATTGGCAAAAAAAATAAATAAATAAAAGGAGAACAACTTTTATGAGAAATACAGACAAAATTTATATAGATCTTCTTTCTTAGTCTTCATTTTACTAATTGAAAATGTTGGCAAAGATACAAAGAAAAGATCATTCTTACACATGGTTCATAGGAATATAAATTAGCATAGACATTTTGGAAAATGATGGAGTTTTCTTAAAAACACTAAAAAAAGAAAGTTTCCATATGATCCAGAATTCCCACTTCTACATATAGAGATGTGCCTTGACTTGTGGTGGGTTTACATACCAATGAACTTATCCTAAGTTGAAAATAGACTACATCAAAAATGAATCTAAATTGAGTCAGATCAGTGGCATGTACCTTATAATCCCAGCTACTAGAGAAACTGAGACACACTGATTAAAACTTTGAAGTCAGCATGGGGGAAGGGAAGGGAGGGGAGGGGAGGGGAGGGGAAGGGAGAGAGACTTGGCAACTCTACTATCCACTGCAGAGTACTTGTTGCTTACCCTGTGATCCAGTGGTTGACCTGGAATCATGGCTCACTGCAGCTGTCCAGCATCATAACAGAGTATCATACTGCATATTGCTAACCCAACTGCTCATATCATCGCTTACTGACTGAAGTTTTGGTGGTCAGCTTTTTTGATTAGTGTTTTGCTTAGTGGCTTTGGAAAGAGTCAGGACTTAATTCTCAAAATGTCATGGAGTATGTGTCTGTTTGTGACTATAGAAATTTGTTCAATAAATCAAAACTCATTTTCAAGTAATAAAGGTAGACAGTGGACTAAAGGTCAGCAACATTTCCCAAAGCTTCTTTCTTTTCCCACTTTTCTTCACTCCTTCATCTGTTTACGTATTTCATCTGTTCAGTAGCCATTTCGATTCTATTAGGCTTTTTACAGAGGCCTTAGAGGTATTTGACATCAATATTACAAACTTGAGATCAGTATGTTGGTAACACAAAAAAAGAGAATTGTAGCAAAAGGTAGGAATAAAGAAATACCTTATACATAGTGAGACTGTAAGTGAATCTGCACCAGCAGCCAGCCAACTCCTCTTAGACAGGAGCCCTAATTTTCTATCACTGACTTTAACTCCTGTACTTTTCCTCATAACCTCTAGGTGCTCAGTGGACATTTTCAGTGTCATTCTCTTTGTAGAGGTTTAAATGGGAATCGAACTCAACATTCCTACTTATCGTTTTCAAATAATCAGCTCAGAAAATGAAATCTAGAACTTCAGTGAAAAGTGCAATGCCTTGGAATTTTGTGATACGAGGCAAAGCAGGATCGGGAACCAGCAAATTCCTTCCCCCACACAAAAGAAGTCTTCCAATAGTTCTCTTTCAGCACGCCTTCATCCTCCTTTTCTTTACCCTTCCTCCTTTCAGGATATAGGGTGTTCAACTGCTATCACATCAGTGTCCTTGATGAAACTGTTAGAGACTCCAATCTCAGTTTTATTTTAATATTTTATATATATTTTTAAATTTTCTGTGTATGGGTATTTTACCTGCATATAGGTGCACCTGTGTTGTTGAGGTGAGAAGACGGCATTGGAACTGGAGTCATGGACAGTTGTTAGCCACCACGTGGATGCTAGGAATCGAACCCAGGTCCTCTGCAAGAGCACTGACTGCTCTTAGCCAGTGAGCCTCCAATTTCAGTTTTCTATACACTTTAGATGATATTTACTTATAGCTACAAAATGACTAGAAATGACTGCATGCCTTCAATCATATTAGAAGGCAAGCAGGTGCCCGCCCAGCGCTGCTCAACTATCAGCACTGCTCTTACCTTCTTTCACTCCACCCATGATGATCATATATTCATGTTTCCCGCTATGCTTCTAGGTTTTGATGGTCACTTCCATTACATTGTTTTCTTTATAGAGATCTCAGTAAACTTGAGAAAACAGTCCCGCCTCTATAAATGATAAAGAAAAAAAAGATTAAGAGACATTTGTGAGCAAACAAAATAACGTTCAGCTGAGGTGACAGAAGGAAAGCAGAGCATGATCCAGCAGTTGCTCATGTCCCAACCTTACTAACTTACCTAACATTCTTCTCTCTACCAATAATCTTTGCACATCCATTTTCACATTTCACCTTCTATGTGTGGATGTTTCTGTTGTGTTATTGTATTTATAGACACGTCAATCAGCTCAGCCAACTCTCACCTCTGGGTCTACAAGTGATCATCTCAAGAGCTGAAAATTAACTAGTTTGTGAAAAGGTGCAATGCCTTAAAATGTTGTGATGGGGGGGCTGGTCTGGAGAGATGGCTCCATGGTTAAGATCACTGGCTGCTCTTGTAGAGGACCTGGGTTTAGTTCCCAGCATCCACATGACAGCTAACAACCATTTGTAACTCTAGTTCCAGGCGATCCAACTCCCTCTTCTAACCTCCTTGGGCACTGCACCACACAGGTGCACCTACTTGCATGCAGTCAATGCATTCATACACATAAAATAAAAAATAATAAATAAAATATTTTTGAATGCTGTGATAGAAAAGTAGGATCAGGAGACACCCTTCATGGGAAAATGGTCTGCTCACTCAGTCTGCCCATTCTTCACAAATTATACCCTAGATATGTGTCATTCAACCCTACTATATAAGTTTCTCTGTGAAAATTGCTGAAAAAAAAACTAGTCTAGCTCTCCTATAACCTCTTTGTATATTCTATTTGTGCATATCAAACATACAATGTCAAAATATGACAGAAACACAAAATATTTCAAAATATATTTAGTGGGAAGAAAACTAAACCCAGAGATTGACAGTTACTGCCACCACATGCCCCTTTTTGTTTAACGTCTTACATTTGGTGATAATCTGTTATATTAACCCCATGGCTAAAACTGTCTTTAAAAATCTAGTGTCAGTTTTCTGTGCCTATAGACTATATTTACACACTCACTTGTGGAATATAATGAATGTGATGAAAAAGGCAATATGCTTTGAACCATGTCTGATGAAAAGAGGTTAAGCTAGAGTCAGCCAGATCCTGCCCAGTAGCCAGTACTGTTCTCTGACCTTCCTTTACTCTACTCATGACCTTCCCATCTTCATTTAACCTTTGTACTTCCGATGGAATCAGTAAATGCTTCTGTTCTACTTTTCTTTTAGAAAGTACTGATCTCTGTAAGTTTTAGCCAAATATTCCCACCTTTAATTCTGTAATTTTTCAGCACAAGCAGTGAATTCTAGTTCCATCTATGAACACTTGAAATGCCTTATCATGTTCTGACAAGGGGCAAAACAAGATGGGAAGCCTTTCTTTCCCTGTCCTTAATAAGAAATTTAATCTCCAATATTCTCCCCTTTGCCACAATTCTTCCCCCTCCCCCTCCCCCTCCCCCTCTTCTTCTTCTTCTTCTTCTTCTTCTTCTTCTTCTTCTTCTTCTTCTTCTTCTTCTTCTTCTTCTTCTTTCCTAGATATTTGTTGGTAAGTTCTCTTATACTAATATATTTCCTTAAATTATCTAACTACTCCAATCTGTTTTCTATATCTGTACACTCTATTTATACACATCAAAATTCAATCTGGAAATAGATCAGAAACACAGCACAGTTTGAACCATGGAGGAAGGAAAACTGGTTTCCTAACATTCTTTTTCTTATTACTTCCCTGCTCTTTCCATTTGCTCTCTTCTCTTGTAGATAGTTTTTGGTCACCTCTTTCATAATATTTTCTTTGCTAAAGTTCACCAAACAATGAAGTCTCTTTTGTTACTTAGGACTTCTATTTACAAATGTTACCAGTTCGACCTATTGGTATATAGAATGCAGACAATATGCTTGAACACATGTTAGAATAGGAACAGGTAAGCCCTGAACTGGTCACTTTTGCCCCTTTATTGTCAAGTATAAGTTCCTTATTTTTTGCAGTGATATTTCCAATTTTTATTTTACTCATTTTTAGATACAGAGTTTTTACCATCTCTATAAAATGAATGTGTTTCCGGAGATTTAGAAAAGACTCCCTTTCAACATACTCACCTTTTAGTGAGACACCAAGCAAACCAAATCAAGTGGGGAAATTTAGAAAGCATTATGACCAGGTGATATTCCTTAAAATGATGAAATAACAGAAAATAATGAACTGTGAGCCAGCCAGTTTCTCTCTCTGCATCAGACTTTATCTTCTAATTTCTATCATCTTGCCACTCTGCCCCACCTCTAGCATTAATCTATTGCCTTATTCACAATACCCTGGCTGTTGCCTAGGCTCCTGTCACTGTCCTTGTATTGTTTCCAAAAATCAGTAGCCTCAATTTTACCATGCTACTGCTTGTGGGTATCTTCTGTGATGAAAGTTATTTAACAAGACAGTATAAAAATGTATATTCCCTGAACATTTGTGGCATGGAGTCCTAGGAGCTGTACATCACTTGTCCTTAACTGAGATTCTCAATTCTGAAATAACTGCTCCCCCTTTTCTTCCATTTTGATGTATCGTCTCATGATTGCTAAATGATTAATAGTCACTTCTCCTATGTCAGTGTCTTTACCAAACCTACGGGAAAAAATCGGGCTTATTTTCAATCATCATAAATGAGGTTTTACACAATATAAGCTTGCAGTTTGTGAAGGAAAACAGTGAATGCATTACAAAATTGAATCTGGGTGAAATTAGTCCACGAGCCAGCTGACTCCTTTGGCTGATTTGGCACTTCTTTCCTTGCTTCCATGGCTCCATCATTGGTGTTCCTCCCTTTTCTTTCCTGTGATTGTCCAAATGTTTAACATTGATTTCATATTTGTAATGCTTTTAGAGATTCTTCATCTCAGTTTTCTCAACTTAGGACCATCTTGTGGCCCAGTCTTAAAGGTAAATTTGGTAAGAATTGTGGATAAGTTAAATGCCTTAAAATAATGAGATAGTAGATGACTGTGAACCAGGATTCAGCCATTCCTTTCCCTTACCCAGGACTTGTACTCCAGCGTTTAATATCTTTGTCTTTCATCTTTTTCTTTTCATTTACCCAAGTTTTGAAGATGACTTCAAAGATGACACTATTGTGTCAAGACTATACAAAATCTTTAGATAGACTTACCTTCAGAATGATCTTTAAGGTCTCTGTATAGTCAAGCAAGAATTAAATTTGAAGAAAGTGATAAACAAGCACAATGTCTTAATCAGATGGGTGGATACAGTGAACAAGTAACCAGCCAACTTTCTTTCTCCAACTTCCATCATCTTACCATGACCCTCCCTGTAACTACCATTTTATTCCTCTCTGCAGTCATTTTATATGCTGTCTGGTGTCCTGTTTTGCTATAGTGTCTTTACACTTGTTTCAGGGATACATTGCCTCAATATAATGCTACAAGAGTTGTGTGTGTCCAGCCAAATGAGTAAAATCTACCCACAATCATGTAAAACCATGATGCCTTAAAATTTGGAAGATAGAAGCCTAGCATCGTCTGCCTTTTAGTCTGGACTCATCTGTTGTACTCTGCATTGTTCCCACTCTCACTCCTTCCTCTTTTCTCATTTACCTGCTATGTATCTGTACATTACCTTTGAAGCTTTGACGTATTCATTATTTCACTAAAGCTGTGGGTAGTTTCAGGCGTCAATGTACAACTTTGCCAATTATGGTTTCACAGAACAATAGACTCTAACAACTTGCTTTAGAAATGCTTAGGAAAAAAATGCTTACAAAAGTGAGATACAGGTAGAAGGCAGAGACGGAGCCAGCAAAATCTTCTTTACTGGCCATCCCCTCTCTCCTCCCTTCTGTCTTTTCTACCACTGACCTTCATCCTTTTTTGTCATCCATGTGTTTGGTAATAATTATTTCTGCTCTGTGAGTTTATTTTGAGAGACTTTAAGAGAGCTTAGCCTCTATTTGACCAACATGAGAACTACCTATCTAAGGGTAATTCAATTGTCTTAAAATAATTACAGTGTGCAAGATAAATAATTCCATTTTCTGTACCTTAGAAAGCAGGCTCTCCTGATCACTATCTTCCTACCACTTTAGAGGGTTTTAAGGAAATCCCATTTCAGTTACCTCATCATGAAGATGGTGGATCACTACACTATGTGCTGGCCATTAGAATGACTTTTAAACCATAGAAACAAACTGTCAAGATACTGTGAATAAGAAAATTTTACACAAATGCAACAAAGGCAGAAATGAGATCAGGAGCCAACTTTTGCTATTTAGCAACAAGACATTTCCTTTTACCTCCCTCAGCATCTATTACCACCTTTCTTTTCCTCCCTCACTTCTGTTCACTTTCTCAATGAACCTGTGTTAGTGCCTTCTGCCTTTATCACCTGATAAGACTTCAAGGTACTCAGTACAAACTAGAGGTATGGATGCTATACCAACTCAAATTAAAGAACAAATTAATTTGGCCTCCGTTGACCTTGCTTTGTGCCACCATGGACACATGCCATAATGCAAGTACTTCCAGACAAATTTTAGATTGAGATGTGACAGGACTCATTCCCTGGTTGACTGAGAAACTTCTAGGGTCTCCATGTTATTGTTGAAATGTGGTCAAGAAATTAGTGTACACAAAGACTGTTACAGATGTCTTCAAATTACAATAAATTTATTAGATAATAGAAAACTAAAGTGGGAATATGTGGGGCCCTATGTAACAGGGCAAAGTTTCCTAGGATGAATTGGAAGTAGCAATTCTGTGTGAGGTGTCCCAGAAGAGAGCAATACGCAGTGGATTTTGGAGTGCCCAGGTAGAGATGTCTTAGGTGTGAGCCCTGGGGAGACCACTTTAGAGAACTTGGGTGACAGAAACACCAGATGGTAACCAGAGCAAGTTAAGGAGCAAATGGTGGATGCTATACAGATGTCAAGACTCGTTTACGGATACATGTGAGACATACCCTGGGGTTTATGCTCTCATACACAACCAAGCTGTCAGGTTCACTCCTGGGTATTTCTGTGAATCACAAACAGATAAAATACTCATTACAAGATTGTGAACCAATCTGTTATGTTCAGTATGTCAAGGTGAAGAAAAGATTTTTATAGCATTTCTTAGGGTCAAATATGTTCAACGTTCTCTAGGCACTATATATGCATTATGTTTGTAGTCTATGAAGAAAGATTGAAACTATACATAAATGAAAAAAAAATTGCTTGAAATCAGAACCTGTGTTTTTCCATGTAGTAGTTATCACAAACACAGTCACAGACACCAAAACAGAAGGGTGGATATTTTCTCTGTCATGCCTATAGTTTGAAAGACATTGTGTCTTGAGAATTAGCTTTACATCCAATACCTTTATTGGTAATAAGTGTTCTCAGGGAAAGAAGTCTTCATTTCATTCTTAGTCTTCCAACAGATAAGGTAAGCAGGAATGCATGACTCCACCACCACCACCACAATCACGATTCTCCTTCAAATATCTTTCCAGGGTTTTACTGACATTTTGCTGGAAAGAGTCATGCATGGAGGGGCCAATATTACAGGTTTCCAGATTGTCAACAATGAAAACCCTATGGTTCAGCAGTTCATACAGCGCTGGGTGAGACTGGATGAAAGGGAATTCCCTGAAGCCAAGAATGCACCACTAAAGGTAATGTTCCATGACACACAGAAACCAATGGCTAGCTTCTTAAAGCTTAAAGCTTTCGATGTGGCCTTTATGTACTTACAGTCATAAGTGGTCTTCCCTCATAAGTTATTCAAAGATGCTTTAAAACACAACTACAGTTGATTCTATTGTTTAACCTTCATCCCCAAATAAAGAAGCTACAGAGAATGAGAGCTTTTAAAATCCACTGTTTGGAAATAAGTTAACTTAATTTTTAAATGAATTTCATTTGTAATGTGCTCATAGTAATTTACAATATTACAAGAACCTGAGTCAGGCAAAAGGTGGAGGCAGTGGAAATATGGAAGGAAGATTGATAGTCTGAAACAGAAAATTGGATTTTACATTATTTATGTGATTGCTCCATGTTAATAAGTTCCATGAATCTCAGAACACCCAAGTGAATTAGTCTCTATTACAGAATGTGTGGTACCTATATGTATATTGAACAGAAATATTTGCCTTTCTGCAAGTGTCTTTAAAAATAATTAGATTACCTACATTGCTCATTTCCAAAAAACTCAAGGTAAGAATATTAAAATCAAAAAGTCATACTTAAAGTGCACATTTTTAAATGTGTTCCCTTATGGCTAGAAAGCCTATTATTTAAAACTCAGGAATTAAAACAGATAAATTAGAAATTATTCACGTTACACGAAGAGATCCTTTGAATATATTTTTTAGTAATTAATTCCCTCGGCATACCAATTCAAGTATGAAACTACCTTTGAATTCCTCTTTCCTCCTACAGTAATAATGACTGTAATATAAGAAAAGGAATAAAGCAGAGTCAAAACTTTCCCCCTTAAAAAAGAAAGGTATGGAAATGTCTCCTCTCTCATAGTTTCAAGATCTCCTTCCTCCCTGGCAAGAAGGGTTGAGGAAAACGGTAGCAAACATAGAGGAGAGCAGCGATTCATTCTGTACGACCCATACAGGCCTTCCTTAAATGGGTCCCATCAGCACCTAATACAAAGGAAACTCTAAACAGCTGATGTATTCTAGAAAACTCATGAGCTAAACATAATTTGTGCATTCAATTAAGTCATTCACTAGTTAAGTGCTACCATGTAGTTGTAGAGATTACACGTGGCAGAGATTTCCAGGGCAGTCCCATTTTAAGCCATTTTGCTTTTCAGTCAGACCAGGTGTCCTCACTTGGCATGGTAAATATGGTCACATTCCCAATGAAGAATCTCTTACAATGAAAACCTTTGTAATGTGCTAAACTTGCATTATTTCTCCTACTATATTCAGGTGAGCTTGTAAAAGTCTACATTTCCATGAATCTCCTATCGACAATGCCTTGTGATGCTTAGATTTAATGATTGTAGAAGACAAATGTTCACTCATTATTATTTTAAGAGTTCCCTACAATTTTCAAGATGCTATGTAAGATACAAAAAAATGAGCAAGAGTAAAACATATTAAAAAGGATATGACAGACTTGATTATTTCTGCTCTAAAAATGTATAACTTGTAGAAAAGATAATGAAAACCATATCAACTCTGAGGTATCCATTAGTAACACCTAATGTGTATAATACAGCATGCTAGACTCCACTAAAAAGAAATGCTTAGTCTTGTAAGTAAAACCCTACAAATGGCTTAAGAAAACACCAACCACTGTATTAAATCAATCAGACAAATAGCCCACTTGAATACTTGATACACAATCTATCTCATTGGGAAATAAAAATTATCTAGAGATTAAAATCGTGATGCTGTTAAAATTATATTTTATAAAAATTTCTTTTTAGGTTTTCTTGGAGGGAGTGGGCATTTTCATGCAAGAGTAAATCAAAAATGAATAAAGTAAAAGATTAAATAGCTCCTTTGGTATGGCTTGGGAAGAACTGCATTAAGACTGCTGACAATTTATGCCGTAGGTTGGAAAGCAAACCACTACTCTGGTGGCTTTAGGTAGTGCTAAGGTGGGAAGACACAAAGATTTTTCTTCATGAAAGAACATATACCCCTGTTATAGTCATACTTGATGATTTACTTCTGAAAGAAAAGTAACATGAGAAAAATAAACTGGTAGTTGTAGAAACAGCAATGAATTCACTCTCAATCTTATTTGGACATGCTTTAGAGAGAGAGAACTCCCCTTAGGACATTTTTGCTACATTTTAAAAAGGCAACAAGATTCTATATTCTACATGTATTTGTCACCCTTGCAAAACAGAGGCCAGTTTATTTTAATCATACTTTGCTGATTCGTTTAATGAAAAAGCACCCAGCATTTCAAATTACAGATAATCAAGTGACTATCTGTATCAAGTGACTAGCTTCATCCCGAGCAGAAGGTATCAGTATATCCAAGGAATTGAAAGTAAGCATTCTTGTCTGAAAGAGGTAGCATCATGAAGGATTGCCTACAAATTGTCAACGTTATCAGATTTAAAACTCAATAACAATTGTAATTTTCTACAATTGAAAACCATCTTTGGTTTTTGCTACCCCCTGGGAAACAAAAACTGATTTATTGCTGGCCAGAGGTCTTAGCTTGCTAGAAACATGGTCCAGGCAGAAATGATTAATGTTTCCTTTCAAATTAATTTCAAGCTGTCTAACTTAGCTATTTCCATTTTCCCCTAAGTAAACAGCAGATCTGAATTTTCTATTACAAACAGCAATAACTCAGACTTGCTTTAGGATATGCTATTTCTTCTGTAATCTATACATGTCATCCTTTAATATCACATGCATTTCTTCCTCTGTAAAGGACCCAACCTTCTATAGTCTCTCATTCAGTATAAGACAATTGAGAGCAAGAGAGAGATTCCCTTGAGCCATTTGATCTTAATAATCCTAGCACATGCACAGATGAGGTAAGTGGCATCATAGTAGAATGCATCAAGTCACGTTCACTGAGTTGAGATTTCTCAACTGAAATAATTAGGATGATATCTTTGAAGAGCAAATGGCAGAAATGAATGAAAATTATAAGGATCAAGGCAAGTTGTGAGGATGTAATTTGTTATGCTATCTTGTTTCCCATGCATCCATTATAGTATACATCAGCATTGACACACGACGCAATACTGGTCATAGCAGAGGCCTTCCGCTACCTGAGGCGGCAGCGAGTGGATGTGTCCCGGAGAGGCAGTGCTGGAGACTGCTTAGCAAACCCTGCTGTGCCCTGGAGTCAAGGCATTGATATTGAGAGAGCTCTGAAAATGGTAAAGACTTCAATTGTGTGTTGGGGTGGATGGGCCTTACAAAAACACAAAACGGGAGCCCTCACTCTTGAAAGAGGACATACTAAAAGAAATAGAATCCCACGGTATATGAAAAAGATAAACATGAATGGTTACCCAAATCTAGAATTCTACAAATAGGAAGTTCTACCATGAAGTTTGGAAAAATTATAAATTTAAGACAAATAAATCTTTAGTTCTGTGCTGTAATATGCATAGTAAATGAAACTTGGCGCGCTTAGGAGTTGTATGTTGAAAGTACAAATAGCTTCTAAATAACAAATCTTGGAGAAATTTGGCATTGAAGGAGGCTGAGATATTTCATAAGATGTTCCTAAATTCAAGATAGGCATTACAAAGGACAAGAGCATCCTTAGGCTCATCAGACAAATAATTAGCCTGAATAGACTTGGAACTGAGCCAGGGTGATAGTATTTCTGTTGTCAAAAAGAACACTTGTACTATTCTGCATGGTAGAATGCAGGAACATGATGCATTTTTCTAGGCCTACTTAAGAGGCTTTTGCCCAATCCTGTAAAAAAAAAGCCTAAAGAAAAGCACAAGGAATCAATGGATAGACCGTCAAATAGGTCACTTGTTTTACTATTTACTGGGTAGGAGATCATTTAAGGCTTCAAGCAGTGTTCCTTGAACAGATTCCATTATTTACACTAGGAGCAACATCACCCATTCATAGCCGCTTTCCAAGCAAGAGCTCTTTCCTGAATATTTTACTTTATGCCTGCCACATGTGCCTGCATGCATTAAAATGAGCCTTCAAGAGTACAAGAATCTCTTCTTTTTGCTTAATTATCCTGATGTTTGGGACATCCAAATGAACAAAGAAATAGGCAATGATAAGATAATTCTGAGCACAACCCAGCCATGAAGAATTTGTAACAGCCTCATAACGTACATCGTTTTGTGTAGTTGGCTCTCTTACCACTGCCCTAAATTTGCCAAGTTGGAAGCATTCAATCAAAAAAGGTTAGTAGCCCCTGTGTCTCTCTCCAAGAAAGAGATATGACTCATTCTCCCATCATGCAGATTTTTATGTCATTATGTCAGTTCCCTAACAAATGCCCTAAGTGTAGTTTTATGGAGGTAGCACTGCGAGATTTTGAAGAGCAGTTAATTAAATTCAACGTTCATAGCAGTTACAAGATTTGTATTGTCAGGTGGAACATAATGATGAGTGAAATATAAAACTCCCTCGCAGAGAATCAAAGGAGTTTTCATCAACAAAACCTCATAGGGCAGGAGCCAACACCGCCAATTGACTGTCCATTCATGACATAAACAACCACTTTCCACAAATAGAAAACTGGCCACCAGAATAGAGAATAAGGAACTAATTTGGCTACAAAAAACTAGAGTAATCATCCTACCAAATAGAAAAGTTTCTGCCTGTCTAACTCACTAATAAAGCTCAAGCACTAAGCCAGATAAATCACCTTCCTCCACAGACCTTACTGGTCAGTCACCTGACCACAAGGATCCTTCAATTCTTTCTACAGACCAACCTCTTTCTGTTGGCCAGAGAGTCTGGAAAGCAATGACTTTTTCCAAAAAGGAGATGGCGCCTCAGTGAAACTGTGCTGTTCAAAAGGACTGCAAGTGAGGCTGATCTAACGTACTAAATGTTTTACTTCATTAAAAGAAATCCCTTTTTACTTGAGTTAATTAAAAGTGAGATTACATGATGTGCAAACATCCCTCATTACAGCTAGCACATAGTTGTTTCTCAATAAATCATTCTCTTCCTTCAAAGAAATGTAACAAACAAAACCATTGCCTGACAAAGGCTCCTATGGGGCCTGCTTTAATGAATATATAACCATGCCATTTATTCAGGAAGTATTTAGTAAGCTGCTTCAACTATGTATCAGGCTCCATATTAGTATGCAAATGTGAGATAAGATGAAGGGAGCTCATATTTGAATTGTTAATGTGTAAACAAATGCTATAAAATATCTTAAAGCCACTTATAAGTTGGTTAATCATTTTCTCCTTACAATCTGCAAGTAGTGCAAACACCAGCCATAGCATGCTTTTCTTAAGTATCTGTTGCATATTCTGAGTCATTGAGACATGCTCAGTAAAATGTATTGACCACCTGCTCTATCCTCTCTCTTAAGCATTGATTTAGTGTCTGGAAATACAAAACATGAATGTCTCTCATCTTGAGATGCTCCTAATCCAGTAGGAGAGGCCAGAAAGACATAGATGATTAAAATACTACAGATCAATTCTGTGCAGGCATACTTGGATTAAAGAAGGGATTCTAGATGGGTTAGAGAGAGGCTGTTACTGAAATTCAACACCAGACCACGTCCTTAAAAATAGACTTTACAGCCAGGCGTGGTGGTACACGCCTTTAATCCCAGCACTCGGGAGGCAAAGACAGGCCGATGTCTGAGTTCAAGGCCAGCCTGGTCTACATAGTGAGTTCCAGGACAGCTGGAGCTACAGGGAGACCCTGTCTCAAAAAGATCAAAAAAATAGACTTTACATTGAGTACTAGTCCAATTCTACTCCTGCCCACCAATGGTTTGAATCATGGAATCTGAAATCTCTAGGACACTTACTATCTAGTTCACAAATCAAATTCAGATATGCTGGATTCTTTGAAATGTATGATTCTTAGTGAGACTTGAAGGCCTGAGGATTCTCAGCAATGAATAATTTCCTTAATAATTCCTATTTGATTTTTCTGCTCTGCCTAGTTCCTCTCAATCAATGCTCAAAACGGAATATAAAGAGCTCTTCATGGATCATAGTATGCATCAGTTCCATCCTTTGGAGACGTGATTTAGGCGTCAACAAAGGTCCATTTCCTTAACTAGAACTGTGATTTCACATGTTCTGCAAAGTTAGTGTTTACGTTTTTTGGGTCCATGGACACTCATCTTGCTTCCAAATTAACATATTACAGCAGTCCTTCAACAGAAATTCTGTAGTCTCAAACTGGTGGCAAGAAACCCCATTTAAAAAAGCATTCCCAAAGACTTGATATCGATTTTTTTTCTTCTACACTATAAGCCAATTTTTGATACCTTCTCATTTTCTCTAAGTGAAGGGAAGGAATTCTATCATTTTATCCTAAGGAAACAAGACATTATATACTTGGAAGTCTCTCCATCACTGGAGAGATGAATAATCCAGAGTGAAAGACAGATTGATAGATAGATACATAGTCTTTATTCAATGTTTTTGAACCATGCAGCAGGTAATAAAATCTTTCCTCTCAGCAGGCATGGCACCTTAGTAGTTCATAATTCTGATCACAGAACAAGGAAACATTGTGGCATATATGGAATCTGCATTTGTCATCCTAAACAGTAATGCAGGTTTCCAGTACTATCTTTGTTGTCTGATGTTTCTGACCCCTTAGACTTAATAAATTTCATCAGTCATTCGATCATCTCTCTATGGTGTGTATCTCTGCTACCTGTCTGTACCTGGGCATAGGTTGAATAAGAGGAAAGGGTCATCTCTCACTGTAATAGTTCATAAATGTGCAACCCTCTCAAGAAATAGGTAAATTCATTTTGATTAATAATTAATATAGCTGGAAACTGGCAATATGACACAGTGGGTAAAGGAGCTTGCTGTGCACACCTGATGGCCTGAGTTTGGCACCAAGATCTCTCAGTGGAAGGCAAGAACCAACTCCTGAAAGTTGTCCTCTGACCTCCACAATCAGGCTGTATCACACATACACCACTCACACACACACACACACACACACACACACACACACACACACACACACACTATGCACACAGAATAAAAAAAAACTTTTTTAAATTGTTAATATGTCTAGAATGTACTGTGATATTTACTGCATACCAGGTACTACTTGGAACCCACTTAACCATCCAAACAATTTTGAGAAATAGGTTCTTCTAGGATTTCCCATTTTATGGATTAGACCACTAATCCATGGTGTAGAAACCAGATTGTGTTCAAATATTGGTAATGTGAAGATAAGACAAAATGTTGGCCCCCAAGGAATACATAATTTAGAGGAATGCATTAACCTAGTTCAGTCTTAAGTATATTCTTAGAGAAGACTACTAGAAATAACAAGTCTTTGAAAAAGTGACTATAGACTGACCTCTTGCTGCATTTTATAGATACCCACTTCTATTGCCTACCCAAAGCTTCATAAATAAAAGGCATAGCAAGAACACGCTAGTGATGAAATAAAAGTCTGTGAAGACTTGATCTGCCAGATAGAATTCGATGACCTGAGATAGAAATTCTTAAAGATTGCAAGATTTGTCAATGGACCCCACCCAGTGACCTAGAAGGCAACAATGCAAAAGTCACTTTAACTCTTTACTTTGTTTTCCTTTTACCAGGTCCAAGTACAAGGAATGACTGGAAACATCCAATTTGACACTTATGGACGCAGGACAAATTACACCATTGATGTGTATGAAATGAAAGTCTCTGGCTCCCGAAAAGTAAGTAACCAAATAGACACCAAAAGAAAGTCTCTGCAAAGGTGATAACAATCCTACACAAGAAAAAAGGTGCTGGTAAATTTCTACTCAGTATATTTGCCTTCTATCTGATGAAGAGCATAGATAAAAGACTTGGAGTTTCAGAATGATCCAATTGCACATTTTTAAAGGAGGATAGCCCTCTGAGGCCAGTCCTCTAAAAGTAGTAGGCTCACAACAAAAGAGAAGGAGGGAAGGAATCACAAATTTTATAACATATTGCTATTTAAATAAAGTATTCCAAAACACATATGATTTTAGCAAAGGGAAAAAATGAAAATTAAGTCTTTTTCCAGTTTATCAACCCACCACCCAAAGTACTTTGGACAAAATACCTTCCTCTATAGCTGAATTTTATATGGACAGTTAGCTTCTTCTACATTACTAATAGTTGGGTTAGACATGAAGAGGAAATTTAGTAGCTATGTGATAAATCCTCAGAATGTTAACTATCTTGAATAGTATCTACAACCTACTCTTTCAACTCCCACATCTCAGCTTCCTGCAGTTCAGAATATTTTCCTGCTGTAGAGATTTTGCTATGGAGAAAATGATCATCATACAGTGGACTAAATTATTTTTCAGAATATCAGTAAGGGTGAGGTCAGCAAGGGAACCCTTAAGATGAAGGAATAGTAAATACACCTGTGTGTTACTATCATGGTCCTGTTGTCAGTAACAAGACAGAGAGAAACGGGATATCAACCCTTGTAAAGCTCAAACTACGTAAAGTTCATGCAGTACTTCTTGAGTGAAAGATAGGCACCCAGGTCAATTGTCTGTTCTTTCTAGGCTGGTTACTGGAATGAGTATGAAAGGTTTGTGCCCTTCTCAGATCAACAAATCAGCAACGACAGTGCATCCTCAGAGAACCGGACCATTGTGGTGACTACCATTCTGGTAAGTGCTGACATATGAAAGGTAGACTTTCTGACAACATTCTAAAAGCATTATTCAGTTCTAAATATTCTGAAAAGTCCCCAAACCATTCTTAAGCCCATCTGGAATTCAAGATGGAAAACTTCTACTGAGATAGACGTTCAGGAACCCTCAACTCACCATGATGAACCTAATGCCATTATATTCACTGGGATCTTTTTCATCCATAAAGAAAAACAGAGTATGAAATTTACAGGAAAATGGAGAGAACTAGAAAACATTATATTAAATGGTATAACTCAGGATCAGAAAAGCAAATACCATATGTTGTCTCTCATATGTGGATGCTAGTTTCCAATTGTTAAATATGTGCATTTAAATGGGAGAAAGTGTAGCTAGAAGTCAGGAAACTAGAAGGGGGGCCATGAGGGAAAAAAAAGAAACTAACAGATTTGGTTGGCAAGGGCAACAGAACACAAGTGATATGAATATGGAAGGGGAAATGCTGAGGCAAAAGTATACAGTAAGCATTGGGGGCGGGGGGGAGACAGATGGAAGATCAGCCAAGACTAAATATGTATGGAAATGCCATAAGGAAATCTTAAGGAAGAAAGGGAGAGAGGGTTAGAACTCTATTAGGGTTCTAATATTGGTTCTACCACTATCCTGTGTAATGGCAAATCGTAACTTTTCTGAGTCTCACGTTGCTGCTTTGTAATTTGTGGGAGAGATGAAGGGAGGGAAGCAGGGAGGGAGGGAGGGAGGGAGGGAGGGAAGGAAGGAAGAAGGAGATGGAGTGGAGCGAGAAAGGGGGCAGAGAAAGACAGTGTGAGCTAGGAAAAGTAGTTGCCACCGAACCTAATCACCTGAGTTTGATCTGTGGAATCTACATAGTAGGAGGACAGAAATGACTATCACTAGTTGTTCTCTGACTTCTACATATGCGCTATGACACACAAACACACACAGACACACGCACACACACAATAAATAAATAAACTCATTTGAAAATGAAAAAAGAAATCAATGGATGAATGAATGAAGATAGAACAATTTCAGATATCATGTTCTTTTCCACCTTGCCCCCAAAACAATGATGGTTCTTCATCTGGACTTGAAATTTAATTCTTCATTGTATAAAAGAGAAACTCTATTAGGGTTCTAATATAGGATCTACCACTACCCTGTGTAACAGCAAGTCACAACTTTTCAGAGTCTCATGTTGTTGCTTTTGTAATTTGTGGGAGGGTAAAATAATAATATGTCTTAGGACCATTTCAAGACACAATTAGCCACATAGAGGTTTTCTACAAAATTCAAAGCACTATAGAAACGTGAGGGAGTGTTCTCAGTTTTTTAAATATTTTATTTATTATTGCATGTGTATGAGTGTATTGCCTGCATGTGTGTATGTGCACCTGTGTTGTGCAATGCCCATGGAGATCAGAAGAGGGCATCGGATCCCCCTGGAGCTGGAGTTATAGACAATTGTTAGCCGCCATGTGGGTTCTGGAATTCAAGTGCCAAGTCTTCTGCAAGAGTAGCCAGTGCTCTTAACCGCTGAGCCATCTCTTCAGCCCTATTCTCAGTTTTTAAATGGTTTTCCAAAAGCTGAAAGGAAATTTGGCTCAAGTTGACCTTTCATTTAGACATGTGTATCTATTACTCTCCTTTACCTTGTTCTAAGTACTGTATTTAGCTCTGCTGACAGAAAAAATGAGCAAATCAAAGATCCTACCTTCATAAATATTATAGTACTACCCTACAGTCTGCCTTTGGCTATGGTTTCTACCTTGTAAATTTTGAAAAATCAAAGGAGTTCATCTTCATGTAACTGAATGAGATAGCACTTCCCAATTTGACTAAATCAAAAGAATTTACTGGTAAAAACTAGTCATACTTTCAAACTCTAGAAAAGAACTGAAATGTTTCTCTACTTCATTAAATCACCAGTTAAGGTTCCAAGGAATATATGGCTCCATAAATAGTCAATTGAGGCTCTCCTGTGTATTAAGTCAAAAATTCTAAAAATCCTTTTCACACACCAAATCTCAGTAGCCACAAAGAGTAAGATGTGTCTTTATTACATCTACCATCTCTTTTTTAAATGGATAGAAGTAATCTTTTGATCTCTTGCTGGTCCCAAAGGAATCACCATATGTGATGTACAAGAAGAACCACGAGCAACTGGAAGGAAATGAACGCTATGAAGGCTATTGTGTCGATTTAGCCTATGAAATAGCCAAACACGTAAGGATCAAATACAAATTGTCCATTGTTGGTGATGGGAAATATGGAGCAAGGGATCCAGAGACTAAAATATGGAATGGCATGGTTGGGGAACTTGTCTATGGGGTAAGCATTTTCAATTCTATTTTTATTTACCTCCCTCTATACTTTCAATTGAACAAGAAAACTGGGGGGGGGACATTAATTGTGAAAGAAGGGATTTAACAAATTATAGACTTTTCATGTAATATATAAGAAAAATATTTGATCATATGCTTAAGGTCTACAAAGGTAAACTGTCAATACTATCCTTTAAGCAATAGGATTATTTTACTAAAAGGCAAATAAAACCAAAGGAATTTACTTGACCACATTAAGCATAGCCTGTCCCCTATTGAAAATCAACTCCTTTGGAACTTCCCTGACTCAGGTAGCAGAATCACATACCACATAGTTGCCTTAGCATTCCCACCATCTTCTCTCATTGCTCCATTCATGTTTAATGAATCATGTCTAATGAGTTCTAATAAGTGCCTCAAATCCAAATATGCTCTTGATCCCCACCATTATCACCATACTTAAGTTTTTTTATCATTTGTTTGTCATTTAACTTGTTTCTGTGCCTCTAGTCTTACCCCAGCAAATCAGAGTACTACATTATTGCAATTTTCCACTTTAAAAATCAAGACAAAACTGAAATTTTTAAGTGTGGCAAATAAAGCACTTCATATTCTCGCACCCGCCTACCTCTCTAGCTTTATCTTGTACACTTTCCTCTTCATAGCTAATGTTCCAGCTATAGAAAAGTATATGTTGTTCCCTGAAGGTACTAAGTTCTTATTTTAGGTATGCTGGCTAGTACTTTTGCCTCTCTTTGGTTGACTACTGCTGCCTACTCATCCTCCAGAACTTGGAGATGTGACTAATTTCTGGAAACCTTGGCCAGTGCTATCTACCCCCTACAGCTTCAGTTAGGCGCCCCTGTTTTTTTTTTTTTTTTTGCATTCATATAGTATTTCTGATACTGTAATGATCTGTTTATAAGCCACCTGCCTGCCCTATTAAAGTATGAACTTGAAGAAATAAGATTAATAGATTAATATTGAAATAGATTAATTTCAATATCCTAGAATTTGGAACATAGTAGAATATCAATAAATACTTCAAGGAATGAATAAAATGCATCCATGCAACATTTAGCCACAGGTCAAGTACAAATACTACTCATAATCAAGACCTTTTAAAAAGATATAGTAGTTCAGAATTGCTCAGTGACTTAGTTTTAAATGATTTTGGTCTCAGGGAAAATCAGATCTTAGGCAGCCCAATGAGGCATATTAAGACAAGCATAACTCCCCATTGGGTGAACCAATCCCAAATAAACCAACAATGTGCAGATGATAGCAGGAGACATTTACTTCTAGTAGACAAGTATTACTTGCAATGATTGGTACCTGTCTACACAACAGATAAGGAGAAGACAAACACATATAGGGGGTGGATATACTGAGCTTCCTAGCTGGTGAGAAACTAACATCCATATTCTCTATTGGACTGAGGATCAGGAAAAGGATTCTAGTGCTTCAGATGATAGCCAACACAAATACGGTGTAGCTCTCCAGTCATAAGAGATACTGGGGTCACTAAATAAGTTTTTAGAGCAAGCCTTTGGAAACAAGCACAAAGGCAGAAGCTTGTTTCTAAAAATAAGGACACAGAAAGGGAACTAAGGCTTAAAATGAGGCTGGGCCCCAGGTATCAAAACTGGGACACTGTCCTCTTGCCAGACAAGTGACACAGTAACTTGAACCTCAGACTCCAACTATGGGGCTGGAGCCAATCACCACCTGTCTTGGGTCAAGGTTGGTCCTGAGAATTAGGGCAGGGCTGAGTTGCAGATGAGAATTTTCTAATTCCAGATAGGGCTGAGCAAGGGGCAGACAATCTGACATGATTTCTGGGGTGCCTGAGATGCTCTGAACCATCTTGACCTAGCACTAACTGCTCAGTTTCCAAGTGACTGAGAACATTTTCTTTCTTGCCCTTCATCTTCTCAACACTCAAAAGGCATTATGTTGCTTAGAGTTCTCCCTGCATTTAGTACATTATCTGATACATAATGAAGACTTACTTTCTGCTCTAATGAATCAATACCTGCATATAATAATGGCTGGCAACAATTCATTAAATTGAGCACATGGTGTGAAAAATCAGGTAATATTTTTATTATTATTAGCTAGCACTTACAGTGTATTTACTGGCTGCCACATACTGTGATAAGTACTTTATAAGCATTATGTACCATAATCCTCACAACATGCCTTTGAAGAAGATTCCATTAATAACCTCATTCTACATGTGAGGATATTTAGACTAAGAAGTAAAGTCACATGCCAAAGACCAGACATTCAGTAGGGCCTGCCTTAATTGTTCAGGCTGCTATAAGAAAATACATTAGACTTGTAATTTATAAGCAACAAGTGTTTATTTCTTACTTTTGTGGAGGCTGGAAAATTCAAGATCAAAGAAGACTTCAATGTCTGGTGATGCTGTACTCTGTAGCTCACAAATTTTACCTGCCTGTCCTGCCTTCACATTACGGAAGGAGCAATTGGTGTCAAGAGCCTCTTATATAAGGACACTAATCCTATTCACAAGGACTCTGTTCCATGACCTAACCACCTCCTAAAAACCTTATTTCCTAATACTGTGACCTTACACACTAGAATTTCAACATGTGAAGAGGGACGCAAACATTCTGACCATAGCAGTAACACAGTGACTTGAATCTACATCTTTGGCTCTAAAACTTATATGCTCTTAACCAATATGCTATACCATCAGATTGCCAAGGTGTTGTTTCAGGCCCACCCTGGCTTTAGCCATTCTGGAAAGAAGATTTGGAAGCTATAATAGCATGTCAAGAAACTTAGGGTATCAATTTCTACTGTTCTGGGTTATCTGATGTGATCTAGTCCATGAGTTCCACTAACCCATCATAATTCAATGTCCAGAGCTCTGATGTGTCTCAGAAGAAACCTGCCACAGCCTGGAAATAGATCAATTTACTGCTAGCATAGAGCAAGACATTAGACACAGTGATGTAGACAGATTTGTTTATGAAGAACTGGTTTCTCACTGGGTTTTGATTTCTCCTCTGGGATGTCCTCTCTCCTGTTAGTATCTCTTTACCCTTCATCTGTTTGTGAGTGAGGGAATGTGAGAATTGGAGTTTCTTATTTGTTTAGGAATTCAGATCCCACCTCTTCAATTCTGAAAAGGTAACATTTCTGAAGCAACCTTTTCTTCATTTCCTTCCTGCTCTGGGAAGAACTTTCCCTTCTGCCAGAAAAGGCTCTTAAATTGTCTCCCATATTCTGACCTAGAACAAGTCTCTAGGTCTTTGCAGTACTGCCTATTTTCTGGGCTGAATAACACAAAGTGATTCCAGAGAAATGACAGCAAAGCAATCCACTGGTGTGGACTGTCAAACTACTTTCCTCTAAAACCTACTACTTTAAAAACTAGGCTTTTCCGCCAGGCGTGGTGGTGCAGGCCTTTAACCCCAGCCCTTGGGAGGCAGAGGCAGGTGGATCTCTGTAAGTTCAAGGCTAGCCTGGTCTACATAGTGAGTTCCAGGCCAGCTGGGGCCACAGGAAGACTCTGTCTCAAAAGAAAAGACTAAAAAAATAAAAATAAAAAAACTAAGCTTTCCTAGTTTTTCCTAGAGGAAGAGCTTGCTGTTAAGGAGAAGGATGTCATACATTAAATGTGCCCACATCTTCATGTAGAAGTTTAAATCTTTTGGCATTAGAAAGTTTTCAAATTATCAACCATTGATAGAAATGGAGAAAAATTAAAACACAGGCTTGTATTTCAAACAGGCCTGACCTCTTGTGGTTTGCAAGTTGCTTCAGAGGAAAGGAAGAACACCCCTAATGATTTCCCAGAGTACTTAACAAAATATGGAGAAGAGGGAACTATCATTTGCAGTTACTGTAAAAACTACACAGATGATATTCCGTGCTTCATCTTTACAGTGCTGCTTCTTATGCTTCTTTGTATGTAAAAGCGATCGGAGCAGAAAAAGTAAAAGCAGGGATGGAGAATGCTTTACCAAAGACATTTCTGTATCTGCCATGAAGTCTCAAGAAAAGGGAAAATTGAATTAAATTTGTTAAAGAATAAAGAAGTCAATCAGTTTCTTTTCAGATGATTCCTAAATTGTATTTTTTCACTAAAGAAATTCAAATCAAAGTTGATGTTGGGGCACCTTGTATCTCTAAGAAGGCTATTTTTGAAATGAACATCAGTAGGATACAACGTGCCCCATTATGTAAGCCCTTCAGAACATTATGGTCTTGAAACTGTCCACCTGCTTTTAGCAGTTTTGCTTTTGAACTGGATGTCTATTACACTGCCACATGGTAATTGTTCCAGCTCAAATGATTTACATGCCACTAGTTTTTATTACTCCTAAATAGCAAGTGTTTAAGAGGGCATTCTTAAAAAGAATTTTGTGGTTACTAGGATTCTTAAATATTCTTTAGTCAAACTTCTAATATAGAGATTATTAGGAGAACCATCTGAGAAGAACGTTAGACTTATCCATTACATAAACCAGGAAACCTGATGGAGGATAAGAGGGGCAGGAATTGCCAAGGAGGGTGGTGGCAGATTTCGGCAGTATCACAAAAATCACAAAGTACGGCAACTCCGGTGTCATGACTCCTGGTCTAATGCTGTATTCACTGGGTCACATTATTTCAGTTCACTAAGCTTGTCAGTTTACGGAACTCTGATGTTATTTCAACCAGATTTGATGTTTCTGCCTGGCTTCGGGGGGCTTACATTCTAGGTGGATTATGAACTATTCTATTGAAGGTTTTTATCCTAATTCTCTGTGGCCTCTAGGACACTATAATACAAATCTCTAGTTATCATTTGAAATATTTAGAAATCCAGTGTAAATAGCTGGGAAATTCTGTCCTTATAGAGGAGATATGACCTAACACGGTTAACAAAAACAGGCAAGAAATGGGCTAGAAGGAAATTGAAGCTCTAATTATGAAGAGGACACCTCCCAGTGGGCAGCTGTCACGTTCCTTATGTTCTTAGTACTTAGAACTAAGAATAAAGAGGTGAAATTGCTTTGGGAAAGGCAAGGAAAACTACTATCCAGATTGGTTCCTGAACTTAGAAAACAGCAGAAAGTTTGGAAATGGAGATGTGGTTGGCATATGGTTAGTTCCAGGTCATGTTCCTTGGATGTCCCAAACTCCTTCACACTCCTGGGACAAATAGCAATTCAACAGATACTATTTACAGTGACATTTTTTTTTTTTGCCTATAAGAAATTACTTCCCACACTGTCACTATCCTAAAATAGATTTATTTTCCATTAAGAAAGGCAGAAAGTCGATCTGTCCTTCCAGTTAAAAGGCAGAGAAGCAAGGATCTAGTAACAGATGCCATATATTCCCTTCTATTCTTCAGATGCTTGCACTGGGCTCTGGCAGAAACGGCTGATGATTTGATAAAAGCATTCCTCCGCTGAAAGGATGCATATAAACTCCAGGAAGGAGTATTAATGACACATGAAAGCCTGCCATTCTGAGCAAAGGGGTGGGAAATATTTTCAACCAAATTAAATGTCACAGAGCCTTTATCCAGCTCCAGGGATGCCCCCTTTATCATCACTGGGTCTTTAAATCTCTTAGCTCCCTAAAGACAAGTAGTCCAAATCAATAGATCCATACTGGGACATCTGCTCTGGATAAAGAAATGAAGAGATCCCATTGTGACACTGCTTGTTGTTGCACTGATTTAAATAGACCCCATCCCTTTCTCCAGATCTTAACAATCGCAGACAATAAATATCCCATAGCGTACAGCCAATAAAGCACTTTCAAGTCCTGTCCCCCAACACCCAGCAATTATATTGCCATTGTCTAGCTTGAGTCTATTCCATTCTTTTTTAATATATTTAAATGTTCTAGAGGAAATGCCTGCCCCTGCCATAGGTCACTACAGCTTTGTTCTTGATGCAGGGACAAGCGGTCAGATCATGTCTGCTTCTTCTCCGATGTAGCATATAATATGTTCTACATTATACAACTACTCCCTCCTCCCTTGTTATCAGAAAGTGCTTTAAAACAGTGACTGACAAGCTCCTGCTCACGCATAATCTGCAAATGGGTTGCAATTTTTATACATCAGATAATCAAAAGAAAATACTTATGATATAAGAAGGATTCCAGCTCAAAGAATTTGTAAACCTGCAGTTAAACTAAGAATCGTCTCTGCTTAAAACCTGTCAGCCTCTTATGTGCATGGTCCCTATGCATATGAGTTTGTTGGGTTTTAGGTTTTAGAAAATTTACAACTTTGGCCACCCACCTATGAAAAGGATTATAAATCCCCTCAAGCTAAATCCCTGACAATAATGCAGTTGCTTGAGTTTGCCACTGGTGAGTGGAAAAATCAAACCTAATTTAGTGTGTTTACTGAGCCCACACAGCCATTCTTAAGCTGCCTGATTAAAATCCTTTAAGTAGTCAAGAAGCAAGTAAAAACACTAGTAAACTCTTACCCTCAGCTCTTACCATTTGCTGGTTTTTGTCTGTCAGCTGGAGTACTCTCATACCCCAAACTTACCCACCTAGGTTCTAAAAAATTACTTGCCTACTGGTGTTAACCAACACAGGCTTGATGACAAAAGGCCTCTGGAGTGGCACAGGGCACCAGAAGAGAGACACTTACTAAGTCAGAATTTCACCTGCTCCCCAGCTCTAGCCAGCGTTCTTCACACCTGGCTCCAGTAACAGCTGACTTCCATTTAGAGCAAAGATCAAGAGAGAGATTTCAGGAGTTGATTTGATCAAGACACATTATACACCTGTATGAATTTTACATAAACTGCTTTTAAAGAGCAGAATTTCACTTGAGGAGCTACCTTTTTTAGTGTTTATCAGTGTTGGCCTCCTAAATCTTTCATTTTCCTTTGTGTGGCCTTCATCAGCTCTGTGGCACGGCAGTCCCAGAAGAGCTAAATGAGTATTTTTTGGGACACGTGTTAGTAATCTATTTTTCCCCCATTTCCACTGATAATAAAGTTGATTGTTTCACGTACATTACGGCAGGTGGGTCATAAGCTCCGAAATAATCAACCAACACAACTGTGTTTTATAATATGGAGGAGGGGATGGTGGTGAGAAAGGAAAATGACCTCTCCAAAGCTGCTAGTTCTGTAACTTTAGCCTCTCACCAAGGAAACAAGGGATAGAAAAAGCAAGAAGAATTACTGCCTACCACACATCTTATTGTCCTTGAGACTCCATCATCAGAGCTCTCTTACCTTCTATTGCTTGTGCCTATTTCTTTGTCTTTTTTCAATCTGTAAGTCTTTATTAAGAGTCTTTAAAAGAGTCTGTATGGCTGATTCTTGTTTTGGAGCCAGGTCACAACAATGAGATTTTAATTGAGCCCAGATTTCACACAGTCTTCATTGGGGCAGTACATTAAAAAATAAACAAGTTCCAATCAGAGCTCTCTTACCTTCTATTGCTTGTGCCTATTTCTTTGTCTTTTTTCAATCTGTAAGTCTTTATTAAGAGTCTTTAAAAGAGTCTGTATGGCTGATTCTTGTTTTGGAGCCAGGTCACAACAATGAGATTTTAATTGAGCCCAGATTTCACACAGTCTTCATTGGGGCAGTACATTAAAAAATAAACAAGTTCCATTTTTTTTTTGAAAAGCTCCTCAGACTCCAGCACTTAGAAGACCAAGGAAGGAGGATCAACACAAGTTTGAGGCCAACCTGAGTTCAAGGCTAGCCTGGGGCGGGTTATATTTGTTGGTGTACCAGACCCGAGGGGGGGGGGTGCAGAGAGAGAGAGAGAGAGAGAGAGAGAGAGAGAGAGAGAGATTCCCCCAAAAGAAAAAATGTAGAAATACTAGACTGAGGAAAAGAAGTGAGTACCTGAGGGGAACAGATTCTTCCAGTTGTTTTTGTGACTCAAAAGTACTTTAAACTCAGAGTGGCTTCCTTTGGGAATCTCGTTTTTGTCTAAAGGTTCTTAAGAACCAGACACTAAAATGTTCTTCCTAATCTGTCTAGCCACCTCTTGTTAGTACTTAGTGGGGCTTGTCATGTGGTAGGTGTCATAGTTACTGAGTTAGTTTTGTTTCTTGTTTTGTTTTCTTTTATACTTTTTTATTAGTCAAAGTTCATTCTTTATTTCAGTCCCCTTAAATTTTTGTATATCTTTATTGAAATTTTGTGTATTTCATATATAACATCTTAATCATCTTTATACCCACTTCCCCATCAGCACCCTCCCATACCACCCCCCAATGGATTTCATGCATTCTCATTTGCGTTAAGGCCTATCGAGTCATGTTAGTATCCCCAGATGTCCCTCAGTGCAAGTTCATCCACTGCAGTCTAGTCAGCCAATCTAGTCACTCCTTTAAAGAAGATCAGCTCCTCCTCACCCAGCAGCAATCAGCAGGCCAGTAGTTCGAGTAAGATTGGAGCTTGCTGCCCGTTTCCATAGTTTTACGTTGGGGTTTTGTCTGCTTGAATTTGCATGGGTCTTGTGCATGTTAACACTGTGCTGGAAGTTCATATGAGTAAGGTACCAGGAGCCTGTAATACTCTCATTTCCATATGATCATGTACCTCCTCCCGTGGCTCTTACAATCTTTCTGCCCACTCTTCCCCAATGGTCCTTGAGTGCTGGGTAGATGGAGATTAATATAGGAGTCCTGTTCAAGGACCTACACTCTACATGCTCTTATTCTCTATGCTTTGGCCATCTGTGGCCCTTTATACTCATTGTCCTCTGTTACATGAGGGAACTTTGTTGATGAGAGTTATGAGATGTATTAGTATTCTCTCTACTCCTTGTTTCACTAAGTTTCATGTGCCTTGGGTGTAGAGGTTCCACTGTAGAAGTGTCACTTAGGGTTGGGCATTTCACAGACAATCTCTGTATGTGACCAGTTGTGGAACTCTGTAATAGACTCCATCTGTTGCAAAAGAAGCTTCTTTGATAAGTGGTGACCATCATACTTGTTTGTAAATAAAAGGATCCATATTTAGCACATAGTAAGAAATTACATTTGTTGAAGGATGTGACAGCCTTGGGGTTTCCTCTAAGGTCTACAACCTCTCCAACCATGTGTATTTGACTATGTTTACGGTACCACAGGAGAGTTCCCTCCCATTGAATGGGCTTTAAGTCCAATTAAGTAGCTGTTGATTACCTCCAAGATAAAAGTGCCACTACTGCCCCAATATAGTTTGCTGTGCCAGTCACTGTTATGGTTATTAGGCCTTAAAGCTGGGGTTGGACCACTGATAAATGTTCTCCCTTAGCTTTCGTATGTAGTGTTCTCCAAAACTATGAGAGCTAGCTTTCAGGGGAGGTGGCTTCCATCCAGGTCAGTTCCAGCTCCATTACTCCAAGCCATGTCCGCAATACATACTGACTTCAGTAATAGGGTCTTAACTTCAAGTTCTGGGAGGCAATCAAGGGCCTTGACAATAGCCTGTGTAATTTTAGGAGTCTCTTGGACTACCCTGGCCAACAACTTGAAGGGAGGTTTCTCCTGTCTGGCACTATTTCTTGTTATATAAGCCTTCAGCTATACACATGGACTCATGTAGAGATATTGTATATGTAATTTTTCAGTAGGTTTTTTTACTAATATGTTTCCCTCTAGTTTTTTTTTACAGCAGCTAGGAATTATTTATCTCTCCTCTTTCTCTCCCTGTCTAACCCTCCCACTTCCCTCCCCAGTTAAAGTATCCCCATTTTCCCCATTATACCCTTGATAAGACTTGTCTCCTATGTTTTATAATTTTTCATTGAAAGGAGATCAAATGTCTCAACCATTTTTCTGTATCTACTTGAAAAGAGCCAAGTTCCTTTAAATTCAGTCCAAAGTGATTTTCTCATACCAAATACACCTTTTACGTCTGCTTTCTTAGACAAAAAAATGGCAATTTTTCCTGGAACTATAAAAGATTACAAGATTATAAAAACTACTTAAATTAAGTAATTAAATTCAAATGAGATCAAATGTGAAATGATACTAGATGAGTATTTGTATGCTCTAAGCAGGAGGCAGAGACATCTTGGCAGGGAGAGGAGGTGCCTTTATGTATGAATTCTCTTGGCATGACAAGACTCTTGCTGATTCAAGCTAACTTTGCCAAAAATCCTGCTAGCTGTCTGGCCAATTCCATTCTTCTCGGCAACCTTTGTTCCTCTGACCAGGTCTAGCCATCAGCCAAAGTGTAAAATAGGCAAAATTTGTCTTTGGCTCCAATCTCATTGTAAATGTGGAATTGGAGACTCAGAAATCAGCTGCAATGAGATAAGAATTAAATCCACAAGTTATACTATGGACAGAAAAATAAGGACAGAACCTTAAATCATCTTTCTCTTTTTTAAAAAAAATATATTTGTTTTTATTTTATGTGTCTGAGTGCTTTGCCTGTATGTATGTATGTACAACATGCCTGGTGCTCAGAGGTCAAAAGAGGGCACCAAATCCTCTGGATCTGGAGTTACTGTGATATAGAACCTGATGGAATATTTAAGGAAAATACGGGTTTTAATCCTTGTTTTCTCTCTTTGCCTCTGTCAACAAAGTTCAGCTGACAGCTATGTGGTTAGAAAGCTGACATAGCTAGAACCACTTGACTCGTGTCCTGACAAAACTTCAATTCTGTTTGTCTCAGATGAATTCTGCAATGACTTTTAAACAGGGGTTTTTTTAAGCATGTTTTTCTTTTCTAAATATATAATAATTTGCCTGGTTTTAAGATTTTCTGATAGTCAATATGTAAGTCTCCTCATTGTAACCCAAAGTTTGAGGGATAAAAGTTATGTGCTACTTCCCTTTGGGGTCCAGATTTTCAGGCTTGAGCCCGCTGGACCAGGTTACAGACTAAAATATCTGCTTTCTGTACATTCCCGGTATCCTCCCCAATCTTTCCAGCAACAACAGGTAGTTGTGAGACACTATGTGGATACTGAGAACTGGGTCCAGGTCCTTTGCAAGAGCAGTATATGCTCTTAATTGCTGAGCCATCTCTCCAGCCCCTTAAATGATCTTTCATATTCCATAAACCTTCACTGATTACTTCCTAACGCAGGTATCATAAATAAACCTTGAAAGTACAAAATATACCTTGATAGAGACTCCAAACTAGGAATAAACACCCAGTAAGAACCGTTCATAGAGGTAGGAGGAAAACCTGTAGTCTTTAGTATCAGAGAGCTAAAGGAAAGAGGGTATGTGATGCAAAAGGCCAGTGGTATCACATGATCAGTTGGTGCCTGAGGGGAGGTCTTTTGAGTCTAGTAGTCAAGTATATAGTTCAAGAAATAATTTTTAATAATCAAGAGGACTAGAAATTAGATTTTGATAAGGTGATATTGAAATTCAGAGATAACAAAGGTAAATTTTCAAGAACATTGATGGTAATAAGCAGAGATATAATATGGTTAAGATGGCAGAAGGATCAAAAAGTGGACGGAGTATTTAATGGCAAACAGAAGACCTTATGATTTCACTTAAATAGGTGGTGTATGACTTTTCCTGGAAAGACATGAACAAATGGCTACTCACCCCTAGTAAGGTACTGATGGCAGGCAATAGTAACAATTCCATCAAAGCCACCATGGCAAACCAATGAGTTCGTTGAGGTTACTTACAAAAGTATGGATGACTCAAAAGCAGCTGCATCAGCCAAAAGCTCACCTCAGCATGGTGACAAGGACTCACAGAAGCTGCATGCAGCTCAAATCAGAGAGTCTCTCCCACACATTTGCTACTGCTTGTATAACCTTGAAGACAGGCTTTGTAAATCTTGAAAGTTTCTGGAACATCCTGAGAGTTGTGGTTTGTTTACTTCCTGAGCCTTGCCAGTTTTGTTTACATCCTGAGACTTAATGAGCCTCCCTCCAGGATGGAAGGCTTCAATTTGGAGGAAATTGCTACAAAACAGTGGGATAAGTTGTGATGTTCTCATTTCAACTATTGTTGGAATCACTGGAAGGCCATCTAAGGCCCAGCCCCAGAGTTTCTGATTCTATACTTGGCTGTGGCCTAAGACTGTATTTCTAACAACTTCCCAGGTGACTGTTTTTCTGCTAGTCCAAGGACTACACTTTGAGAACTGCTGAGTTAAAATAATGAAGACTGAAAAAGTAAAAGTAAAAAAAGTAGAAGGGCTGGAGCTTTCAGACAGAAGAATATAGGATTTGTGGAATGGGTGGAGTAAATCTCAGTCACTTCCAGAGATAGAGAATTGATAAAATGATTGGCTCAAGATGTAGCAGTAGGTTAAGAAGGAAAGGCACTGAGGTGAAAGAGCTCTTATCAAATGGCTTCCATCTTCTCCATAAAGAGGGAGGCTCATCTTCAGGGGTGGTAGGAATTATAACGATTAGGAACAGGGAAATTTTTGAGAAATGGATCATTCACAGATTGATAGAAGAATCTACTTTAGGATATAGATAATGGATTTAATTTTAGAAAAGGTAACTTTGAGATGGTACAAAGCCATCTAGATAAATATGATAAGTAGGCTGCTGTTTTCCATAAGCAGATGCTTTATACCACTTCCACCAGGATGTAAGGGATGCCCTCCATGCAAGCATTTTATTTTGTCTATATTGTCTACCTTACTGGTTCATTGCTACCACCTAGAATAGTGCTTCATACAAAACACACATTCAAATATGCACCAGAGTAAACCTGGGAAAATTTGATAATCGCAGATCAAAGTAATATGCACATGCAAATATCAATGGTGATCAGGATACTAGTTAAGAGAGTGACTCTTAATCTCAGTTCCAGAGTTCTAATCTCTGCCTCTCAATACTTTAAAATGTGAATAATTGTATCAACCTCAAGGTTGCTAGGAGAATTAAGTAAAATAATATAAGTACTTAGGACAGTACCTCATACAGAATAAGCACTCAACAAGAGCTGTTTTTCATCTATATTTCCCCTTAATTAAGGAATACTTCTCAAGTAGTTTTAGGTGCTGTATGCAATTCAAGGCAGTAAAACTTCATTTCTTTGTAAATATACTCTAGGTCAGATTTCATCATTCTTTCTAACATCTTCCCACAGGTAGGGATATTGAAACATTTTTGTGTTTACCATAGGAAAAAAAATTTATGATAGTTGGTGATTTCACTACATAGCTGATAGACTATCCTCAGGCCTTCCTGTCGGCACCCCCACCTCAGCCCAAACCCCGCTGTCATGGAAAGTTGGGGTGAGAGAGAGACTGGTCGGGGGAAGGAGGCCTCAGGTGACAGCAAGTATGACAAGAAGAAAACACCTGGGAGGCTGTGTCAGTGGACAGCTTGTTTATTATGGGGGAAGCAGAGGTTTATATAGGAAAGCTCCATGGGCAAAGAGGTGGGGCTAGTTTTCTGGCAGGCAAGCAGGTAGCAAGAGGGAGGGGGCTTCTAAGGCTTTGTGGCCTTTGTCCTATCCTCATGTCACATGATCTACAAGAGACCCAATTAGGATTAAAGGATGAGAGGCCTAATAGTTTTGCTTGGGGGTTGTTGGGTAAGAGACAGTGTATCTAGAACAGAGTGGGCCAGTTTCCTGCTGTCCTCCCTAGGAGGTATCCAGCCTGGCAGCCATGCTCTACATTCCAGGCACCCCTGACTTATCTCAATACCTTCCTTTAGTCACAGCTATTTTTTTCAATTGTACATTTTAAAGCCTAGCTCCAAACTAAAGCTGACTAGCATTCTAAGGTACAATTGTAGAAAACAATTGCATACTTTTACCTGAATTAACTATGCAATGCACTGCTGACATTTATTTTTATTAACCTGATACATGTGTAATATTGATCTAGAAATTTTAGCTTGCTTAATAGACTATTATGTATTCTAATAGTTGTTTATCCTTGTCATTTTCCATGCAGAAGTCTGACATGTTTTCATATACTATAGTCAATGATTAACAACTATTTAAAGTATTTATTATTTAGTCTAGAATCTACTGCAATAACAGATAAAAAAAAAACTAAAATATTGGGTCCCTGTCGTCAAATGATCTGTATTTTAATTGACATGCTCTCAGAAAATAAATGTGAGAATAATACAAAACAGTGAACAATCCAGAATTAAACTAAACACTACAGGTGAAAAGGAAGCAAATGTAAGAAATATAGGTTGTTATGCATTGTCTACAAAAATTCCCAGTCAAATGAGGGAAATGAAACACAAGAACATGAAAATAAATAAGAAAACAAGAGTTAAACAACAATATGACACAAGGGAATCCAAGCTGGGTTGCAAGGTAAGAAAAAGAAGTTAGGGGTAAAATGGAATTAGATTATCCTAAGCCAGTATGTTTCTGAGGAGAAAAATACCATACCTTTTCCTAATTCACCATCAAGTTGAAGCACTTTAGAACCTATTACATGCTTCTGCTTCTCTAACCTTAGCACTGACAAATCAATTGGTTATAAAGACTGAAGATACTATATTTCTGCCAAAGATGTATAATAAGTGGCAAATGATTGATAGTACTGTCTCTAACCCTCATACATGTATTTGTTTTTCAGAGAGCTGATATAGCTGTTGCTCCACTCACTATAACATTGGTCCGTGAAGAAGTCATAGATTTTTCAAAGCCATTTATGAGCCTGGGAATCTCCATCATGATAAAGAAGCCTCAGAAATCAAAACCAGGCGTATTCTCATTTCTGGATCCTTTAGCTTATGAAATCTGGATGTGCATTGTCTTCGCTTACATTGGAGTCAGTGTAGTTCTCTTCCTGGTCAGTAGATTTAGCCCTTATGAATGGCACTTGGAAGACAACAATGAAGAAGCTCGTGACCCACAAAGTCCTCCTGATCCTCCAAATGAATTTGGAATATTCAACAGTCTTTGGTTTTCCTTGGGTGCTTTTATGCAGCAAGGATGTGATATTTCTCCCAGGTTTGTCATAGAATACCTGCTTGCATTTTATGGTCATACTCCACTCATGTTCATCTAGTATTCACCTTCATCAACTTCTGGTGTCTTTCATTTAACATTCCAGCCAATGATAATTATCATCAAACCATTTGTTTGCTTATCTCCATGAGGTGAGTGTGTCATTAGTTTTTGTTTGAATGGCTTTCATGCATTTGTATACAGTGCGTACTATAAACATTTTAACAAACATTTGAACTCTGGATAAAGTTAACATCACCAGTTAATATGACTATGATTTGGATAAAACAAATCCCAGTTTCCTCATTAATAGAGCTAAAACAATTTCTCCTTTGTCAAGAGATTGAAGCTAGACAAAATATGAAAGATGGTAGAGCATTTCTTTAACATCCTCCCACCTTCACCTTTAGTATCTTCTCTTTTACTTTTTGGGCTCAGATTGCCTAGGACTATCCAAGCATCTACTCAGGTTTCCTAGCTAAAGCTATAAAATTTCTCAAAGAAACAATAGAAGGAATAAGTATGGCCTTGGATTCAATATGGTTCTCATATAGTGTTACAAAAAGAAAAATCCATGAAAAAACTGATGAACTTGATTTCATTACAATCTAAAATTTGTATTTAAAAAGACTCCATGAGTAAAATAATGTATCAAGTCACACAGAGTGTGAGAAATATTAGCATGTCATAAATCTGACAAAAAGAATTTAATCTACAATGTATAATCTGTTGCAATTTGATAAGGAACAGCCTGATATTTTTAAATGGAGAGAAGATTTGGTATTTACCAACAGGAAATTATTAGGTGGCTACTAAGCAAATAGAAAGATACTCAGCATCATTAGTCACTAGGGAAAGGCAAACAAAAACCAAAATAAGATGCCTCTAAAAATCCTCTAGAATGGCTACAGTCAAAAAGACAGACAATACCATATAAGGATGCAGAGCAAATATAATTCTTATCCATGTTAGTAGTGAGGATTCAAAATGCTATGACCACATTTCAAAATAGTCTGGTCATTTCTTATGAAGTTAGACATGTAGTTAAAATGTGATATAGCAGGGCTGGAGTGATGGTTCAGTCATTAAAGGCTCAGACTTACTACCAAAACATGACATAGCAACTTTACTGTTATTTGCCCCCCAAAAGTAAAATGTATTTACACAGACTTATGCATGAATTTCCACAGTAACTTTAGCTGTAATAGTCAAAAAATAAAAACAAAGCATTCAGCTATTCAATGAATAAATAAAGCGTGGCAGATCCATTAAAACGAACAGATTACTGATTCATGCTGATAATATAGATGAACCTTTAAAACGTATGCCAAGTGAAATAATTCAAATGCAAAATGTCACACACCATACAATTATATTTATTGACTATCCCATTATATACCATTCCATTTGTCCCATATAGACAAATTCATAGTGATAGAAAGTATAATTAGTGATGGCCAGAGTTTGAAAGGAAAACAAAAGGGATAAAAAGACCAGTATTAGAATCAGGTAACAGTGACCGAATAGAACAAGCAAAGGATAAGACACAAGTTTTATTTAAATTTTTGATATCTTCTCCATTACAGTTGTTTCTATTTATTTTTTTTAATATTGCACTTAAATACTATTTGCCCTGGTTAGTGAGATTTTTGACCCACTTAAATTTGCATGTGGGGCACATGCCTTACTTGACTCATCCTTTTCCTAAACCTATCCATTAAATACAAATGGGCATAAGAGAGCATTTCAGGGTGATATGAAAAAGCTCCAAAATTGGATTGTGATGATGGTTGTTGAATTCTAAATTTACATAAACCATTGACTACGCACTTACACAGGTGAATTTTATGGGCTACAAATTTATCTCTGTAAAGCTACTGAAAATATTGAACATAGCTTGGGATAAAACTCAGTGGTAGCATGCTTGCCTAGCATGCACAGGACTCTGAGTTCCTCCCCAGCACCAGAAATACTGAATGTGAATGTCTTGTGCATCACCTACATACCAGATTAACCCGTCTAATCACAAATAGTGGTGAACTCATACTCATGAAATATTATGAGTGGGGAGATGGCTGAGTGCATAAGGGAGCTTGCTATTAAGCATGAAGACCTGAGTTCAAATCTCCACTACCAATGTAAAAAGCCAGGCACGGCTGTGCCTCCCTATAACCCCAGCATTGGGAAGCAGAAATAGGCGGGTTCTGCGAGCTCAGTGGATGATCAGCTTAGTCGAAATGGCAAGCTTCCAGTTGAGAGACCCTGTCTTGAAGCAATAACATGTAGAACAATAAAGGAAGACACCAAATGTCATGCTTCAACCTTTACATGTGTGCACACCTGTTCATTCACGTGCATACACCACATCATATACAAAACACACATAGCAAAATAATTAGGAAGCAAAGCAGTGTACATTTTGGTCTATTAAAACATTAATCCAAATACTGACGGGGAGTCAATAATAAAAACTCAGTGGTAGAGTGCTTGCCTAACATGAACAGGACTCTGGGTTCATTCCCCAGCACCAGAAATATTGCATGTGAATGTCTTCTGCATCACCTACATACCAGTGAGTTGAGTAAGGATTTTCACTTAGAAAGTAAGGACTCAAGGCTAGGAATCTATCTCAACCAATAAAGTTCTTGCCTTACAAGCATGAGGACTTGAGTTCAATTCCCAGAACACACGTAAAAAGCCAATCATGGTGGCACTTGTGTATAGTACCAGTGTTAAGTACGTGGACACAGGATGATCCTTGGGGCTCACTGGCAAACCAGTCTAGCCCAATTAGTAAACTATAGGTCAGTGAGAAACCTTGTCTCAAAGGAAGCAGTGAACAGTGTTCCTGAGGATGACAGTAAAGGTCTCCACACATTCACACAAACGCGCGCGCACACACACACACACACACACACACACACACACACGAGTGTGCATAAAAAGAAGATACAGACTTAGAATGGCTTCGCTCTGTTTTTACCTCTACTTGAGATTATTCCCTAATTTTTAGTAGCATTTTAAAATTGTATATGTGAGGCTTTCAAGCTTCATTCAACCAAACCACTCTTGTCTTGTCTTTGTTTCTATTTTTCCTTCCTTCTTTTTTCATATCCTCAGTCTGCTTGGTCAGATTTTCCAGATTACTTCACTTCCTGTTCCTTTTGTGCTCAGAATACGTAGTTTTGTGATAACATCAAGGAGTTCATTCAGTTCCCTACTTTCTTTTTGGTTTTGTGAGATACTCACTTTGAGAGACTCAAGCTTTTATACGAGAATTCTATACTTGTGTTAACACTTTATGCTAAAGGAGCTAAATGCCTGTTTATCCAAACAAAACCAGCATTCTTTTCTCTGTCCTTATTCTTCATAAGTCATATCAAAAATAAACAGGGAGGGGTTTGCTGTGCTGAGTATTGAACCCAGGGCTTAGCATGTGACCTACCATTGAGCTACACACCTAGCTCTCAGATGATGTTTTAAAAAATGTATCAAAGCTGGATGTGGTGGCCCACACCTGTACTTCCAGCATGCAGGAGGCAGACAGATTTCTGTGAGATGGGGGACACCTGATCTACATAGAGATTTCCAAGCCCATCATGATTACATTGTGAGACCCTGAGACCCTGTCTAAGAAAAAACCAATTAATAATAATAATAATAATAATAATAAATCTCTATCAAAGGAAAGATAGTCTCAAATAAATAGATAAACAACAAAAAAGAGACTATAGTCTCTGAATGATTTCTACAATTGAAAGATTTGTAGCATGGTAGGTAATCACTGTTGAGACAGTGCTGAAGAGGCATTAAGGCTGGAAACATCACTGGTTTCTGTAAGTCAAGTTTTAAAACTACATTTCTGATATCCCCACTGGAGTGCTGCATACTACTCTCATACTCAATCAGGTCTCTTCAAAATCTGTTTAAAAAGTATTTATACATATCACTGCATTAAGAAGTTAAAGCTGATGACCAGAAAATGACAAGTTGGACCACCTTCGGTTTTTGGTTCAATTTCTAATGGCAGAATTTAAGTGATGGTTCTTCTGTGGTCCTGAAATATATCAAATACCGTTTTTAACCCAGAGATTTTATTATGCTGCTCTAGATTCTGTCGTATAGAGCAATGACTTTTAAATTTTTTGACCATGACCCACAGTAGGAAATCAATTTTCTGTTTTGACTCACTATACATGAACATATCTAAGCATATATAAGCAAAGTTCTGCCAGTCGTTATCCTTACAGTAAGCCGAGCACACTGAGGCTTTTTATTGTCTCACTGTTTCATGGCCCAACCCACCAAGAGGGTACATAGCCTTTGTCTAGTGTAACAAGTAAGCTTACTGAGCTTCTGAGTGATAAATTCCTACCTCCGTGAGCTCTACATCTTCTACCATATGAGCGATCCCCTCTCTGAAACTATTTTTGTGCCCTTCAAAAGAAATTATCTCTAAATCTTTTATTAAAATGCAATGCCTCTTAGTATATTTATTATATGCCAATAAGAAAGAAACATGTTTCCCCTTGTCTTCCCAGTTCTATTGATTATATATTTGTGCTTAACTGAGGAACAGCCAAGCCCCACTCTAATGTATTTCTCTACTAACAGATTTAAAGATTCCTGATAATAATATAGTTGCACTGTGAGGTTTGTGGTTGCCTTGACTGCAAACATCAGCATTATACCTTGTTTCTGTTTAATAACTACACTCAGAGTACAAATTCTCCAGAAAGCCAAGAAGGTGAGCACTGTGTCTTTTCACAATTGAAAGAATTAGCCTTGAGACCATATTTGAAAATAGAATTAAATATTAGAGAAGGAGGAGAAGCCAGAGGGAAATTAGTCTGACTGCTGTCATTCCCTAGGGACAATGCTCTTCCCTTGGGCCCCCACTGTGTGTGGGTACTTCATATGTGCATTCTCCCCTTGATCTTAACTCTTCAAACTGTTGCCATAGTATAGGCATCGTGCTTACTTAAGTGGAAGAAAGTGCACAGGTTAAACAATTTGCCTAGGCATGCTGCTAATGACAGGCAGAATGCAAGCATAGCTGCGACTCCAGAACCCTTGCTCTTTCCACTGCGTGATGCTTTTCCCATATTACAGATTAAAGTCATACCCGGAGAGGTGACATGAAGGAACCCAGCTTCACAGAGGTTTTAAGAGCCAGGAGTACTGTTGTTTCCATGACCACTTCACACTGCCAATTCTGTTTCCCTCATGCTCAGAAACAAGAACTCTTTTCCTGTCTCTCTGCCCCTGAAGAAACTCTGCTCTCTGAGTTGTTGTTACTGAAAATGGACAGTGAGCATTCAAAAGGCAGCTGAGCGGGTGCTCACCCAGAGCAGAAGACTGCAAAATCAGCAATAAGGCATCATGGGGAAAACTGCAGACGTCAGTCCATTTCCTTCAAATAAAGTTATTGCCGATTACCTAGAAGCTTACAGAGTCTGCATCAATATTAGGTTTGATATTTGAACTGCTCTAATTGTTCAGAGTGAGTTACGTTGTTCTACATGAAGCTGGAGGCTGAGTCGACGTTAGAGAAGGTAATCAATGTAATAAGCCAAGGTTATGTCCATACACCAACTGATTTATTAGGGGCAGTCCGGAGAACGTATGAGCACATTCAATTCAACCATCTTTCTCCTGAATGGGCACTGAGGGCCAGCCACTGGGGGAGCCAGATGGAAAGAGCAGAGCGGTTAAGCAGGAGGTACTAAAGTTAGCTTCACTACATTCCCAGTCTGTTCAGCAGTTGTGTAACCTGGGCAAATTGCTAAGCCTTGCTAAGCCTCTCATTTATCGTCTGTAAAATGCGAAGCACGGCTCCTGGCATGTGAGCGCAATAAATGTTAAATATTGTTATTATGAAATTGGATTTTTCTAATTATCCTAGGTTAACGTATATATCAGTTAATATTACATTTGCACTGGAGTTCCTAAAACTCCTGAGGAATACGGCTGAAATGCTGTTTGATACAGAACAATCCTCTCCTGAGAAATAAGCAACGACGTCGCTTCTTGGTCCCGCCACCACTTTCCTTAGGGTTTACATTTCCTGAAAAAGTTTTGATTGTATTATTCCATAATGTATTACTAGCGTTGACAAGAGGGTACAACTTCTTGAAATCCGAAATTTGTTTCCTTTGTGAAACTTTGAGAAAGCAATATATGCAAGCTAGAGTCCAAGTCCAGACAAACGCTCCCCCTGCTGCCTTTCCATGAAGCTGCAGGGACATCTGAGGACTAGCCAAATGGAAGGCATGATGGTTGGGAGAATTACCAAAAACAAAAGAAAACCAAAGAACAGACCAACTTGAACCTGACTACTGTGTACAGATTATTCCAAAGGTATTACTTTTCTATTAAGTTTCCAAGATATCAAGTACATTGAAGAAGTAGGCAGGGGATCTGCCCCAGTTAGACATAGATCCTTCACACCCAGAGCCGCCTTTAAAATAAAAAGCATGTGTAGAATAATAAAAGACAGAAGGGGTTTGGACTCCACTTTAAGCAGTATCCATTCCTCTCCTGATGTACAGCACTGCCTTCTTCTTACTGCAAATTCACTTTAAATCAATAGCGATATGGCGAAAAATTAATGCTATAATGGCAGGATTTCTATGACAACTATTTCACAACTTTCCTGGCTGAAAGCTGTAGCTTTAGTCTTTGGGGCACAGTTACTTATTTCTATCAGAGAAGACTGTAAGAGTCAGAGATTGATTCTGCACATTTTTTAAAAAATCTGTCATAGTCTCAGCATTGAATGGAGTATGGAAATGATGCATCCTCTGGAAACGGAAAAGGGGAACGATAAAGAATTTGGACAAAGGAAATGCAGATTTTAGCTCCCTCTCTTCATCCCCGTAAAGCTAGTAAAGTGCAGATTACACAATTTATATACAAGATAAAGGTTACTGTACATAGCTCATTTTTATTATCATTTCGGATGCCGTAAAATACACTCTATTATTAATGTAGGAACTCTAGTTGCTTATGTTTACAGATAAGAATGTTGCATGTTGTTTGATATATATATTTGGCAGTTTTTCCTATGTTCACACCACCTCTTGCATTTTTCCAAAAGATATGAAATACTCCCTATTCTGCATTTTTATAAACACTTAAGTGTGCAGATTTTACAGCCATTTCATTATGCTAACCTTGAAATCTGTTTTGTGCAACAAAACTATTCAAAACGAATGTTAAGCATTTTGCAGCTGCATTAATGGAAGGAAGGATACTGGAGGATTATTGGTCTTTCTAACTCAATTAAAAAAATCCTGTTTTATTTTAATAGATCTTTTATAAAATGTGATGGAGTTGACCCATCCATCACTTTTTGTATAGCCTCCATGTGAAATGTGGGTTTAAGTGGCTGTAGTTTCACTAATGAGAAAAAAAAATGTTTAATTGCTTGTAGAGCTTCTTCCTTGTGGGATCCTCTACACCTTTCCTCCGTGAAGAGATTTAAACATGCATGCCAAAAAGAGGGAGATAATGGTAGAAATCCACTAAATATTTTGTCAAATCTATAATTTTCTTGAGGAGATGATATCAAATACAATTGGTTTGCATTCTACATTAATTTCACAGAAGCTATTTGTTCAGGTTTATAAAACTAGTATATCATTTTTATGTGGATATTCTCTCAAATTCTTCATGCCCATAGACAGATATCTTCATTCCTTGCTACTTGGACGATTAATTCCAGGTTCCAGTGTCAGATACCCAAACTCACAGATGCTCAAGTTCCTTATATAAAATGGTATAGGATGTCTGCATACAATCTATGTACATCTTCCTATATGCATTCAGTCATCTCTAGATGACTCATAGCACCCAACACAATGTAAATGTTAATAAAATACTTATTGTACTGTATTATTTAGGGAATAATAAGGAGAACTGCTGTCCGTATTCAATAGATGCAGGACCTTTCCGAATATTTTCAATCTTCAACTGGTTGAACCTGTAGATATAGACGTGAAGATGCAGAAGGCTGATTGCATGCCGTGATATTAACCACAAGACTGCCAAAGTCAATAACCAGATAGACAAGAGGCCACGAAAATGACCGTTTTGTGCTTAGGTTTATTTTCACTTATGTCAACAACCAACCAGTCTCAGATGAGTCATTCAGATCAACCACATGACGATCTGAGTCAATATTAAGGTGGCCAGAATAACCAGATTATGATGTGCAGGCCTGATTTTTAGATCAGACAGACACAGCCACAGTCCATTAGCCACAAGAAAATGGCACAATGTCATTTCCATAAATGACTGTATTTTCCTCCACATTTCAAGTTGACAGTGCATAAAAGACCATTAGTATGCACAGCAGCAGAATATACGTCTTTCCATACCAAACTGTGATTCTGGAATTGTTCCAACATCAGGTTTCTCCCGTGTCTCAGCAAAACTTTATCATTCCACATGAGGATGACATTCACAGGTGCAGTCTAAATGAGCAGCAGATTACGCTATACGGACATGTTTGGTTTAACTGCAACTATAGTTCTCAGTATTCATAAAAAAAATGACACCTATAATTTGCCCACCATTCTGAATTTTCTTATCCAACATGGTTATTTTATACTTCAAAAAGTCTAGGTATTTCTCTTGAGTTGTTGGTGAATGAGTAGGCACACATATGTAATGGTGCACATGTGATGTCAGAGGACAACTTGCAGGAGTCAGTTCTCTCCTCCCACTTGGTCCTGGGGCTCGAACTCAGGTCATCAGGCTTGATGGCAAGTGCCTTTCCGTGCTGAGCCACCTCAGTTGCCTGAGGTATTTCTTTCCTAGTATGAAAGTACAAACATTTTATTTTCTGCTTCTTTACTCGGTTCCTGTTTCTTTATCTGTAAAATTCCTGCATTTGCTTATCTGTAATAAATTCCTGACCAACAGAGATAGAAGATGTAAAAAGTTGGTGCATATAAAGCAATTAGAGCATTTTGCTATGTAGGAAGTGTTCAATAAGTGTTAGGTACTATTATCATTTTATTACCCGATACTGTGGATGCTATTTTGAAGTATCAATCTTCCAAAGTTGTATTCAGAGCCACATAAGTCTATAATATGTTTTCAAATTTTGAGCATGTCAAACATAAAGAAAAACTATGAAATGTCAAAATTCCTAATTGAAGTATTCTATACACTTTTAGCATTGGTAAGGGTGGCACATTCTTTTGTGACTCATCCAGATGTGTTTACCTCTCCTGATTAAAACAAAAATGTCCCCAGACACAATCTTGAGGTGTAACTACTAGCTAGAAAAATCTGTTGCGAAGCAGATTTTCACATCCAAAGAAGTAAAGTGGTTATATATGAGAAATAAATAACAGTTGTTTTAGACATCCAAGGACCAGCAGGAATTGCAGACTTAAAAAAAAATCAAGTAGATTTGTTATAGTTAGCCAATAGATAATATTTATCAAAACACTTGCCTATCAAAATTATTTGACCAGACTGTAGTACCTAAAACAACTGAGTTTCCACATGCTGAAAGGTTATCTTGGGACACAGCAATTTGAGTTTGTTTCAGGGTGATAAAATCACAGTACATACACAGAAGAGCTTGATTTTTCAGTTCTCAGCCTAGAAACTACCCTCTTCCCACAGAGCCTGGAGATATGCCAGCCTCCCACGCTCATTCTTTACTTTCTAGAAGAGTGGGAGCTCTTTCTGTGAGCTTTCCTGGGCATGGAAGAACATAGTCTAACTGGGATGGAGCTTTGCCCCACAGCAGAACTATCCTAACAATGGTGTGGCAATACTTTATAAAACTAAAAGTTATGTTCATGCAAAATGTATGATTGACAAGAAGAGTTTTGATGAAGAAAGTCAAATCCACAGATGAAGGAAACTAATAAAAATAGCACGTAGGATTATTATAGGGAAACACAACAGGATTTGTAAACAATAAATTAAAATGACATTCAGCAAAAAAAAAGCAAGGCGCATATTTCCATCTCTATAGACCAAGCACGCCTCCAACAATATTGCAAAGGATATGAAGATTCCTAAGTGATTTCCCACCATTGAGCATCTGATCTCTTCATGCTCACTCTCTCACTTCTCACGGCCCCTCTCCCTAAGTAACTCTAGTGATATAGGAGTGTAACTTACAACTCTGATTATACTTTAAAACTTTTATAAAATGCTGTGGTTTAAAACTATTTTCCAGAATTCTGATTTAACTTGTCTGAAGTGGAATCTAGGCAAGGTCTTTTGTGTGCATGTTTGGATTTTGGGGGTGTTTTGACTCAAGTTCCCCAGATGATCCTGACACACAGGCAAAATTTAAAATCACTGATGAAGAACGATGCTTTGTTTTTTTTAGTTTGGTCTGCTCACCACTTGCAACAGAATCACCCGTAGTACTTAGGAAGAGCATATTCTTGGGCACTCAGATATCCTGAATCTGTGTTTTAGCAAATCCATGATGCCAATGCACAGTAATACTGGCAAACATTTTTGCTTTAAAATGTATCTTTGACCCCATTCCCTAGCAACTGGACTAAAATACTGTATTTAAAAGTCCTTAGCATTAAAACCTACCCATAACATCCCTATTAATTGAATACTATCAAAGCAATTTGCAGCAATTTGATCAAGGCCACTGCGAACAGTACAGATGGTGATTTCAACAGTAAGAAATCTTATGGTCAGGTAGAAGGATGGGCTTCCTTGTCTTGGGATTTGAAGAGGAGAGGGGAGAGAAGAAGTCTTTTACTACCTCTCAAACCTTCTTATATAGGTAGTTTATTACCTCACTTGGTGTCTGCCCTCAGAAGCTAAGACTATAAGAAGGAAAGGTTTAATTTGGCTCAGAGTTTCAGAGGCTCTTTGGCTTTGGGCATGTGGTGAGGCAGTACATGATGGCAGGAGCATGTGGCAGGTAAGACCTGTTCGCTTCCTGGTGTAATCAAGAGAGAGGGTAAGGACTGGGTCCCAATATTCAAGGGCACCACTACCATCCCACCTCCTATGACCTAACTTTCTCCAACTAAGCTGCACATCACAAAAGATTCACCACCTCTGATAGCATCACAGGCTAACAGACAAGCTTTCAACATATGTTGAAAGGTTTGAGGAACATTCAAGAGCCAAACTAAAGAAAAACCTGCAGAGGCCTGAAGAGTGAGTGTTGTCATCATCATGTGCCGTCGTGGGGTTGATGTTAACCTGTGACTTTCATCTGGTTTTTATTCCTTTGTTTCATAGACCGCCCCCCTCCTCTTTCATCAGCTATACTAAAAGCATTCTTCTTTGTAGAAATAAATCTGATAATTTTTTAAAACTGAGATCTGGGCCTTCTGGGTCTGGATTTGTTTTGGTTTCTTTTTGTAGATCACTCTCTGGACGCATTGTTGGAGGAGTTTGGTGGTTCTTCACCCTGATCATTATTTCTTCCTATACTGCAAATCTCGCTGCTTTCCTGACTGTGGAGAGGATGGTTTCTCCCATAGAGAGTGCTGAAGACTTAGCTAAGCAGACTGAAATTGCATATGGGACCCTGGACTCTGGTTCAACAAAAGAATTTTTCAGAGTAAGTCCTTTGCAGTTAATTTAGCCTGCTGGTTTTTATTTTACTATCACAAAGACAAATTCACAGTGCTTTTAAGTTAAGGGCTGTGGGAAAATGGAAATGTTATCAAAGGACAGTGTCTTGAATACTGTACTGCTTAGTTGGTGATCTGATTCATTGTCCTTTAGAACTAAGACTCATGGGAGACATAACAGGTCACATGTTGAGAGCACTGAGTTTGAACTCCTGGCTTTAAATCTCAACCCCACTATAAAATGAGTGTTTGTCCTTGGGCAAGTCATTTAACGTCTGTCGGCTTTGGTCCTCTTACTTGAATAATGAGAGGACTGAACTACACAATACCTCTTCCTCCTAGCTTTTACAAAAGCAGTGATTTTTTTTTTGTCTCAGTGGTTCACAGAAGTTAGATAATTGACTTTAAGCCTCTGACATGTGATAGACTAGAAGAAATTACATATCCTATTTTAGACTTGGTTTTCTATTGAAATGTATTAAGATTGCTTCAAGTATATACATGATGATAATTCAGTTTTCACGGCAGCTTATAATTGTTTTCATTTCTTGAATAGACTTATTCCCTCTGCCCCCTAAAGGCCAGATTTATTGAAGAAATGACAAATTATTCACTAGCAAAAGTTAGGAAAGCTACGTAAACTCCACTGCCATTGTTAAGAACTCTATTTTTTTCAGTTGTACCAAAAGGCGATGTATTGGTTTAGATTAGAAAATGGGCCCATTTGATGTACTCCCACTGTCTGCTCCTAAAGCCATTATAAGTGGTTGTAGCAGCGATCCAGAAACTACTTTAGTATATAGACAGGAAAAGTTTCATCACTTTTTCCAAACAATAATCACATTATTGTGCATACCTGTGCATGCAGGTATAATTACTGACTTTTCCTCAAAGGTCCAGAGTAAACAGATGTTGTTTCTAAGCCGACTTATTTTAATAAATCACTAAGTAATATATTTCTATGTATATTGTCATGAGATTTGTCCGATTATTTCATGGAACACTAGGAGGAGCATGTTTCTTGACATTATAGCAATTAACTAGAACCTGTTTTCACTCCCTGAAGGATAAGAGGTTAGTTCTGGGACCCTTTCAAGAATTTTCAGTGGCTCAGGATATCCATATCTCACCTATACTGCCTGTTTACTGAACAGGTCATAATCCCCAATTGAGGGAGAAACATCAAAGTAATATGATGAGCCTTTGAAACTAATCTGGCCTTGACTCCCCCTACTATGTAAATCCCAGAAGCTTATTTAGGAACAATCCCTTGTCCCCCTGAAATCACTCACATGTGTCAGGGCTGAAAGTCAGGGATTTCCATCTGTTGAGTACTCAACACATAATCAGCTCCATGGAAATCTGGTTTGGTATCAACCTTCAACAGAGCTTATGTTTGTCATCCCAGGAGGTGTCTAGCTGCTGAATGAATTAACTGACCACTTAGTATATCAAAACGTCTAACTTGGACCCTGTGATGAAAGGTACTTGTTCTATAAGAAAGCATTTTTCCTTTAACAATGATAAGAGATTAAGAAGGTGTGCGTTAAATGGTAATCAATACATGACATCAATTCCCATTAAGCTTTCAAAGTCCATTCATCCACACTGTAAGAAAAAGGAGGAAGATTTGTTAGCAGGCAGGCTTGAAAACATAGCCAAATAATCACTGTACCCAGACACCATCACCTACGTACTTTGTGTTTTTATCTACTGATCCGATCCATGCAATGATGGTTTCATTAAAGAGCATCATATTACTGAAACTGATGTGAATCAACATTGAATCCTGAATAAAGCTACTACCACATTCTAATTGGTTTGTGGAGTCTAATGCTCACCAATTCCTAGTGGCCTTTGCAGCCAATGAGTAATTCCTATGGAAATGGAGCTGCTTTAAAAATCTGATTAGAGAGGAAGCAGGCTGCTTTCAGGTGTAAGGAAGTGCAAATCATTTTCTAATTTCCTGAATGTCACATTTTCTTTTTCTGCAATGGTCATTGGTAACAGCTTTAAGGACTCTGGGGTGGGGGGGCGGGGGCGGGGGGGTAGTTAGGGAAGCACATAAAGGTTGGTGATCTATGAGCGAAACCAAACAGTATGAAAAGTTGACACTTTCAGATTGCTTGTACTGAAAACGTTATATGAATCTAACAAAGAGGACAATGTGTATTCGCACAATGCATGCACCCAGCCCCTCAGTCTCCAAGCCATTTTTTCTCACTGTGTCCTCCGCCCCACCACTCCATGAACCCAGTGGGGCAGAGAAGGCAACCTGCAAGAGCAACTTATCCTGCACTCGGGGTCTTGCTGGCTATAGCCACGTCTCCTTGTCTTCTGTCCCTAGTGCTCTCAAGACATTAAGGCAATTTTAAGAATAGTAACTCCCCAAGCATAAAAAATATGGGGCGTTCTGATGGCATGCCTTCTGCATTTCAGAAGATGAAACAAGATCATATGAAGCATTAACAAACATAGTATGAGCTCATTTCTTCCCACTTTCACTCCACACTAAAACCACAGGGATCACCTAGTAGTGCCATAAAACAGCCTAGGGCCAGCCCTGTAGATCTTCCAGGAGAAGAAAGAAATAAATACAATCAGGATTGTTGTTGTTGTTGTTTTTTCTAATTGCCCTGCAGATATTTTTTTCACTCATCCTGGGTAAGACTGCCATTAAAATGACTAATTTTAAATGATTCCTTTGCTTCTTTCATGTTCTAAGCTTTCCCTGGATGTCATTTTACAATCACATAAAGTCACTGAAACTGTGGGGCCTGTCCCATCAGGAAAAGCAGGGAGGACTGAACAAAACGCATGTAGCTAGAAGAGACATCTGGAATATTACCATCAACCCTCTTGACTTGAAAACTGATTTGCTTAGACAGCAACTCCAAAAACCAAATATCCCAAGCACAGGTAGAGGGACATATGCTAAAAACCAAGCTGATAGCTTTATTGTCACAAGCCAGAGACATGCCACTATGTTTTCAAAAGTTGCACCAAAGCAATGATTCATTCCCCACTAAGTTTTGGACATTTAACCTGATACAGATTTGTTTTAAGAAGTAGTACTGGGGGCTGGAGAGATGGCTCAGTGACTCACAACTGTTTGTAACAGCAGTTTTAGGGCATACTATGCCCTCTTTTGACCCCCATGAGCATTGCACACACAGCACATTGATATGCATGCCAGTGAAACCTCATACACATAAAATAAAAAGAAACAAATCCTAAAAAATTAAGTAGCACTGAGAGGAAAAGGCAATTCCAAACCTCTCTCTACTTGCCAACCCAGTCAGAATATTAGATGACAACCAGGATGCTTGATTTCCTTTCCAAATGCTTGGTCATGTTCCCAATAATAAAGATACAAGCCTAAAAGGCCAGTCTTTTAATGAAATGTTTAGGAAAGTAAATACAGGTACTAGGGAGATAGCTCACTCAGTAAAGTACTTGCTATGCAAACGTGAGGACATGAGTTCAATTGACAGCACCCATGTTAAAAGCTGGGTGTGGTGGCATGCTCCTGTAATCTCAGCACTGGGGAGATGGGACAGGCAGAAAGATTCCAGGATCTCCCTGGCCAGCTACCTTAGCTAAATCAGTGATTTCCAGGTTCAGTGAAAGACCCTGTCTCAAAACAGTAAGATGGAGAACAGTTGAAGAAGATACCCAACATCGACCTCTGGCCTCCACATATACGTGCACACATGGGTACATACACACACATACTGCATGCATGCATGCATGCATACATGCATGCACACATACACATATACCCAAAAAAATAAATGTAAAAGAAGAGAAGTCCAGTAAGTGGGGACTTTCCTTCATGTCCCAGGATAGACCAAATAACCAAACTTCATCAGGAAAATAGTGAGGGGACCATCTTTGTTTTAGAGTTGCAGACATATTAAGCCTATTGAAGCAATTACTCATGAATAAGGGTTTTGTCTGAAAACACCTTTTGACTGTTTTTCTGTCATTTAGAACTTTTTAGATGCAGTCAATGAAAGTAGAGTCCCAATCAAACTTGTTTAGGAAGTAGTCTACTAATAATGTTTAAATTATTCTTATACATTCAGAAACATATATATGTGTGTGTGTGTGTGTGTGTATACATAGAGAGAGAGAAAGAGAGAGGGATTTTCACTTGAACACATCTTTTCAGTATCTACTGGTTATCTACAGCATGAATTTTGAAGGGTCTGGATAAAATAGAAAATTCCACGAATACACCTCTGCCAAGTATGTTGACATTTTTACATGATTAACAAGATGTTCCAGTAATCTCTCTGACTCCTTCCCTATTCCCTAATGTTATGTAGTACATCAAAATATAAAAATCACTTGTTAAAAATATTGTCGCCTAATACTATGATACAATTGAAATTTTGACACACAATATGTTAGACAAATTCAACTACATTTCGTTAGTTTAAAAATATACCTGATATCCCAGCACTCAGGCGGCTAAGAGAAGAGGATTATGAGTTTGAGGCCATCCTAAGGTACGTAACAAGTTCAAGGCCTCTATAGGCTGCACAGTAAGATGCTGCCTCCAAAAAAAAGATATGGCCAAATGAGAATACAACCAAAATATATACAGGGAAACAGATGACAACAAAGGCAAGACATGAGTTGACACTAATGGATGGTAGGTCAGGGACATACTTTATATACATTATACTACTTGGTGATTTTAGAAAAGAAACAGTCTTTCAATTTTGATGTAGTTGTTTTGATGCTGTGTTATCCAAAAAGATCTTATTTTTCTGCCATATACTATATTACATACCAAGAGTCATAGATAGATTTTTAGAGTTTAGACTGGAGATGGAATGACAGCCACAAGATGAGGATGCTGAAGTCTGGGGAAAGAGAAAGATATGCTGCTTTTCTTGTTGTGCAGCAGCTGGGGATTCATGGTTCCATGAGTCTTCCCTGCAGGCAAGTTTAAGGCTGAGTGGAAAGGACAGTCTCCAAGAAAGTAGAGGTTGACCTGACAACTTAAGCACACAACTCCAAAGCACATTTAATGGCCATCTGCAAGACAGAAGGAAGTGTGTCATAGAAGACAAGCTAATAATAATACTTTAGATTTCATTATTTATTCATCATACTTTTAAATAAGTTCCTTTTTGAGCATATTCTTTGACTCAAGCTCCATGCTCAGCACTGAAGAGCCTATGAACAAAATTAAATTAAATTTCCTCTTTTTTGCCAAATCACTTGAAAATACCCAGACAGGCTTCTTTGCCATTTTGGGAGGCTATTTCAGGGATACATTGACTTAAATATAGATAGTTCAGATAATTATCTGAGTAGATGATTATCACTCCAGAGAAGCTGATTGGTGTTTACTTCAATTTAGCTTTTCCCCAGCATGAGGCAATCTATGGGTATGCCCCATGATAAGTAGCAATGGGGTAAATGATTCTCCATAGACAAACGATCTTTACCCTACAGGAACTCATACATAATCTCGTGGTTCGTTATCTTTCAAGACACATTCACATGTCACGATGTTCCATCCACACGATGATCCTAAAAGCAGTCACAACAGGTATTATATCTATAACAGAGAAAACAGCTGAGGCAGGATGACATTGTGACTTGCTGAACGATACTTGGCTTAATGGAGAAGAGCTGGATCTCAAACCCTAACATTGAGTCCTCATTAAGCTCTGATGTGAGTATTTGTAGAAATATGGGCAGATTCTGCATAAATAACCTTCTGATGAGCACCTGTTCTGTGGCTATATCATCTCCTGGTTGATCTTTGCTACCATCGTGTTTAATAGACTAATTGTAGCTGGGTGTGGTGACACAGGAATGTGATCTCAGCACCCAGGAGGCTGAGGCAAAAGAATCTGGACTCTGAGATCAGTTTGAGTTACCTAGCAAGACCCTATGTCATAAATAAAAGTGAAAAACAAACTCTAAACATGAATACAAGAAGATTTTTCCTGGGCTAGAGTGATAGTTCCATGGTTAAGATTACTTACTACTCTTGCAGAGGACCCAGGTTCAGTTCTCAGGATACAGGTGGCAGCTAACAACAGTGTATAACTTGAGTTCCAGAGGGCTATACAACCTCTTCTGGCCCCCATACTCATTGTACAACATGGGTGCACATACTTACATTCAGGCAAATCGCTGATACACATAAAATAAATAAATAAATAAATAAATAAATAAATATCTTTGAAAGAAGATTTTTCCCCATGCTCTGACAACTTCAAACATATCCAAATATGAGCACAAAGAAAAGGGAGAAGATTTGTATGTCATCAATACAGTAAACCCCTATCATTGCATGATTTGTCATACTTTCTGACATGCTAAGAGTTGTATTATACATTGTGGATAAGACAGGGAAGAACAAGAGAAAGACAGAAACTGTTTTTGTTTACACACACACACACACACACACACACACACACCAACGGTTTTTCTATTTTTCTTTGGATAAGGAATATTGGTCTCGGCTTCCAAATTTGCCAGTGGTATTATTTCCTGCTCTATTTTCCTCATGGGGTGGGTGAGAGGATAGTATGAAGGGTTCTACAAATCCCTGAACATATTAGGAAAAGTCCCCAGAAATAAAGCAACTAAAATACAGTCACTCCAAAAAAGTGGTGTGTCTCAACAAAAGTAAGAAAACCTCTGCTTTCTCTGTACAAGTGTTGCAGTTTTTCTTTTTCAGCTTTGCGAGGTTGGGGAAAGTTCATCTATATCCTCTCCCCATCCTCCTGATTCCACTTCTACATCTAATTATAAAATATCACCACTGAACTAATCTGCTAGGCAGTCCACCTTTAGGCATTCCTTTGTGACCCGCAGATTCAACACCTTCAACATGAGCAATTTAGAGCTGCCCTTGAAGACCACCTAGAAACTCCAGGTGCTTCCAAGGTGGCATGCAGGCCATCTGCCCAGAGTACCCAACCATACGGATATTATTAGCCTACCTCTGCTCGTCTTCCCAGATAACCTACTTGCTTATGAGAGCATTTCACAGTCCGAAGCCTAAGGGAGTTAGATCTCAGCTCTCCTTGAGGTTGCCAACTCTTTCTGACAACATCAGGATAATTAACATCACACAGGACTCCCAGATCTTTGCAAAAACATTGAAATTCTCTTCCTTAGAATTCTTCTCAGGAACTCGCTTTCTTTTTATCATCTGACAAAGTCAAATCATCTGATAGCCTTCCAGTTAAAGGAAGGAAGGCCCATCTGTTCCACCACGCTTTCCTTGGGTTTGCCTGGCAAACCTACACAGGTTAATTATTTACTATTCTTCCTTATCATCCTGAAAAACCCTGAAAACTTGACTCTAAAAATCAGGTAACGTTTCAGCTTACTGAAGCTTACCCTATGATAACAATGAACTGGCATGTTTACTTGAATTCCACTCTTAAAAGGAAAAGACAATTCACAAACAAAATTTAGATAGGATTTTTTTTCAAAACCAGCTCCTATGTGATGTTCTGTGATCAGATTCATTCCACTCTTCAACATCTTTTCTCAGAGAGTAGATAAATATTAACTGTCTACTATAGCAATTTAGTCCAGGGAACAATAAAGAAAATGTGCCCAAATCCCTACCTCCAAGCAACTTGCATTCTATTGGACAGAGGCAAGGAATGAAGATTAATGAAACACACAATATGGGATAATTTCAGCCTCCCATACCTTCCCCTTCCTAGGTTCTAATGACATCTATTTGATCAATATCTTCAGCTTGTACAATTTAGTGAGAATACAGTGTTTGTCTTTCTGCACGTGGCTTAAATTGCTTAACAGCGTTCTCCAGTTACATCCATGTTGCTACAAATGATAGGATTTCATCATTTTATAGCTAAATAATACTACATATGAATAGCACATTATTGCCCATTTTGTCCACAATCATTTTATTGAATTCTAGATCCTAAGTGTTGAGAGGAGTGCTTAGATAAACAAAGGAATGCAGATATCTCTTTGTAGTGCTGACTGGATCCCTTTTGAATATCAATAGATGAGATTATAGTACTAGTCTTAGTTCTTTGAGGAATTTCCATATTGTCTTCCCTAAGAGCTGTACTAATTTACATTCCCACTAACAGTGTCTAAATAGTTTCCCTTTCTCTGCATCCTTGCCAGCATTTATTGTTTGTTTTCTTATTGACAACAACCATTCTAGGGCTGGGGACGTAGCTCAGTAGTAGAATGTTTGTGTGCCATATGCAAAGCCCTAGATTTAATCCCCAGAAGCACAGCGAAAGATAAGTGTACTTTTGTACTTTTGTTTTCCCTGAGTGCTTTCCATATATTTGCTGTTTATTTGTATATAACTTTTTAACAGCTCTACTGTGATATAAATCACATGTCATATAATCCACCCATTAAAGTATAAACATAATGACCTAGAGTATATTATGTTATTATTTTTATGTGTGAGTGTATTGCCTGCGTGTGTCATGCAATACCTACAGAGGCCAGAAGAGAAAATCACATTTCCTTGAACTGGAGTTATAGAGGGTTGTTAGTCACCATTTGGGTGCTGGGATTCAAACCCAGGTCTTTTGCAAGAGCAACCAGTCCTCTTAATCGCTGAGCCATCTCTCTAGCCCTTACATTATTAATTTTTAAAGTTATGATAAAATATATGTGATACACAATTTCCATTTTAAATATTTTCGTTGTATAATTCAATGGTATTAGTTACATTCATGATGTTACATAACTATCACTATTATCTATTTCTAAAGCATTTTCATCCCCCTACATAGAAACTCTATAACCATAAATCAGTACCATCCCATTCCTTCTCCTTCAAACCCCTGGTAACTTCTAATCCACATCTTGTCTCTATGAATCACACAAATGTTCACATACATGGAGTGGTACAATGTATGTCTTTTGGGTCTAGCTAATTTCACATAGCACAATATCTTCAAGATTCATCCATGTTATAACACATCAGAATTTTATTCCTTTTAATGGCTGAATAGTATTCCAGCATAACTATAGCACATTTTTCAACCATTAATTTATTGACGGGCAATTAAGTTGTTTGCACCTTTTTTGCTACTTGTAAATACTACTGAAATAGTATTAGCATTCAAACATCTTTTCAAATTCCTGCTTTCAGTTCCCATGAATACTTAAGAATAAAATTTCTGCCACTCATGGTGATGCACATCTTTAATCTCAGTACTAGGGAGGCAGAGGCAGGCACATGTCTATGAGATTGAGACCATCCTGGTCTACACACTGAGTTACAAACCAGCTGTGGCTACAGGGAGACCCTGTATCTCAAAAGAAAAGGAATGAAATTTCTGAATCATATAGCAGTATTAACTTTATCCACTATAATTTTTAAATATGTATTTTGGAATATCAAAGATCATTATTCACATTCTTATATTAATAATTACAATCTCCAAGACAAAATAGATGCCACTGCTTCAATAAGAAAGTCTCTGGGTACTAGGTGTGGTGACAGAACTTTCATTAATGTCACAGTTTCATGTTGGTATATGCTGAAAGTTGAGGACAATATGTGTGTTTGTGTGTATATATTTTTTAAAAACCCTAAAGACTTGTCTGCACCACACATGTGTATAGACAGTTCTGGATATTTAGTAGTGACTCCAGCTTAGAGCTGGGGAAGCATGCTTCCTTCCTGTGTGCTTGGGTTTCAACTCTGGCCCCAGAAGGATTGCACCAGCATGCAGGCAATTGATGGTTACATCAAAACCATTGCCCTCCATCTATTCAAAATGGTTAAGATTATGATCTGCTGAGAAAGAGCTCCTTGGGTAGAGATGACCTATTGTATTTCTTTCTTTAATATCTTATTTATAATTTTTATTTTATGTGTATGAGTGTATTGCCTGCATGTAGGTAAGTGCACCCATGCCGTGCAATGCCTGTGAAGGTCAGAAGTGGGCATCTGATCCCTGGCTCTGGAGTTAGGATGGTTGTTAGCTACCAAGTAGATGCTGGAAATTGGACCCAGGTCCTCTGCAAGAGCAGCAAGTGATCTTAACTGTTGAGCCTTCTCTCTAGCCCCTGAATTTCTTTCCCATTCCAATTGCAAGCATCTGTCTGTAAGCTAGGTTCAAAATTGATTTCATGCCTGTACATTCCTTGGGACCTCTAATGGAGATGTTTCTGAAGGGCATTCGCATCTATGGCTATAGAAATTTGAATTCTAGAACTCAGTCTTACTTCTCAATTCTATCAAACTTTGTATGTGTTCCCAAGCTACTTTATTTGACTCTCAATTTTCTTTCCTGTGAGTTTCTGGTCAAGGATTTCTTGTGTTGGCCTGTAATACTGATTTTCCAAGCCACTGAATAAAGCCTGCCCTAGATGTGTGGTCATAAATAGAAGATGCCTATATACCTGGAATCCAGTATGCAGACAATAGAGGAGTCAGATGAATTCACCATGGCTAGTTTTTATACAAAGAGTCATTTAAAAAAATATTTGGAGGTAAAGGAGAATTCAAAAGTAGTTCAAGTAGTATATAAGAATATAATTGTGACAAAGCAACAACAGGGCCATAGCTTTACAACACATTAAATTGACCAAGGCACGGTAAGTCTTCTCTAGAGTTCACATCAAATTTCTTTGCATGAAGTCGCTTGTGTGTGTGTGTGTGTGTGTGTGAGAGAGAGAGAGAGAGAGAGAGAGAGAGACAGAGAGACAGAGAGACAGAGAGACAGAGAGACAGAGACAGAGAGTTTAAAAATGGGAAAAAAAACAATTAGTCCCTGAAAAATATTACTGCTTTGAAGTACTTCTATCAATGAATGACTCAGAACACAGACTTCCAAGGGTTAAGTTGAAAAGCAGTGCTCAAGTCCAAGATGCTCTGAATGCTGTCATAGTTCTACATGCATGATTCATATTTTACATGTAAAGTTGAGGTTAGTTCAAAGAGTATTCACTGGAGAAAATTTTACATTATTTGAGATGAGTGTGAAAAACTGACATTGAAAAGCAAAATCCATCTACACTTTGTCAAATATTATCAAAAGCAGGAAGATTTTATGGCAAAGCTTTCATATTTGTATACAACCTCATTTCATTAGGCATTATTTCAGATGGTCCCTTTCCTGAATGCGATAGCAATGTGAATGGAGTAGCCATAAAAAGACTGGAATGAAAGCCCCCTTGCACAGAGGTTTGAGGTTTGTTTTCAAAATATTTGGATCCTGTCACGTTTCTTAGAACAGAACAAAGACATTCACACACACAATTTGGCTGCATATGATTATTGCATTATTGAAGCCTATTATGTATGAAAATAGCAGGAGGAAGGTGGCCCACCAGCCAGGTCCTGAAAGATGCTTCTGTTCCATTTGCTCAGCCTTGGGTTTCAGCCAATTTCACAAAGTTAAGAATAGCATAGTCAATAACTGAGAAGTCTAGAGACTGTGTGTGTGTGTGTGTGTGTGTGTGTGTGTGTAGGAGAGAGAGAGAGAGAGAGAGAGAGAGAGAGAGAAAGAGAGAATATTGAAGAGAAATATAAATAAATTCAAGTTGACTTGGATATATTCATGTAGCTCAGATCCATGGAAAGTTAAGGTAACAAAGACTTGAAGGACACCTCCAGTTTTAGAGCTGACATCCAGAGGTCTACCATACCTTCTCGTAGTTCATTTCTGGTCTAATCTTAAAACAGTACTATGTAGAAGTGCCCAAAGAACAAAGCTACAGGGACTAGTTCATAATTTTTTTAAAAATCATTTTCCAGCATCACAAGAATTATGACTATTTAGGTTGAAGAGGAAGGATATGCAACAAAAAATATATATTAAAAATTGTCTGGGCTGAAGAAATGGCTCAGCAGTTGAAAGACTTTGCTGCTCTTGCAGAGACCTGGTTCAGTTCCCAGCACCCACATGGTCCTGTGGCCTCCATGGACACTACACACACATGGTGCACTTACATACATGCAGGCAAAACAATCACACACAATGAAATTATTTAAAAATTAAAAATTGTCTTCAAATATTTGAAAAGTAAGTTGTTTTAAAGTGGATTGGGCTTGTTCTTTGAGACCCTAGTGACAGCACAAAAATTGACATGGATATTCAAGGGCAGATTTCAGAACAAGGTTAGAGGAACATTCTAATAGAGCAACCCATAGATACTAAGCTGTTCATCATCTGCAGGTTTCAAGAATAGATTAATGGCCAATTGTCAGAAATATTGAATAAAGGCCTTAATCTGATTAATGTTTGCTTGTTTGTTGAATATAAAATCACTTAGAGAGTTATTTTATTATTCTATTTAATTTTATTGAGAGTCTTGCTGTTACATGGGCTAGTCTCAAATTTCTCGACTCAAGTGATCTTGTTGCCTGAACCTTTCAAGTGTTGGGACTACAGGTGCAAACCACTCCCTTCAGTGGGGGAGCTGTTTTGTTGTTATTTTATTGTTGTTTGGTTTTTGATGTCTTGATTTGTTTTTGGAGAAGTTTCACTATATAACTAAGGCTGACCTTGAACTCATGAGTCTCCTGCTTCTGCCTCCTGAGTGCTTGGATTATTGGCATGCATTGCCATACCTAGCTTGGAGAGATTTTAAAATACATACTGCTAGGTTTTATGTTCCCATTTTGAGATGCTAATTTCAGGGGTTTCAACAATCTGTCTTTTAAAACAAGCACCCCCAATGATTACAATACAGACCAAGAGCCACTCTTGAGAAATATTGGATTGGTACATACAACATGTAAGGGAATTTCTATTTTGGTTTACTTTTTGTCCTACGTGAAAGGGGAGAGTCTGGAGAGTAGGCCCATTGGGGCGTAAGAAAGCTTCAGTAGAAATATCTGGGGCCCTACCAGGCAGGAAGCAATGTCTTGAGACCGAACAAAGCTGACAGGCTATGTCAGAGACTCCTGCTGTGAATGTTCTTAACAGGGATGGAGAGGAAAGAAATAAAAATTTCCCCTGATCAAGGGAATAATGGGAGATTATTATATCAGGAAACAGAATGTAAAGCTGAGCTGGCAGTATCCATTAACATTTTATCAAAGATTTAGGGAACCCCAAGTGCAGACTTCTGTAAGGGAACCCAAGTAATAATAACTGGCTGGAGTTGCAACAAGATTCCTAGAAAATACCAGTAAGAAAAAAATGAAACTATAGATGAATATTCTCCAGAAACCTGAAAATGTTTCTAATTTTGACCTACCTTTTATCCTATGATACAGATAACTGCTTTCTTTTCCATTGCTCAGTTATTGGATGGATCTTGTTTGACCAAGACTATTGAATTAATGTCTTTATGAGCCCTTACAGGAGTCCTAGGGTTTAAGCTTCCTATTCTGAAAGACTAGGTCAAACACTGGTCACCAGTGAAGATCTTCACCTAGCTAATAGCCTTTAATAAGGCGAATTGCTGAGGCAAAAAATGATACAGAATTTGGAGATACAACATGAGCCTGGGAACTCTTCCTCATGAGAGAAAAACTTGTCCTCATTTTCCTTAACTTATCATTCCTTCCTTTTCTCTTTCCTTCTTTCCCCTGCTGGGTCCTGAGTGATCAGGGCTGCTACATTAGTGACTTTACAGAGGTTTCAGGGAAACTCATCTATCCCTACCTGGAAGAATTTAGGTGAATATTCCTAGATATTAGTCAGTATGGAAAAACAGAAGTCATCACATCTGCACACAAGAAGTTTCATTAAAAGAGAGGAAACGAGACAGAATGAGTGAACTGATCAGGAGCTTGGAAGTTCATGCCAACATGTAGGCCCTAACCTAACAGTTCTTGCCCCAGTTCTTTCCTCATCTAACCCACTTGGTCTCAGTCATCAGGGCTTCTGTGATGGTGTTTTTATTTTTTATTAATTTTTCTTTGTGTGGGGGATGGTGTTCATGTGCCATGGTGTGCATGTGGAAGTCAGAAGGCAGCTTGGGGGATTTGGTTCTGTCCTTCCACCATGTAAATCCCAACGATCAAACTCAGGTCATCAGCCCAGGCAGCAGGCGCCTTTACCTGCTGAGCCATCATACCAGCTCTGTAATAGTGTTTTTACAGAAGCTAAAGGGAGTCTGAAGTTTAAAATTCCCCAGTCTAGAAGACAGTAAGTGATTAAAAAAAAAAGAATTGAATTTCACATTTGGTAGCTCAAGCATTACAATATGGTTGGAAGCTATGGGCAAAAGAAATGTCTTCAAAAATGAAAAGGAACAGAACAAGAAATTGCACCAGCAGCTTTGAATTTAGTCATTTCCCACAACTCTCTCCTGATTGCCCCCTCTCTCTACCATCCTTATCCTTTCCTGTACCTTCAGAACTGCCTCACTATTTCAGGGAACTTCATACCTTCAAGCTTCCAATTTAGACAATAGTATCTGTGGAGACAAGAACTAGATCCCAAGAAGAGCTCCAAATTCACAGGAAGTAAATACTCTCGGGAAGAGGTACAGAACCTGAAAGCAGTGCATAAGAAAAAGCTGTACTAGAAGACTGGAAACAGATGCCCTCTAGCCAGAAGCACTTCCTTAAAGCTACAGCCCCTAGTCCTTACTCCCTTTTTCTTTGTCTATGTGACCTGCTTGGTCTTCATATTGGACAACCACAGTGGTTGTACTTACCACATGTCTTTGTTATATTTTATTTTCCTTTCTTTTTTGCCCCTTTTTTTCTTATCCTCTGGAAACACGGTCTCATATAATCCAGGCTGTTCTCCAACATGCTATGTAGTGGAGCATGACCTTGAACTCCTGTTCCCTGGATCCACCACTCAAATTGTGGAATTCCAAACATGCACCCACCATGTCTCCCTTGTGTGTAGTTTTTTTGAGACACGGTCTGACTCTGTAGCCCAGGCTAGCCTTGAACTCAAGGAAATTCTTCTCTGCTAGCCTCTCATACATTCATTTCTTAAAGTTACAGGAGGGATCACGCATCCAACCTCCACATAAAAAAAAAAAATTCTGGGTGGACACCCCAAGTATCGATATGTTAGGATGAAGCTTCCTGTGAGTAAGTAGACATGACCAGTGATGGGAATATGATGTGAATCCATCAAGACCAAGGATAGTTAATGTGATACGACTTTCAGGAAAACAGTGGTATGATCAATATCAAGTTTTTAGGCCATAAAGGAAGCAATGAGCTTTCTATAATCTTTTCATCTTCTCTTGATTTTGTTATTTCTACATTGCCATTGCCATTATATGTTGGGAGACCTCTGTTATGCAAAAGTCGAAGCCCCTTCACACCGGACAGCTCATGCAGCTCGGGAATGTGCTGCGGGCTCCTTTTCATAGCAAGGTGCTTTCTGGCATCTTTCCTGTCTCTCCCTTTGAAGTGGCCGCCACAAATGCCCTGACATAAACATGGCCTTTGGCTCTGAAAAGATACCATGCCTTCCTGTAATTCTCCTAGCAGACAACTGTCTGGCAGAAGCCCACTTCCACATGTAAATAAGATGTCTCACAAAGCATCTAACAACAAAAGCTTTTACCACTACCCCCATGGTATAAAATATCCTAGCCTTCTTTGGGACATTGGGACATTGGGATATTGGGACGTTGGGACATTGGATTTTGGGATTCTGGGTCAAGAATAAAGCTGTAAGCACAGACTAAGCCGAGCCTTGAGTCTTGTGTACCGGCGACCTGATTCCCCCAGAGGGCAGCACCTTCCGTTACCGACCTACGGATATCCCAGCTTCGCTGTCTCCGTGCCTCTTCCCTGTGGGGTTCAGTGGCCAGGAACCCCACAATCCTGAGGAAAGGTACACGGGTGTAATTGAGACGGGATTCCAGCTGGACAATGCTCCAGTAAGCAGAGCAAGCTCCCACCACCAGGGAAGTTACGACAGCCACCAGCTGCCGTCACTCCCAGAGACGCGGGACCCAAAGCAGCCACCGGAGAAGTCTGCAGACCCGCAGGGAGTGAGCGCACACTGCGCCCAGAGAGAGAGCGCAGTCGCCCATAATTATAGGGTAGTATGGGTACTGGGAAAATAGTAGTGTAATTGTCATCAAAACCTCCCATCCATGAAGTGGTCATCAGGTGTCTATGGATTGTAGACACCAGGGTAAAAGTAGATTTCCAACTCTGAAGTAGACGACACATGCTGTCCAGCCCAAAGACCAGATTGCTTAGCCTTCATCCATACCTGTGTCAGGGGCATTATATATGTTTTCTAATCATTGCAACCTTCAGAGATTAAGAGTTAGTTCTGGACATTGTTAAAATTCCTACAGAGTTAAGCTGCAAATCTTAACAAGTTAGATAGAGTATTCCCACTATCAATCATGTGTGCCTATATTTAAAGCTTAAAAGGGTCTGGGACCAAAGAGATGGCTCAGCAGTTAAGAGAACTAGCTGTTCTTGCAGAGGACCAAGGAACAGTTACTAGCACCCACATGATGGCTAACAACCCTCCATAACTCCAGTTTCAAGGAATCTGACTCCCTCTTCTGGCCTCCATGGGCACTGCGTGCATGTGGTGCACTTACATGCAAGCAAAACACACATAAAATAAAAATAAAAAATCTTTAAAAAAAAATTAGGAGGCATGATGGCTCACACCTTTTAATACCAGCACTTGTGAGGCAAAAGCAGGTGGATCTCTGTGACATTGGGGACTGTCTGGTCTACATAGTGAGTTCCAGGCCAACTGGAGCTACAGAGAAACCTTGTCTCCAAAAATAAAAAACAAACAATTTTAAGGTCCTGTTGCTTCTTCCTACCTTTCTTTTTGGTTGTCATCATCTCTCAAAGGAAAAAAAGTGGGGTGCTTACTAACACAGAAAAACATTTGTACCCTCCCCTTTTCTGGAGAGGAATTTTCAATTTTATAGAGACCAGATCAGTTTTTCTAAGACTGGGTCCAATTTTTTTCTATGTTTTGTTCCACTGGGACACTTGGCTGTTACCATGGATACCTCTTTCTGCCCTTGGCACTTTGGGGATGCAACAGAGCATCCATTATATCAAGACCCCCCCCCACCTTGAATCACTTCATACTGGCTTTTTCTTTTGTCTTCCGAGGCAATTTCTGGGCCTGCCTTTCTGCCACCAAAGGGATTAACAACGACTAGTTAGAAACATTTGTTACAGTTAAGGCTTTGTCTTTCTTCCAAATCTTTGCTTATGCATCATAGTTTGAACCCTATTTAAGTAATCCACATCAGAAAACTCAGAACTAAAAAAGTAATTAATAGGGATTGTTCATATTGGAAACATATTGTTCCCTGGAAAATACAAATCCTTTAGTATGTTTTGCTGTGTAGTCATCATTAACTTGTCAGAGAAAGCTAGAAGAGAGAATTTTTTTTAAAAAAAATAAGCATATGCAAGCCCATTTCTTTCTCTCTTTTTTTGTGTGTGTGTGTCTTTTTGAGACAAGGTCTCTCTGACGCCCCAGCTATCCTGGAACTCACTATGTAGACCAGGCTGGCCTTGAACTCACAGCCCATTTTTTAATAGAGCAATAAAGTTTGATTTTCAAAGAAATGAATCTTCTATGTGACAGCTTTTTCTAGGAATTTATCTGTTACATAATATAAGGCATGCTCTTGTCTAGGCAAAGGATCACAAACCAGGGAAAGGGAATTCCAAAGATGTTAGAAACATACTTAGATTGATCCAGTCTATACTATGGTGTTTACATCCTTCCAATGATCTGATAGTTCATCTTGGCAACTACTATCTGCACACCAGTCATGTTTTCAATATTTTGGATTCATGCCTAACGATATATGCAGCAGATGCCACCCTGTTGCTAGGGCTGAAACAATGGGCACCTTAACAATTCTGCATTCCCTGATTTTGTTTAAATTTGTAACCTCGATGCTGTATTAATGGCCTATTTTGCATATCTGTTTGATTGTACCATCTTAAGGATTCATTTAAACCTGGGGAGGACAGCATGACTCCTACCTGCTTCTCATTAATAACATACTTTTCAGCAACTGGATAATAAATGACTTGGATATAAATCAGTAGAAATGCAGATTGTCATTAGGTGGAGAAAGGGGAAGGAAATCCACTTTCTCCACAACACTGACAAGTAATCTTGAGACTGAAGGGAGAAAAATCAAATCTCAGAGAATGATAACTGAATAGAAATGTTCATGATTAAGCTTCCTGTTATCTTTACATGTCAGCCAGTAGTGAAAGAAAAGTCATCGTAGTGGAAATTAAATTTTTCAAATGACTTTGAAATTTTAGAATTAATAGAAACGAATTGCTTAATTATGGAGAAGAAAACTAGCTGACGTTTCACCACAGATTATCCTAATGGCTGAAAAACGGCTGTGTGTGCAATTCTTACATGTGCTGACTTTACTATGGTGGCATGCTTGGCGAGGGCACGGCATGCTAGGAAGTGGGCAGTAATCATTCTAGCTGACAAAGGTCTGTCATTAGTTGATCAGAGTCAGCATAGAAGGCAAGAAGGAGCATCTTAAAGGAAAAATGCATAAAAGTGTTATTGGCCTACTCCACTTTTCTGCAATAAAAACAGATAATAACCCTCTTGCTCAGGATTTAGAGGCTCTGCTTTTCCAAGTTACTGTATTTCTTTGGCGATAAGTTGTTGACACAGAAATGAGGGCTTAAGGGAAATGCATTTCAAAGCAATGACTGCCAATAAATTATCCCACTGGCCACAAGTTTCACAGGCACTAGAAAATACACAAAATTTGGAAATACAATCCCTGGCTTTCAATTTCCTTTTATTCATCTAAATTCTTTAGAATTCATCATGACTTCTTTCTACATTTTAACTATTGATCTTCATTGAATAAAAGTGATAACTGTGTATACCAGAAAGTCAAGTCAAATGAAATCATAGTGTGGTCTAGTTTACTTTGGAGAGCTTTCAGACTCTAATTTTATTCTATTTAATACTGGTGGTAAATGAACAGGCCTGAATACAAAGCAACCTAGTTTTCTAGTTGCTTCTCTAAAAGCAAAAACTTTGCTTCAGCTTATTATTCTGTTTTCTGTTTTGTTGTTGTTTGTTTCCTTCTCACAAATCTACATTTTTGCCAGCATGTGTGTTGGTTTGAGACTTTTGATAGAGTTTGATCCAAGTTTCTGGTCACTGTATGGCAGCAACCAAGCCAAACAGTTTTGACATTCAACTTGCCTAATTCCCAAGGACTTAGTTATCTCCAGAATAAGTCTTACCTTCCTTTGGTGATTCAAGGCAAATGTACAGTTGTGGCCATGATGCAAATATGTAACATGGCTTGAAAACGTTAAGCAAAGGCATTTGGAAGCTCTGCAGTTATTTAAATGTTTTAAAAGAAAGTGTCCCTGGAAGTCTACCACTTTCACTTTTAAATATACACAGTATTTCGATCTACGTAGCAGAGCAGTTGCAGGAAAGAATTCGTTAAAAAACTTGGGGAAATTTTGAGTGTTGTTGTATGGCTGCTCACCCCTGTTGAAATACATCCTTTGGAAAGAGACATAGAGATACACAATCCAAATAACTGAATGTAGCAACTTACAGAATCGGGAAAAGAACATCAGCCTGCCTGGAAATTTAAGTAACAGTCTCTATTTCTCACAAATAGTTTCTTGTGTAATAATCTGCTCTTTTGAAGGAAAGTGTGGGTCATGGAGAAAAGTAATACAAATGTTTTTTCATAGCATACCTAGACACAGGAGGCCATTTATTTTCAATTTTACACAAATAGAATCATTTTAAAGGAAACAATCCCTGATATGTGTAAGGAATTTTTGCCTGTATAAATAATAGAGCTTACCTTTCTCTAGAGAGTCTTTCCATAACACAGGTTTGCAAGCCATTCCAGAGCTGCAGATTAGTCAGAGTTATGTCCCTCATTTGACGCAGTCATTACCTCCATCATTCGGGTAAAGCAGCAAAATATTATAAATAGACAAAACATAAAATAGACAAAATAGTTCTTGGTGCCATCTTGCTGCCTTTTAGTATCTCTCTGCTTTTCTTTGACCTAAGCTCTAATTCTATGTGCAACTACTGAAATATAAATGAACTTAAAAGTAAATCTAAGATTTACTTCTTCAATAGCACTAGCCACATTTGAAGTAGACATATATAGATTAAAAACTAGCCTATTAGGAACTGGAGAGATGGCTCAGTGGTTAAGAGCACTGGCTACTCTTGCAGAGGACCTGGGTTCGATTACCAGCACCAACATGGTGGCTAACAGCCATCCATAACTCCACTTCCAGGGGATCTGACACCTTCTTCTGATCTCTGCATGCATTGCACAACGTGAGTGCACTTACATACATGCAGGCAATATACTCGTATACATAAAATAAAAAACAATAAATAAAATATTTTTAAAACTAGCCTATTAGCACAAATATAAAACTTTTCAGGAAGTTGTTTCACGATACTTCTCTTATGTCTTTTAGCTTCTTGAGCAAAAGGATCACATCTTATCCACCTTCATTCCCTACATCTACCACTGTATGTGACTCAACTATTAAACAGAGGAGAAACTTAGTGTTTTCCATATCATCATGAACTATTCTAAATTCATTTTATCATCTCAAGAGTGCTGTAAGGTGGGCCCTACTATCGTTCTCGTTTTTCAGATGAGGAACCTGAGGCTTGGTGAACTTACATGATTTGTCTAACGTCACATAGCTAATTGGAATCCAAGACAACTCTTTGTAAGACCAGTGCTTTACAAAGAAAAACATCACATGCCATCCCTTCAAGTTTCACTAGGAACAGGCAGGTCCATTTAGAGCACCGGTGACTAGGTGGATTCTCTACAGCACTCACGCTGGCTAAGGTAGCATAAAGACAGTTTGTGATCAAGGCATAATGTAAAGAACATAGACCTATGTTTGGGTGTTAAGTATCAGATTAAATGGCTATTTATATTCTCCTCTAAATAGGTTAACAGAAAGTTAGTGGTTTTATTTGTCATTTTGCATATGGAGACCAATGCCTAGACACCAATGGCAAAGATTAGTGGAACATAATCATTCTATGACATTACCCTTACTTGCTGCACTTACAAGAAGGTTCTGTAACTCGGGCTTCCACGTAACACATTTGTGCCAGGACACAAAAATGCCAGCAAATCAATTTTCATGCTGCTTTCACAGTCACTATGTTTGCCAGACAAAACCGAGCCAGCCACTTTCTTTTAATCAGCATAACGCCTTTAGAAATAATACTTACCGGAACACTCTTAACACAGCAAGGAGGAAAAGACTTAAATCTAAATCCAGCCATTCAGAATTGAGAGCCACAAGAGAAGATGAAATGTGAATATATTGAAATTGAACATTTAACGGTCCCATTTGGCCTTATAGGGTAGTTTCTGCCTAACATCTTGTCAGTCATCTCTGAGTCTATGCCTCAGTAGCACTGACAGCACTGAATCTGACACCATTTAATACAGGCATGTTTCACAGGCTTCAAGGATGAACCAGTGACATTTAAGTCCATAAAATATTACATCAAAACAGTGGGTCAATTGGATTGAAGCTATGCATTAGCACCTGGGGAGATCATCAGTGCATACACAACTGCAAACAATTTTTTCCTTTCCCCCGAATCTATCCATAGCACATAGTTGAAGAGAGTAATCAAAATACATTATAAACATATATTGAATTGTCAGATAACAAAATCAATCAATAAAAAAGGCTCAAAAATGATTAACAATTGTTTTCAAATAGGTCAAAAAGTAAATCTCATCAAGGCGGTGGATTGCCACAAGGAAACAGAGCTTTCCAGACAGATAGTCAGTTATTCATATGAACTTGCCGCAATGCTGACAGCATGCAATCAAAAAAATAAACTAATTCTCTGGCACTGTGGCCAATGTCATCATTAGCAATTCGTCCACTAGGAGGCACTGTGTAGTAGTAAGAAAAACAGCTTTTAGAAGCCAATCTAAATTTGAATACAAACTCTGTCCCTTCTCATTTACACAATCTTAGAATTATCACTTTTCTTCTCTAAATTGTGGAAGCAGGGTGGGGGTATATATTTTTGTGTCAAATAGTCTGTTTAAATTTCAGCTGTTCATCTATGTATTAAATTAATATTTGCTGGCTGTGACAGTCGTTCTAAGTGCTAAAAAGAAAGTGGTCCTTTTGTCCATTATAGTAGATGAAATAAAAATAAATAAACAAATAGCATTTGTTAGTGTGATGAAAATAGAGTAGGTAAGGAGACAAAATGCTGAAGGTGTCATTTATCTCAACTGATTGTAGAAGATTTTTCTACTATCTAGCTGAAGCAGAGGAGCAGGCCACTTTCAGACTGCTGAAATGTGCTTAGTCTCACTTGGCAAAAGAAGCCAAAGGTGAATCAGAAGACAAATCTGACTTAGCATGCAAGGAAGAGACCCCCCACAGAGGTCACTGGAAATTTAACTGAGCTGTTAGCTGTACCTTTAGAGAGGGGTCATCTGAAATTGCATTCCTTAAGATACACAGGAACAGGTCCTGCATTGCAAAACCCATTTGAGAATGTTAGGCAAAGGCACTTTCAATGAGTTCTTGACATTTGAGGGCAAAGCTTGGTGTCTAAGCAAAAAGTGACTTCCAGATCCACTGAAGTTATCTAAAAGCCCAGCCCCCAAAATAACTCAGACATGGTCATAATCTACCAATAGAAAAGTTAATAATAGAACCCAGCATTTCTTTTTCCTCCTCCCCCTGTTCTTACCAACACTCAGTCAGTCAGAAGGCAGGCACTGATTGAAGCAAAGGGAAACTGACAAGCAGTGCTTGTCTGAATGTTTGAAAGAAAGACAATGAAATTGGGGTTCGGTTTGTGCTTTAGAAATGAAATCACTTCCTGTGTGTCTTGCTCCAAATCAAAATGGAAACAATTTCCTTTGTGGCTGGGGAAGGGATGTAAAATTCAGTGATTTCAAGTGCATCTCATCAGAGATGCTGATTTCTTCAAAATACATGCAAAAGAAAAACACGTTATCAGATGCACTTAGCATCTGGCTAGATGTGCTCCTCCGCTTCTGCCTCAAATTCTTCTTTCCTTTTTTGACAGAACGAGTCTGTAGCACCATTAAGATGAATAACAAGAAGGTTCTTGTGGGAGCAGTTTGGAGCTAAAATTTATCCCAATTTCCGGAAGTCTCAGAAAAAATGTTTTAGAAAGTAAGCTGCTCTCTTTATCAAAAAGGAGATTGTCAGGGTGCTCGTAAAGGAAAGGGGTTTTAAGGGGAGGACCTGTCTGTAGGTTTCAGTTCAGCAGATTTGGCAGCATTGTCCCTCATTAATTGTGCGATTTGCTGCAAGCTATTGAGTCACCAGCAAATCTCCAAATTTCCATGTAGAAGATCCTTCAAAGTGGCATGCTGGTTAGGGCTTACCTGAAAACTAACGTAGTTTTCCACACGTTTGTGTATTTGAGGTGATTTTATGTAGATGGATGAAGAAAAGTGGGTAGGCCAAGGCCTGCTCTAGCACCTTTGGGCTTTGGCACCACCACAACCCTCTTCCCCTGGATTCTCTCATTCATAAAATGGGAAATTCTTTAGTCTACAGATATTCCTTGAGCCCGACTGTACACAGACATGTTCTTAGCTCTAGATTTGAACAACCAATGAAAAAATAGATGTTCGAAGCTAGCTGCATTACAGGGATTCTGAAGGGAGCAACTGAGATGATGGTATATGGAAAATCACCTTGGCAGTCAGAAAGATAAAAGCCAATATAACATTTAAAGATATCCAACTTTCTTCTGCTTCTGATAATGACAAACCTAAGGGTTCTCTCTGACTAAGGAAGGGAAATGCTTGAAAGGTTCCATGACAGGCAATGTTTTGACTATGGAATTCTCCACTTTATGGATCTACAAACTACTATTAGAAATTTCCACTGAGTCATAGCTTAAGAAATTTCTGTAGCTGAGTGCACTGGTAATCTCAACACTTGTAAAGCTAAGGCAAGAGGACTGCTACATAGTAAGTTCTGAGCCAACCTGGGCTACCTAGCAAGACTCTATATGAAAAACATAAATAAGCAAAAAAAATTTTCTATAGAGATGATACTTCTGATTATGCTACAAAACTGGATAATAGGCCTACCCTATACACACCTTACCCTTCCTTCAGCCCCACCCTATACACACCTTACCCTTCCTTCAGCCCCCTTCTCTGTCCAAACTTTAAGAAAGGCAAAGTGGGGGAGCAGGGGGTAGGGAGAAGGGACTTCAAAGATCTCCAGAGCAGCTGCACCATCAGCTTCCTTTCCTTCTAGCATCTTGTCTTGTAAGGGTCACCTGTGCATACTTGATAAACTCTGTGAGGCAACATTTGCATATGAATATTTGGGTGGGCACACATAGTACATTGATTCTGTGGGTGCCAAGTTCAGGCAAAATAAAACCCTTTTTGATTATGTACAAGCTACTACTACCACCTGAATCTATATTAAAAGCAGAAATTTTACAAGGGCTAAATGATTCACTAGGAAAATCGTATTATAATTTACAATTGTAGTCTCTTAATTAAAGCTACACTCTAGAGACGAAACTGACAAACTGGTGAACAATAAGTAGTCTATAATAGATTTAGAGAAAGGAAAGTGGGTGAAGGGAGGCCATTTTTCTTGGAATTTTTGTCTAATTTCCCTTTCTCACTGTCCTGTACATCGGGCTGACCTTCCTAGCCCTAAAAGGTTCATTTCAAAACATCAAGAAGCCCACACTCCAGGGAATAGGAATGTCCTATTCAAATAAACAATTATCTCTCAGAAAGCACAGAAGACCCTATAATATCAGTGAACCCCTTAATGATAACCAAGATTACTGATGTAAGAAAAGGTGTATAGGATGGATCTCTCAGGGAGGCAGACAGTAATATAGTGGGGAGAGTGTAAGCTGAAAATTCCAATGTCAAGCCTAGTTTGTCTTTGGCATTTAGGTAGAAGGCTAGTCCTGTACGTGAAGCAATAAAAATAGACAATCTCAATAACAGTGGCCAAATAAATAAAGCCGTTTCTCCCTTGAGGGACAGTGAGCAAAAAGTGCTCAAAGCTATTTTCCATGATCTTTGCTTCATACTGTCATATTAAACTATTCATTCATAAATGTTTGGACATAGAAAATTTACAAACACCAAAAACGTTCTCCGTGCAAATGGCATAATACCTTGTACTCTGATGGTAAATTAAGACCATAAAATGAATTTACATATTTTGCTTCTGTTGACAATTTATTGGCCTGTTCGATTAATTCAATCAATTATGGATTACCAACATGAGGAAAAAATGTCTGTTGAGGGGGAAAATTGCTTTCATGTCCACATCATTGGGAGAGATGGTTTCTCTTCCCTTTGTGTTAGTGGCCCTCTATCACACATTTGTGGTCAATTCTGGCGGTACATTTTAGGAGCAGACTTTGGAAAATTAAAGAAGTATCTGCAAGATCATGACCAGAAAAGGAGAGTTGATTAAGATTCATGCCAGATAAGTAACAAAAGAAGGACTTTAAATGTTTACCCTGCAAAAAAAGCAATTTAACAGATGATGTACATTGTGTGGGAAAGAGAGTGTATTTACTCTAAATCACTCAAGTAGGAAGAGTTAGATCTCATAGATGAAACTTCAGTTTTGATATTCATTCATTCCACAGACACATATTGAGAACTTACTACATGCTAGGCATTATGCTAGGCACTGAGGAGGGAGAGACAAAAAACAAAAAGCAAAACATGATCCCTACTGGGAAGGACTCCAATTTGTCTGGGGATTTCCATTCTTAATCAATATAATTGGTGCTACCTACCATGGAAGAAGAGAAGCAGAATGGGGGGAACCATCCAATTCAAACAGAAAGCAGAAATAGGATTCAACAGGAGAGGTTTTCATTATGGAAGTCATCCTAACAAAAAGAATTTTCTTTTTACTTGATCTTCCCCATTACAGAAAAGGCTACCTCCTAAGCTCCTAAGAGCTAAGCAGTGCCTCATCAGTAGAGGCATGTAAACAGAGAAGAGGTTATTTCACTGAGTGGGAAGCTGAGCAAGATGGCTGTGAAGGTGCCTCTGAGCTCTGATACAGTATTATTCTACTGATGCCAACTGGATGTTCTATTAACCAAGCAGATATTCTATTTTAATTCATAGTAAAGTAGAACAATTTACTCAATAGGTTTCCTTGGGAACCGTATTCTGGTAAATTGGGATTTTAATGTATAAATCTCAAATAGACTACAAAACATGAAATTTTTGGGGTCTTTTTGAGACAGAGTCTCCCTGTAGCCCCAGCTGGCCTGGAACTCCCTATGTAGACCAGGCTGGCCTTAAACTCAGAGATCTGCCTGCCTCTGCCTCCCAAGTGCTGGAACTAAAGGCATATGCCACCACACCCAGCTAAAACATGAATTTTTAAGAAGGAAAATTGGATTGACGAGATGGTTCAGTGAGTAAAGAGACACTTCCCACAAAGCCAGATGACATAAATTCAGTTCCCTCGAGCCCACATAATGGAGGTAGAGAATCGACCCCTATTAAGTTGCCTTCTAACCTCCACATACATGTTGTAGTGTACTTACGCACACAAAGTAAATAAATAAATGAAATAACAGTTTTTATTGAATTTTTGTGTATTTCACACCGAACATCTCAATCAGTCTTAATGATCTTTATACTCCCTTCCCCACTGAAACCCTCCCATAGCCCCTGCACAGGAATTCATACATTCTCTCATTTGTCTTAAGGCCTATTGTGTCGTTAGTGTCCCCAGATATGCCTCAGTGCAAGTTCGTCTACTGAGGTCTAGTCAGCCTATCTAGAGTCACTTTAGGAAGATCAGCTCTTCCTCGCCGAGCAATTAGTTGCCAATATTTTTTCAGCTAAGATTGGGGTTCATTTCCCCGATTCTACGCTGGGTTTTGTCTGTTTGAGTTTGCTGGGTCCTGTGCATCCTGACACCATTGCCATAGGTTTATATGAGCAGGGTCCCAGGAACTTATAGGACTCTATTTCCATATGGCCATTCTCCTCCTCCCTGACTCTTACAATATTTCCACCCCCTCTTCTGCAATGGTCCCTGAGCTCTAGGTGGGTGTAGTTTAATATAGGAGTCCTATCCAAGTACTAGCATTCTGCAGACACTTATCTCTTCACTTTGGCCATTTGTGACTTTTTGTGTTCCTGGTCCTCTATTGCATGAGGGAGCTTCATTAATGAGAATTGAGATATTCATTAGTGTCTTCTTTACCCCTTGTTTTATGTTCTGTGAACCTTGGGTATAGAGGTTGCATTGTAAATGTGCCACTTAGACTTGGGCAATTTGGTACTCTAATAGTCTCCATCTGGTGCAAAAGAGCTTCTTTGATGAGTGGTGACTGCCATATTTGTCTGTAAATATAAGGATACATAATTTGCACATAGTAAGGAATTACCTTAGTCTAGGGATGTGACAGTTTTGGGCTTTTCTCTAAGATCTATGACCTCTCTGGCTATGTGTGTTTGACAATGTTTACAGTACCACAAGAGTTTCCTCCCATTGAGTGGGCTTTTAGCCCAATTAGGCAGCTGTTGATGGCCCCCAAGATAAAAGTGCCACTACTGCATCAGTGTTGTCTCCCGTGTCAGTCATTGATGTGGTTATTTGGTCTTGAAGCTGGTGTTGGACCATCAACTGAGGCTCTCCCTTAGAAACTTGTATACTGCTTTCCAAAGCTCTAATACCTAGCCTTCAGGTGAAGTGGCTTCCAGGTCAGTTCCAGCTCCATTGCCCCAAATCCTGTGCCTAAAATGTGTCCTGTCTTCAGCAGTAAGGTCTTACCTTACTGGCAAAAAACTCAAAGGAAGGTTTCTCCTGTCCAGCACTGTTTCTTGTTATGTATCCTTTAGCTATGCACATGGACTCATGTAGAAATATTGTATGTGTAATTTGTCATTAGGTTGTTGGACTAATATGATTTCCTCTGTTTTTTACACTAGCATTATTACATTATTTGTCTCTCCTTTCCCTCTCCCTGTCTAACCTTTGCACCATGAGTGTCCCCTTTTCCCCCATTTCCCCTTGATAAAACCAATCTCCTATGGCCCCACCTCTCTTGGGACCTTTATCCCACCTTCTTTCCCTTTATCCCCAAAATTCCTTGTATAACCCTCCCTCCCCCATCCCATTTAAATACCCCCATTTTATCCATTTCTCCCTTCCTGACTCTTCCTGTTTTTCTCTCTCAGGCTCCTTTTTCCTTTTAAAATTTGAAGGGAAAATTGTCATACTACCTAACTTTTCTCTACCAACACAATTCTAAAAATCCAAAGTCAAATGATAATGATTTTTCTTAATAGCAAAGCACTGATATTCCACAGAGCTAGACCTAGAAACTCAAATATGCCAATGATACTTAAGCATGTGATAGTGCTCATAAGATGGAGTAATTCTGCAAATATGGGACTGAAGTCATTTATGACGCTATTAAAATGTATTTTGCCACTAATTTTTAGAAATATTTTATTTATCATTTTTATTTTATGTGTATGAGTATATTGCCTGCATGTATGTGAGTGTACCCATGTCGTACAATGCTGTGGAGGTCAGAAGAGGGCTTCGGATTCCCCTGGAACTGGAGTTAAGGACGGTTCGTAGCTGCCATGTAGATGCTGGGAATTGAGCCCAGGTCTTCTGCAAGTGCAGTCAGTGCTCTTAACCGCTGAGCTATCTCTCCAGCCCTTAAAATAAATTATTTTTACCATAAAAATGATGATTCTTACCACTTCTTGTGTTCTAGACATTACTCTAAGAATATGTCAATCTGTTTAATTTCTAGTAATCATTTGAAGGAGATATTTAAAATATCCCATTTTACAGATGAGGAAGTTGAGATGTAGAGGGTAGATAATTTACACAACTAGCAAGAGGGATCCAAACCCAAGCAGTCTGGCTCCATACTCTTAACTGTAGCACTGTAGAGATACGTTTTACTTATCTGTGTCTACAAAGGAATACTTCTATCAGTAAAGCACCACTGGATGTACAGTGACTAGGAGAAATCAATACCATTTCAAAGATATTCAAAGTAAGATTGGTGACATGAGTGGCAAGTGACTCACTAATCTCTTGCAGAGCTCAAGATTCAAATTTTTGTGGCTATGGAAAGCATTCATAATAGAGCTCTTCCTGGTCTGTTGTTGTGGATTAATTTGTCCTTCATCCATTCATGGATTTCTGCGGCTTTCCTCTGCTAATTACCTTGCAGTGTTATGTAAATTTCTCACATCCTTGATACATAAGTGGTTCTCCCCCACCCCCTTTTTGTGATACAAAATGGTGCTCTGTGGGATGAAAGAAATGAATCATAGCAAGTTGGAGAAAAATGAACTTGTTATTAAAAATCCTGTGATAATTTTAAAAATTTCTCCCAGAGGACTGAACTAAGATGCAATCCCTTTTATTGTCTTTGGTATTTCAACCAAAATAAAATAGACCGCAAAAAGAGAAAATTCTAATGTTTTTTTCTTTCTTTTTGGATCTGAATATCATGCCTGTCACTTAAACTTTAGTTAGGAAGATAAACGTTTCAACTTAATTTTTCTCACTTGCGAGCCATTTTCTCCCTTCTATCCTCCTTCAGAAACTAGTCATCAACCAGAGCCCAGTCCCTTCAGCCACTAACATCTCATTACTATATCCATTACTACGTGCTGCATGTACGACATGCACATTGAAAGTGCCTACTTCAAGCACTGTCATTTACTCTAATAGAAATGCATCATTACTTAAAGGAATAAACCTTTTAACCTGAATCTACAATCAAAAAGCTCAACTAAATGATGAAATAAATTAGTCCAAAACACAGTGCTTAGATCAGAATCCATGGACTTCTTTGCCTTTGACTTACAAATTTATCTTTGATAGCAATGGTCTGTTTGCAAATACTTGTAAGAGACAATTGTTCTGGAACCTCCCTGTGCCCAACCTTTATTCAAATCTGACTGGACCAAAATGAAGAATATAAAATATCCATTTACACAAAATACATGCCTACCATAGTGTTGCCTTTAATGACAAATAAAGGGGATTGGATAAATATACTGTGTTCACAGAACGAAGTCATATAGCCATTATAAAAGAAGTGGGTTCATTCCGATAAAAGCATAAAGTGCTAGAAGTGGTGGTACATGCTTTTAATGCCAGCACTGAGGAAGCAGAAGCAGAAGCAGGCAGATCTCTGTGAGTTCAAAGCCAACCTGATCTATGTAGGGAGTTCCAGACCCCATGGCAAAAAAAAAAAAATAGCATAAGGAGGTGTAAGAGGGTGATGACGACTGGTTTAAGACAGTGATTACCTTTGGTTAGTAGGGAAAACTGCATCACTACAGAAGAAGAAAGGTCAATTTCAAGTAACTACATAACGTTTAATTTCTTAAAGTCTTTGAAAGTTGCGCAGGTACTTTTATATTATTTCTCTATCTTTCTGTGTATCTGAATTATTTACTTTTTCTTAATTCTTTGGGCAATTGGTTGGGAAATTATTATTGAAATAAAATAAATGACAATGCATTTCTTATGATGCTTAGAAACTGCCTTACGTATCAGATGATGACAATGTATAATGTGAGCATAAATGTCTATGGATAACAATTCAGTCTTAAAAAGCTTTGATTATTAGGGAGTGTTAATTATAAGGTTATATTGGTATATGGGCACCAAAGCCAGATTAAGTAGCATTTTTCTGGCTTTGATCTCTCAATCCTTCTGCCTCAGCCTCTCAAATGCTGACATTACAGGCATATGCCACCACATCAGACTGCTAAGTAGTATTTTAAAATAGGTTTGCAAAGCCTGTATTCTGGTTTAACAAGTTAGTAGATTTAGTAGAGGACAAAGCCCAATAATGTTTAGGAAAACGTCAGCTCTAGAGCTCTGCAGTACTATAAATCTAGTGCTGGTAGTGAGTTTTAATCATCCTTCTGATGTCTTTGGTGAACAATCTGGTTGTCACCCTGACCAGACCTAAGCTTATTAATAAACAAATATATCGTTAGTGACCATGTATCTGAAATAAGGCTGGCATACCAAGATGACTACCCAAATGAATAGTGCATAGACCTTTCCCTCTTGAAATCCTCAAATAATAGGAAGGATGATAGACATGTAGCTGACTCTCCCTACAGCAAAGGATCTACAGCAAAGTAATCAAGGAGGTACTTCTGTGGGAGCAAGTAAGGTTTCATAGACGAAACAACATTTGCTTTGGATCTTACAGGAAGACTAAAGTAATTCAGGCAGAAGCAAAAACATAACCATGAGCATAAGCACTGTGAGATATCACACGTGAGACTTTGGATTTCGTCCTTCAGGTATTAGGGGTATATCAGAGGATTACAGTGAAAGTGGTAATGCAATCAGATTTTCATTTTGGAAAAGTCACTGGAAGGTAAGTTGAATAGAGAAATTAAGCAACGATATTTCTCAAAAGGCAATAGAGTTCAGATAAAAAATTATGATGGCTTGTCCTAGGGAGGACAATGGTAATAATAATGGAAAAAATGAAAGGACAGGTTCCACATGTCTATAGTATAACAAACGTGGCATAAGGAGGGATAGTGGAAAAATTAAAACCGAATTTTCTGGCTTGGGTGTCCAGTGGTTGACTGTTAGCATATGGAAGGGACAACAGGCTTTGTGATGAAGGTAATTAAGTTTTCTTTGGATATGTTTTATCAGAACATATATTTAGGTCCAGCAGTCAGAGATGTACATAAGAAAGGTTTGTTTTCTGTTTCCTCAAAGCAGATTTGGAATCCATCTTATTTCCACTTCCATTGCTCCTACCCTAATCTATTCTACAAACATCTGTAACCTGGGCTATTAGACTAGCCTTCAAACTAATGTCCTTCTATGCTAGCACCTTCTATCACATTCTCTATACAGAAGTCAGAGAATCCTTTCAAATGTTTAATTGGCTGCTGTCATACTTCTCAAAATCTCTCCTCTGATGAAATGGCATCTTAGAGCATCTCTCCAGCGTTTTCATTCTTAAGGACCTAGCTGCCAACTCAATTGAACTTCTGAGGTCATTGTGGCCATTCTTCCTTTATATTGTCAACAGTGACACATATGGAGTTAGAGAATTTAATACATATTCTGATGACCCATCTGAACTTAGATGAAATTTAACAAGATTAAATTCAAAATCTGAGAAGGTAAAGATGAAGGTGACTTAGATTAATGGACATAACTAAAAGTTTTCTTAAGCCTCAACTTGAATTGAAAGAATACTGTTCAACCTACTATAATATTCATATCCCAAATAGGTGCGCAGTATTTGTTGAAATGGTAGTTGCATGACTAAATCCATTAATGCAAACTCAGATCTCACTACTTGAAAATAATGCTCCAACAAAAGGAAACTTTGTTGTTGTTGTTGTTGTTGTTGTTGTGTTCATACTTCAACTGTTCCATATGTGTCTCTAAACACTCCAGTTTAAAAGAGCTATCACCAATTCTAATTGTAATACCAAGTGAGGCTGCACAGAGGAAGGCCACATAGTGACAGTTGAATTAGGAGTCCTTTATTAGGTAGCTAGCAAGTTGGCAGTCAGAGAGGGGGCTCATTCCCAAAGGAACGCTTGACCCCAAGGAGGAGCAGGGCAGGGTTTAATAAAGCTTAAAACTACATTTACATCGTGCCAGGGGCAAAGTTAATATCCATAGTTACATTGATCACCATAGTTACACCAGACCAAGGCCAGGTCAACTAACAAAGAGATTTACAGTTAACAATAAGTTTTTATAAGGAAAAAACAAATTTCTCAGAATTGTAGAAACAATGGGCTCCATGGAGATGCAAGTACAGCTGGGTAGGAGGATGTGCTATCTGGACATGCTACCTGGCTACTTGTAAGGTTCCCAGTATTGTAGAAACAATGTACTTCCTGAAACTAGCTGCATGGGATGTTCTGCCTGTCTGGCTGCCGTGGGAATGGCTGGGCAAAAACACAGGGTAAAGTAAAAGTCAGCTAGAACAAAATGGAGTTAGTTTTGCATGAGCCTATGGATAAAAGAGCAAAGTTGTGAGAGTTCTAAAAACAGCAGCAGTCAGTGGAGTTTAACCTAATGAGATCAAGAAGAGATGTAATAAAACCCTGAAATAGCTGAATGCACAAGACCCATGCAAGCTGAAACCAGACAAAAACCCATTATAGATGTGAGGGAGTGGGTAAGAAGCCCCAGCCTTAACTGAGGAACTATTGGCAACTGATAACTCCTGGGAGAAGGAGACTTGGTTCTCTTTAAGGGAGTGACACTAGATAAGATCACTAGGCTCTAGTGGGTGAACTCATACCAAGGGACATCTGGGGACACAAACTAGACTCAATAAGCCTTAACATACATGACAGAATGCATGAAACCTGGTGAGGAAGCTACAAGTGTGCAGATAGGGGAGGGGACCTAAATATGATTAAGATGTATTGTATGAAATGCACAAAAATCAATAAAAAATACATTGAAAGGAAATAAAAAAAAAAAGAATCACCATGTGGAACAACATGCAGAATTACTTTACACAGCTCTAGCAGTACGTGCCAAGGGAGGGAGCTCTAGAGAAACAAAGCTCTGCTCAGAACAAGGAAGCACTTTTTTACCATAACTGACATCCCATGCTAGAGCTGACTAAAAAAGCTGTACACCTTTCCAATCACTTCCTTCAAGCAAGTACAGAATAAAGACATAGAAGGATATCATGGAGGGAGATTTATTCACTGAGCAGAAAATTGAAATAAGATAGTATTTTTCAAATCAGATTATACACAATTAGTGGGACCATGAAATTAAGTCATCCAGCCATGACCAGAATTTTTTAAGTGAATTAGAAAATATCAGAAAGCATCACAATTAAGAAGGGTGAGTGCAGTTTTGAGAAACTTGTTTTAAAAACATGATGAAATATATCTTAAGGCATCTAGTTCATTACTGTTTAACATGTTTTTCTTACTGTTGATTGTAACTTTAAAAATATGTTATGTTTGGGGGCTAGAGAGATTGCTTCATGGTTAATAGCGCTTGCTGCTCTTCCAAAGAAACAGTTCTCATCACCCACATCAGGCAGCTCACAACCACTGTAACTCTTGCTATAGGGGAATCTGACACCCTCTTCTTGCCTCTGCAGGCACCCATGTCACATGCACGTGGCAGACACACCTGTATACGTAAATACAAATAATGTTTTAAAATGTTTGAAATTGGGGCTGGAGAGATGGCTCAGTGGTTAAGAGCACTGGCTGCTCTTGTAGAGGACCCAGTTTCGATTTCCCACACCGACCTTGGTGGCTAGGAACCATCCATAACTCCAGTTCCAGGGGAATCCAACACCTTCTGACCTCCTGGGGCATTGCACTTAAACACATGCAGGCAATGCACTCATACACTAAAATAAAAATAATAATGATAGCCAGGCATGGTGGCACACGCCTTTAATCCCAGCACTAGGGAGGCAGAGGCAAGCAGATCTCTGTGAGTTCAAGGCCAGCCTGGTCTACATAGTGAGTTCCAGGACAGCTGGAGCTACAGGGAGACCCTGTCTCAAAAAGATCAAATAATAATAATAATAATAATAATAATAATAAATATTTTTTAAATGTTTGAAAACAACTACACTAGGTTCCTTCTAGATGTCATATCTGGCCATTCAAAGAACTTGTATGTCTTTGTTACAGAGATCCAAAATTGCTGTGTACGAGAAAATGTGGTCTTACATGAAATCAGCAGAGCCATCTGTGTTTACCAAAACAACAGCAGATGGGGTGGCCCGAGTGCGGAAGTCCAAGGGAAAGTTCGCCTTCCTGCTGGAGTCAACCATGAATGAGTATATTGAGCAGAGAAAACCGTGTGACACGATGAAAGTTGGCGGAAATCTGGATTCCAAAGGCTATGGTGTGGCAACCCCTAAAGGCTCAGCATTAAGGTGGGTGGAATAATATAACAATATCCGTGTTGTTATAGTATTCCACCTACCCTGATGCATTTTGTTGTCGTTTTCTTTCTTGTGGATTTTGAGGTAACTTTTAAAAGTTTAAAATCTACAATATTCCATGGAGTTAAATAAGACGGTAAATTATGGTTTCATCTATTTAATGCATCCATTTTTTTTAAAATGTTCTCTCTCTGTGTTGTCCTCTCTGACTGTTTGTTGCTGTTTTAATTTTACAGTTCAACGGCTTTTTCAATTTAAATGGTAAAAGCCAAGTTATGGTGCCATATGTGACGAATGTTAATTGCATGGATGTGGTGTTCTTGTTACTTTTTTCTCAAAGACAATTTCCCCATCCCGCACACTTCAGTTTTGAGCAAATGTTATCCTCCATGCCACCTTCCAATATTTAACCCTGTATTTGCTGTACAGACATTTTTATAGCTCCACGTTCTGTGAAATTTAGCCAATTTGTCCTCTTGTGCTCCTTTTTATACGTTAACGATTTCCTAAGCATTTGTGCATTTTCTTACAAGTTATGTTTTATCGTTTCAAGAAATGCTGTTAACCTGGCAGTATTAAAACTGAATGAGCAAGGCCTCTTGGACAAATTGAAAAACAAATGGTGGTACGACAAAGGAGAGTGCGGCAGCGGGGGCGGTGACTCCAAGGTCAGCCTCAATGTCACCACAACCGGGTACCCTTAGTGACGAGTAATCGGCAAGACTGTTATCTGATTATTGAGGAGAGAGCACAAGACCCATACATAAAGTAGAATGACCAGGTTATTCCCCTGCCTGGCAGCTTTAGGAACCAGAAAGACATTAGGGCACTGCCCACATTTTGATCTAACTTGGGTCCCTTCTTAAACTCCCAGACAGAGGCTCCCTGTCCACTCCCCTTTCCTTCCCTCACACACCAGACTGGTTTCTACAAGACGGCCATGACACGGGTTTCAGCACCCAAGGTTTTCAAAAGCCCAAGGGTCTCCTGTGAGGTTCCCCATCTGCCTTAATTGAGTGGTGCAAGAAATGAGGTCCAGTCACTGAAATGGCAGAATATAATTTCTTTGGTTATGGGTTTTTTTTTTCTAGAATACGATGATTGCTCACAACTTGTTTGAGTGAGCAGGGGTGACTTCTTCAGCTATGTGTATGAGTGATGAGATGTTATTCTCTATATGTATTAGCCCATTTAAGTAGGCCCCCCTTAACTTGAAAAGCAAAGAACAAGATCAATTTCAAGTTAAATGGGGTCTTTCTTCAATAGGTTATCACATACAGAGACTTTGCAAAATGACTTTTATGTATTTAAGTGCATGCGTCGCCTAGCTGTGATACTACTTGTATGTGAATCCTTGATTTGGCTTCTCCTTAGCCATGTTCAGGTAGGTCTAATTGTTATCCAGCTGCCGTCATGAGAAAACCCATCTTACTTGACATTCCTTTGCTTCCTAACATTCTTCGGGGTTAGAATGAATGAGTAGCCACCAGCCAAGCAACAGGAAATAAGGGCTCATTCAGAAGTCAAGATACGAAGTGATGGAAAGATGCTTTGGGTAAGTACAGGAGAACACCTGAAAACAGAATCCTCCATTGCCCAAAGAGTACGAGAAAGATACTGAAGCATATGAGATCAACTCTTGTACAATCAAGATACCATGGGCATTTTAAGGTGAAGAACAGTGTTTCCCAACCACAGAGCAACAGACAGGCAAGCCAAAACTTTTCTCCTTCCAAGAAAATGGTTGTACTCCTGCTCCTCTCTTTCCCTGTCTAGTCCTCAAGATCCTGGTGGAAAAGTTAGTTTGCCAGTCTGCGGTATAATAAGGGTTTGGAAACACTGATCCACAGCACTTTCAAAGTAATAAATTTTAAAACAACTATTTCCGTTTATAAACTTACTGGGCAATGGCAAGGCCTTTATTTGTAAAACCTTGATTAACAAGAATGCACTTAACCAGTGGCCCAAACTGAGTTGTCCGTCCCCCCTCAGACTTCACATTGATGAGTAACATCAATACTCTCCAAAATGAGAAGACCTCAAGGAATTGATGTCTCTAATCAGTTGCCAAGAGATAACTGTGGCTAGGTCACATTCAGCTCTTTCTCCTGTAACATCTCTCCATCTGGATTGACCCTCATACATTAGAGGCTGCTTCCCTGAGGCAAGAAAATGGAAACAAGCATTGTAAGAAAACATGTCATTAGCCAAGAATGAAACAAAATGAATATTCTTATTGAAAATTCCACCCATCCCTTATGGATTCCAATTAATCAAGGTTTTACATTGTGCTAAAAAGCAGTGACTTCCTTTCTCACCAATGTGAACTGGTGACATTGACAATTTAGCCAAGAATTTGCTTCATTTGATTTTCACAATGGCTAGTCTGATGCCCAAAGTACATAGCCTTCTTGCCATCCTTTTCCTCATGTTATTAGCAGGCCACAGGCAACGTAAGTCTGTTACTAAAGTGAATTACAGAACGAAAATTGAGCTGGATTGGATACGTTGCTCTCATGAACTCATCATTCATACTCAGCATTGTTACAAACGCGCCATCGACTGAAGCAAGATGACTGTAAATAATCCATATGATTCAAGTGCCCAGAAGTTTTCCAATAATCAGGCATTTGATGCTGTATACACACAAAAACAACTGCACATATTTGGTTGACTTTTATTTTTTATAAAATGTTTTGGTATCGTGAAGACCCCAAAACGTTAAACCAGCTTTTTTTTTCCTAATTATAACCAGCAATCAAATTCTTTGTTTCCTTGGCTAGTACTGCCTCAGAGTTCTATTGAGTAAATTTACTGGTAGCTCACAGTTTCCAGATTATTTGAAATTTGATATGCAAATAGAAAATATTTCAGTAGCTCCTAATTGTCTCAAACGTCTTTGACCATAGTGCTACCCGGCAGGCATCTGTCAAATCACTTTTCTTGGGCATCCCTTCAACCTGCCTTTAAGACTAATTCAAGGCCTTTCTCAAGTATGGATACTAGTGTGATCTGTGCTGCATATCCAACTACTGCTTGTTCCTTCTATGAGTTACCAAGGAGCCTGCCTTTATCTTCCTCCTTCTTGCTACCTGCTGCTTCCTGAGAATGAGAAAGAGAAGGTGCAAGAAATGAACCTGACTGACCATCTCACCACTACTTGGTGATGATGTTAAGCCCAAATCAGTGGAGAAGATAGAAATGGCACTGAGACCTCATTCATGTGGAGTGCTCTAATTAATAATGTGGAGTAAACTAGACAGGGGCAAGTCTACAAATTACATTTGTATTGTTGTGAATGTGGGGAGGTTCGCTAAGCAAATGAAGGCTTTAGACTAGACTGCCAGTTGAATATTTCCTTGAGAGAACAAATCCTTTTTTTCAAATGTTGGAAGTGCTTATCATATATAATCATATTCATTATAAATCTATCTGCTAAAGTAGTTCTCATGAGGACCTCCACTAACACGATGTTTTATAGCCAGTTTGAATTGCAAAATAGACTTAAAGTAATAAAACTGTCATTCTTCAGACTAATTTTGTAATTCAGGATTTGCTTTACTTATTCAGACAACCCTTCCCCCTCTGCTAGTCCAAATTGAAGAAATTTATTCTATTAGTAAAATGGTTTGAGAATTAGACTTTATTTATGTTATCCCCAGTTAACATGACAAACGAAATGTACCATTATTTCACAGAGAAAGCAAATCTCAAAGATGGTGGTGACTTGAAGGTCACACAGCCAGTGCTGTCATGCATCTCTTCTGGCGTTCAGGGTCACCTCTTTCAATAATATTGCAGAAAGCAATTTATTGCAGCTATCCACCCAATGAACGATGTGAATCTGATTGCGTGTGATATGTTTCTGTAAGAATCAGGTTCATTCTAAACTACCTTGATCACTAGGCAAATGGCATATTTAAGCCATTTCAGCCTTCAGTACTGATTACTAAAATGACAATAATCACAAAGCCTGACATTTATAAGTGCTTTTACTGTTTCAAAAACACTTTTACATCTATTATCTCTGAATCCAGGAGAGGAAAAAATACCTGTATTGCTTATCTCTCTGTCTTGCTCCTACAACCTTTGAATAGTGATAAATGGGCAATTATGTTAAACTGTTGACTTTTTCCTCTCTAACATAAGACATTGTACATTCTGAACCTAGCCTAGAAATTTTACTATGATATGGAAAGAACCAGCAACTTTTCATGTTGTTGAAAATGTCTATACTCTCAAGTTAATGTACAATACTCTATTTCTTGTGTTAGTGCTTTATTATATGTAATACATATGAAAATGCAGTAATTAAGAGCCTGTAGGTTGTTTCAGAAATAAACCCAGATTGCCAGGGGTTTGTGCTGATAGTCTGTCACTGTAAATCACAGCAGAATAGCGATTTAGCCAAGTTCCCATATAAGGACATCAGCCTCCTTCCACATTCTTCTAGTCCCTCCACCTACTTACCTTCATCCCCCTTAATCTTGAGTAAAGGATGTGAGCTCTACCTTATCTAGCTTTACCTTACAAGAGGGAATAAGATCAGTGAAACAAGCTACTTATAACTGGGGTGAAAAGACATTACAAACCCTGCGCCATCTCAGCCTAGATTTATATCCATGGATGTAAATATGTTTCCAGTACCTATACTTTTGAAGATGAAAAACAGTACATATTCTGTGCCTTTGGGAACAATGGAACACAGTGTTTATTTAAATAGGATCATTCTGAAACCCTTGACCACAATAAGACTGTGCAAAAACCTTCATTTGTAAGCAATATAGATAAATGAAAGACAAGGAAGGGCTATCAAGCTAGCCACTATTCTTTATATAAATTATAGGATGATAATTATTACCCAGAATATCAATAAATAAGGGCAGTTGAAATCGAGATATATAAGAACTAGAAGACACTGACCAAAGTGCATCACACATTGGGGAAAATGAAGGAAATTATTTTAGTAGTCTCAAAATGACCAAAAAAAAATTGCCTGCAATTAAAATTAGTTGTGTTTACTTTCATCTCTGTGCTTTTAAAGTATATTTAAAGGTTTGTTCTCTTAAGATATTCAACAGTATACTTCTTCTTCCCTGCCTCTAGCATCTTTTCTTTAAATCCCATCCATTTGCTTAGCAAGTCTTCTATTCAAAGAGAGTAAAAAGTGACATTTTGAGATAGCCTATTTCCAAATTCCCTCAGCCCAGCCCTAGTTGGTGGTACCTATAAAAAAGAGATTAACTGTGTTTTTCATATGCATAAATGAGATCTTCAGTTTTGTTTGTATTACTCCTTCTTTGTTTGTCTACAATTTTCCTCTTCTGTGCCACCATCTGTTAATTGCTTCTCTTCCACACCCAGAATTTTTTGACAATCTTAAGCCTTAGGGAATGGATATGAATCTGCTTCTGCCTTTACCTGCAACAAAATGGATCTTTTACCAGCAGGAGCCATTCCTAAAGGTAGACATTTTGGATACCCAGAGTTAAGATGGATCCCAATGACTCTTTATTGACACTGTTATGTGTGTAGGCAGAAATCATTACAGATCGATGGCACTTCCTGGGTCTTAGCAGAAGTTCCCGTGAATCCCCAAGACTGATTTGGGATCAAGGAGTAGGGTGAGTATGCTATGATCTTCGTTGGTTTGCATGTTTCTGTGCTGGTACTGCCTCCTGGAAAAATGAAGAACCTGACAGTTTTCTTTCCTGGTAGTGGCTAAATTTGCTCCTTGAACTTACTCAGGTCTTCCTCCCAAGAGCAAATCCTCACTTTCTCTCAAATGGCCGCTTCAAACAAGGCATCTATTGACTTAAGAACTGAACCAGTCCAGTGCTGCCAAAACCAATGATTTTGCAAATGATGTTAAAGAATAAATTCTACCATCGGAAACAAACGTAATCTACAAAGAAAATACGTTTTAATGATTCCATTCTTTGGTTTAAAAAAGAGAATTGACTGTATGGCCTTAACCTGATTTCTATGATTAGGACATATTTCTTTCTCTATGGTGTTATCCTGATAACATGAATATGTTTCTTATTGACAAACAATAAATATCCAACCTCAGAGCTACAGAAAGAACAGCAGGAGGAAAAGTCAGAAGGTAAGAATGATGTTATACAATTGCCAAGAGGAAGGACACCAATGCAGTGGCAAAGATTGAAATGGTGCATAACTGTGCCCTTTCTTTCCCTTGAAGACTAAATCATTTGGTTTCCTTTCATTTGAAGAGGTTATGGAAGTACAGTCTGAAAGGTAGGACAGACATGGAAAAAAGACATGAAAGATTTGATGCAGCTGAAATACTTTGGTTAGGGTGGGAACTGAGGCTGGTGGAACAGGGAGGGGGAATTTCTTTTATGGAGAACAATTAAAATTTCTTTTGGCTTTTTAGAGAGCGGTATAGCATTTGGCCCTTGGCACGTGAGGCTCATTCTCATTGGTCAGAGGTGGCAAAAATGTGGTCTAAGTACTAGGTTCACCTTTTTGATTCATTTTATCTGGCACTTAAATACTTCTTAAATATAGATCTAAAGCAACAGCATATTTCATTTTTAAATTTATACATATATACATATGTGTATATAAATACATATGCACAGTGTGTATATCTATATGTGTATGTATACATGTAAACACATGCACGCATGCACACACACACACACACACACACACACACAGAGTAAGACTGCTAGTGTGTCCTGTCTAGCATCACTGCTAGAAGTGCAGGTGTGATGTGTGGCTCCAGGAATGTGTGCTGGGAGAACGTGTTATGGAATTTTGGACTGGCAATCTGCAGCAAGCTTTCACATCTGATATATAGGCACCATTTGCTGCAATCTACATTTCAATTCACGTTAAGACTGGCTATTTGTCTATGGTTCTTGATTAAGGATGGCTAATATAGACAAAAGACAGTGGAGATGCCTATCAGACTGGATGCTTATTGTATGTTTTGCCTGGAATTGAGAGAATGAGAAAGATGACTTCAGAACACTCATCTTCTGAGCTTCTAGTAAGCACAAAGGATGTATATGTAAGAACATCATTAGCCAGATGCTGTAGCCTAATGATCTAGACATCTTCAGAAACACTCATCGTTTGAGCTTTTGGCCTCTCTTGGTGCTGTTAGAATGACCTAAATAAAGAAAACACATGCATGATAAAAGCCAACTAGATTTGATAGTTTAAATTTCTAATACATGTTAAAATGAAATTTTTAAGTTAAAACATACCAATTATATACTTGGGAAAATATCTATGGCCATATTTTAAACAAAATGGGCCTCCCCAGCTTATAGCTTGCCTGATCCCTTTCTTTCTGTGTCAGGGACAAACTGAATAAGAAGTCTTCCCAGACAAATTAAGCTATGTAAAATAATATCCAGTTAGTAATTCTTTTGGATTCCTCTTCTAGGGGAATAAGTCAGACAGAGGTTTAGTTTTAGGCAGAAATCCATCAGGGAAATTCATGACTTGTAGAATCAAAGGGTCTCTTGCTTTGAATGGGAGAGGTTA
>NW_008339433.1:5779604-5799732 GCF_000622305.1 Nannospalax galili | reverse complement strand
GTCCCAGGCTAGGCTCTAGAATCAGATTAAAACCAAAAGTGTTTGAGGAATAGATTTTAAGTTTTAAAATTTATTCTTTATGATGATTAGTAAGCTTAGGCATAATTACATATTTTTCTTTGACATTTTTTTATACCATAAGTGGAATTTATTGTACCTATAATAAAAGTATTTTATTTCTTTGGGCAGACATTGACTGTGGGGTTTTTTGTTTGTTTGTTTGTTTATTTTAAGTTTTTATATCTTAAGGGCAGCTACAGGAAAGAAGGCACAATTGGGAGGGAGTATGGGAGGGAAGAAGTGGCAGGTAGCAGTTGGGTATGGAAAAACATATGTACATACACATGAAAGAGATAGAGGGAGGGAGGGAGGGAAGAAGAAAGGAAGGAAGGAAGGAAGGAAGGAAGGAAGGAAGGAAGGAAGGAAAGAAGGAAGGGAGGGAGGAAGGAAGGAAGGAAGGAAGGAAGGAAGGAAGGAAGGAAGGAAGGAAGGAAGGAAGAGACAAGGACAGACAGATGAGATGACTCAGTGGGTAAAAGTGCTTGCTGCAAGCCTGATGACCTGAGTTCAATTCCCAGAACCCAAGTGAAGTTCAAAGGAAAGACGCAACTCTGGCAAATTGTCCTCTGACCTCCCCATGTGCTCTGTGGCACATGCGTACCCCCACGCAAATGTGTGCGTGCACACACGTGCACACATACACAAACTCAATCAATCAATATTTTAAGAGAGAATTAACTATCAAGGCATTATAAATTACAACATTACTCCCATATTAAAAGATAATAAGCAAAGCTGGAAATGGTGGCACACACCTTTAGTTTCAGCATTTGGGAGGCAGAGTCAGGCAGATCTCTGTGAGATTGAGGCCAGCCTAGTCTACATGGCAAGTTCCAGAACAGCTGGGGCTACAGGGAGACTCTGTGTCAAAAAAGACCAAAAAAAGAGATACTAAGCAAATGTTACTTCCTAGTTATCCCTTACACTCAGAAATCAACATCCTGGCACAGTCAGCATTACCTTCACGTATTTTTTAGAATATGTGATTCACATTCCCTATGTACTCCCCATCTGTTCTGTAATTTGTATGCATTTTTATGATTTCCATGTCATAAAACATCCTCTTAGGGGAATTTTACATTCTCTCTCCACACTCAAACATTTTTTAAACAAAATAGAATGCAGAATTGTGCTTTGTAAATCTTTATCTTTTTCTTCATTTTCCATGTCTCAGGAAGATTTGTATTTCAAAAAAGCACATTCCTCAAACTTCAAGGTGTGAAATTTTCACCATGGAATGTCAGGAATAGTGAGGAAAAACATGGAACCTGGGGATATTCTGAGACCCTGTAAAGTTCTATCACAAAGCCCTTCTGTTTTCTCCTCGAGCTTGCTCGCACATGTCTTTGTCTTATGAAGGCTCTACTTAGCAAAAAGTTCATAGCAAGCCCTTCAGAGAGAAAATGCTTGACTAATTTCCATGATAGGAATCTGACCTACTTTGTTTAATTCTTTCTGTTCTCTCTTGCGGTGAGTACAATAAATATTTCTGACTTATAATTCCCTCAGGTACCAGTCAAGGGCCTGCAGTAATTGCTCGAAACATTACCCAGGAGACATATCGCTGCATCATCATAAAAGGCCCCAGCTGGAAAATACACCTTTGATAGATTGATACTTATTTGGAGAATTGTGGTCCCTGAATAAAAAAAGAATCATAATGGACATCTGTGCCTGAAAAGAAAAAATAAGGAGGGCTACCACCCCTCTGCAGGTTTCTTTGGATAATGCTTAGTACAGAGTTCAATGTGTATTAATTGGCCTTTTAGCCTGCCCTGTAATAAGTAGAGTCTTGAGCAGATTGCTTAACTTGTGTATAGTTCAGTTTCATAATTTACAAAGTGAAGACCATTAGTCCACTTTCTTGGGTTGGTCATTAAACCTGACCAATAATAACACTGACTGTTTTGATTATGTAGAAGAACTAAGTCAGAAAATGGAAAACTAAAAGAGTTCTATTTTTTTATCTATTCAGGAAAAGTATCATAAATGAATATACAAAGAGATAAAAGATGATGGAGGGGAGAGGAAATACTTGAGCTAGGAGCAAAAAGGGCCTTCCTGGAGAAAGTACTATATTAAATGACCAAATGCCCACCTAATTCTCTTTTCACCAAAACACCAACACGTGTGTGCATGAGCGAGCGAGTGAGAGAGAGAGAGAGAGAGAGAGAGAGAGAGAGAGTTTATGAAGGTGTCAATATATTCAGTTGACTTGGATTAGGCTTCAAGTTGCATCTAGTAAGGCACAGAAAGAGAGAAACGTATATAAATCAAAGCACATTTTCTCTGCCATTTTGGAAATTTATTCTGTTCCACATCAGTGTGGAATTTTAGGTTTCTTTTCTTGGTAGCTAGCCTAACCTTGTTAATTGGTATCATCTGCAATTTCTGATTTCAGCTTTAATGCTCCTTAGCTGTCCTGCTGCTTTAAATGTTTGTTTTTCCCCCTCATTTATATTTTGAAGTTCCCAAAAGCACATTGATTCTTTACCAAATTTCATTACTGCTAATTTCGTTTTCTAATTGAAGGCTAAACTTATAGGGGTATATCATTCGTCATCAGGGTTTTTTACTGTCCCAGAAGAGATCTGAATGCTCTAAGGCCATGTTTCTCTGCCTCAGCACTATTGACATTTGAACCCAAATGATGCTTTGTTGTGGAGGTTGTCCTGTAATTATAGGATGCTTATCAGCATGCATTGCCTCTACCCACTGGATGCCTGTATCACTCCCCAACCCATTTGTGACAACAAAAATGATTCCAAGCATTTACAAATGTCCTCTACAGGGAGAAAAAAAACATGCCCCCACCTCCTACTCAAAAACAATTGCTCTAAGATAACCTGTACTGTAAACTGTGGGGAAGAGAACAGCAACTGGCCATTCTGTGAAAGTCACTGGATGGCCTTACATAAGCATAGGCCATTTGTCAGAAGGAATACACTAAGTTGACAAGATACTAAGTCTGGGCATTAGGAGAGAGTATATGATTGACAGCCCAGAATAGGCCACTGGCACAGGAAAAGCCTTGTGTCCTCCAAACCAGTGCTTACAAAACTTTCTCTCCTAGAACCCTTCATACTCTTTAAAATTATTGGGAAAAAAAAACAAGAAAATTTTGTTTATATGTGTTGTGTCTATTAATATTTATCATGTCAGAAATTAAAACTACAGAATTTTTAAAGAATGTATTCATTGATCTATTTTTAAAAGAACAGAGTCCATATTAGCATAAATAATATGTCTTTATGAAAACAACTTATTTTCAAAAAGCAATTAGCAACACTGGCCTATAATTTTGAAGACCTCTCTAATATGTGACTTATGAAACAATGGGATTATCGTTTCTGTTCATTCGGTTTATTGCGATTTCACACATCATGCAGCACCTAGGATGTTCCATTGTACATCATGAGAAAATAATAGCGATAAGGGCAATTGATGTTTTAGTATCACTATAAAGTATTTGACTTCAAAGATCCTCTAATGAAAGGGTTTTAACAATTCCCAAAGGGTAGACCACTCTTTGAGAACCACTGATCTAAACCCACATATTCCACTTTTATCAACCCATGTCCCTTGAAAGTTTATAAATGTCTTTAAAAACTAGGATCTCTAGAGAGCAGAATCTCTCCATTAATTCTAGTATGGATAACTTTAATGAAACTGCTCTGTTCCTAAGACCTAATCAAAACAGTAATATTGAACAAATTGAATGAGGTATTTTTAAGACTGCAGGAACTGAAGGAATCTGGTAAGGACAGAGTCAGAGAGAAGACACTGGACCTTTTGTAATTTAAAAAAAAAAAAGGAAGTACAACAGAGCTGTGAATCCATGAGCCCAGGATACCCCTTATATCATTAGAAAGCATCTTTCCCTGTATCCTGAGGCAACTTCCACACTGCTGAGTCTCATGTCAGTACCTGGCTCAAAGCACAGCAATAGGAGAGACACTGGTTATGATGGCATAACCAACAATAAAGAAAAAAAGAGGACAGTGGGGAGTAGACAAGAAGGCAACTCCCATATTGCTGTTGGGGCCACAGATGGCCTTTCTGGCCTTAAAAAAATCTCAGACTTAACTTTCACTGTCAATAATATCTTACAGTAGCTCAAAGTTTTGTGTACATTTTGTGGCTCTGTAATCCAAGCAATTCTGGTTAGCCCCTGAGAAGCCTGAGATTTAAGTGCCGATGGAAGGAACTTATATAAAGAATAAAAGGAACTCAATTTCCTTGTAAGGTACAGAACAATATTCTGGTTGCCAAGCCCTGCACTAACGAAGCAAGTGTCACTTCCTTGTCACTAAAGGTTTATACTTTTCAAATGTCAAGTAAAATTGCATATCATTTTAAAATAATGATACATATCTCTGAATATCTCAAGATGAGATGGCCCCTCTCTCTCAACAGCAAATGGCAGGAGAAAGGTAATAGACTTTGGGACTGGGTATGATAGAGGAGAGAGCTCTATGATCAAAAGCTTGTCACTAACTAGATATGTTAATAGGTCCAACTTAGCCAAAATAAGCTAAGAAACTTTATAGCATGTCCATAATTACAAAAGTTTGTGTGTGATTTTTCTCATTTTAAGTTAGTGACATTAGACCAATACACACTAGTATTGGCAATACTGTTCACATGAACCTCAACACAGTTTATTGCCTTATAGAATTATGCCACCCTTTCTGTACATGTTTTTTCCCAAAGCAATTACAGATTCTTCATTTCAAATTTAGTAGCTATAGGAAGAAGAGTAGAGGTCATTATTTTTATTTTATAGGTAAAGAATGTTCTCAAAGATAAAATATTTATTACATATTGTGTCTCATGGCTCCAAATTAAGTCTTTCCTTACATATGCTTTAAGCAGTTGAGGACCTAGAAGAAGTAGCCTGGCCTCCTGGAGATGTATTGGTCTCTCAGTTAAAGGGGATCTAATGTTAGTACACCAGCTTACCAAACTATTCCACTACAATGCTACTCAACAGTAGCAAAGTCACTTTGCTGTTTTACACACTGCTGTATTATTATTCCACTTTAAAACAATCCAGTCCACTTTCTGGGACTCTGACTTGATTGTAGACACATCAGAGAGTAAGTAACTCAGAGACAATCCATAGACCAGTTTTTCCACTGTTGAAAATGTTCCTCATCAAACTTTGAGGTCCATATTGTAGCTTTAATGTTAAGAGTAGTATGTGCATAAGTATTTAGAACATATGGTTGATGCATGAGGATATGTATATAGTACATGTCTTCCATAGATCATTTTCAACTGGGCAATAGATCTGTGTAGTAGGGGACAATTGATCCAAAGGCATGCTATCTATATGGAATCTGTTTTCTGTTCAGATTCATCCATTTGTCTTGGTCCACAATATACAAGTGTTTCAAATGTTTCCCTTTCTGGCCCCATCTCCTTCCCAGCACCCCCCACCCACCCACCTAAAACTTGCTTTCTGTCTGGAAGTACAACAAGACACCCAGTTAGATCAAACCTAACACACCTCTGTCACAAAGTTACTGCAAGCTGCCGCCGACGATTGTCACTTGAGGGGAGACCCTCCTCACTACACACAGCCTATCTGAGGAGTGCCTTTTTTTCTATCCTCATTATTTAACAGTGTGTGCCGATTACTCAAAGCGATATGGGCAGGCCCTGGTAAATATAGCGTTGCTGTAGTGTTAACTTTTTATAAGGTAATGCTCAGGTTGCCTGCAGTGTCTAAAATTACTCTGTGGCCAGGGCCCCCTGCTTTATCGCTTTCTATAGTTTTAAAGTAGTTTGAAGCTTGAATAACATAAAATAACATAATATAATGTTATTTATGTTATTTCCCACGTGAAGAACGCCTGTAAACCTTGCAGTATTGAAACTCAGTGAACAAGGCATCTTAGACAAGCTGAAAAACAAATGGTGGTACGATAAGGGGGAATGTGGAGCCAAGGACTCCGGGAGTAAGGTCAGTCGCTGAAGGTCTTTTTGTACTGATTAGCAATCACATTTTGACCCACTGTTTATTTTATACCCCAAACGGCTTTCCTTCCCAACACACACTCCCTGACACAGTGGGACCCCTTTATAACACCGGCACTACAAAAATAAGGTAAATGCCAGCCTCAGAGGCCGGCCATGTAACATCAAACCCTTCATGCTATAGAGCTAATATGATTAGGGAACGCAATCTGGCTCAGTGCATTTCCAAAGCTATAAAATAATGAGCCGTGTTATAAGGGGGTTTTACTGTATTTCACATTTCCAAAGTTCAAAGAGAAAAATAACAACCTCAATCAAAAAAAAAAAAAAACTATCCAGTTGTGACAGTACTTTATCTTAATCTCTTGCAGAGTCAGAGACTGTAGTTGTAAATATCATTGGTTATTAATGTATTATGTCTATGTCATCAGAAAACAGTCAAACAAACAACAAAGACTGGTCTCTGTAAGCAGAATGATTAGCTCCCTCCCAGCTGCTGTCATATTGAATTCAGCATCTATTTGGATCTCAAATCCCATTAAGTCTGTCACACTTTTCTCTTCTAAAGGTGTCATTTGAATCTCTGTACCTAATTCTTTGAAAATTTAGTCGCATGTTCCTTAAGGGTGTACACTGTCAGGATGACATCACATTGATAAGCATGAAACACTCTTCCCCGCCTCCTTCCTGCCCCCCTTCCCTCCCCTAAGAAAGTTCTTTTTAGTTTCAATGTTTGCCTTTTCCTTTTTTTGAACTAATATTGTGGTATCAGTTAATTCATTTCATGAAATGCCACTCATTTTCCCCATGCAGTGAACCATTTTGCTACTGGTTTTCTACATCCCACATCAGGGAATTCTATAACTGTAGTGAAACTTAAACACATGGAACTTGAAACCGTTGTTGCTGGTACAGCTTACATAGGTTATGGAAAAGGACCTCTTTCCCCTTTAAACGCCATGTACATATACATATACGATGGCAGAAGGGTTCCGGAAATTGGCCCATTTTCCTAATGGCCTGTAAGACATCCTTGCAGATAGCCTAGTGAGCCTCCTTAAGAAAATGATCCATTGTTTCATAAGCAACAGAAATTCTTACTACTCACCTACCTGTCATCCATCTCAGATGAGTGGCTATTTTAAGGTTGTCACAGACATGAGGTACTCCCAAAACCTCTTGCTGAATGTAATTAAATTTCAATTGGCCTTCTTATTGAGGCAAACAGGTACAGGGCTGGCTCCTATGAAAATAGGATCATAAGGGCATGGCCATTTAAATAGATCAGGACTAGCTGAGCCATAGTATTGATGGCCAACTAGGGCCATCATCTGCCCATTGTGTCATTGTTGAAATAAGATTCTCAAAATTCACTGTCTTAACAATTTGAGTATTCCATTCAATTATTTTCAGCAGCAAAATGGTTACATTCCCTCTAAAAAGACTACAAAATGCTATTTTATTTTATTTTATTTTTGAAGAAAGACTCCTGGCCCTTGGTGTGTCCTACCTCAAGGTAGGGCTCAAGACACCAACTTTTTTCTTTATGTTGTTCAACATTTCAGTTTTTGCTTTTTCGTGCAGGCAGATAGCTTAGTCAGATTTGCTGTTTGACCTGAAAGTCACTGACCAGCTTCCTCAATTTTTCCCCAATTTTAAATAGAAAGAAGATATAGTATTTTTTGAATTAGTCTCTACATTCCCTGGAGTAAAAGCTCAATTTTTTTGTCATCCACAGTCTAGAAAAGCTTTCTGATTTGTGTGGAGTCAAACCATGACTCAATGGATCCTCCTGACTATTCCCTTAAACTTTCAGGAAAATGGAGAGGAACCAACTCTTTGTGCTGTGCTCTTCTTATTCAGGCAATGCAAAGACTTGCTGCCCTGATTTTGAACTTAACAACCAATTTTCCAAGGGGGCAATTTATCAGTCACTGAGGGAAAAGGAGAGTTAACTGTTTTTACGCAAGCCCTCATGGAGTAACTTCCCACACAAGAATATCAAGAACCTCTAATATTCTCACCCAGTATCTTAAAGACTAGTTGTCAAGAAAGTTTGTCACAGGGAAAACAAAGGAGAAAAGGGTGTTGCAGGGCAGAGAGGGGAAAGAGTGCTTCAAGTTCCCAAATGAAAAGAGTGTTACATGTGTAGAGAATATGTCACAGCTCAACTCTGGAAAATGGTGTTTATTGAGGCTGGCAGATGAATACATTATGCTTGTGTTTACTCTTTTGTTCCTCTGGTCAAATAATGTCTTATTTAGTCATTGAACATTACGTTGATCATTTGGAGATACTATGGGGCATAGGAATGAAAACAAAAGGACATTTAGGTGAGAATCAAAGCTGTCAACAGAAGCACAATCTACCATCTTGCTGGTCATTGTGAAACATCAGCCAGTTGCCAGAGTTGATTCATAACACACAAATGTTTAGTTATTTTACAACTTAGAACTGTCCTATACTGTTGTAATGTATTATAATGTCCTGTTGCCTTTGTTTTCCCCAAGAACTAATCGCCTTGTTCATTTCTCTTAGGACAAGACCAGTGCTCTAAGCCTGAGCAATGTGGCAGGCGTGTTCTATATACTTGTTGGAGGTCTGGGGCTAGCCATGATGGTGGCTTTGATAGAATTCTGTTACAAATCTCGGGCAGAGTCCAAACGCATGAAACTCACAAAGAACACCCAAAACTTTAAGCCTGCTCCTGCCACCAACACTCAGAATTATGCTACATACAGAGAAGGCTACAACGTGTATGGAACAGAAAGTGTTAAGATCTAGGGGTACGGTTAAGGTCTAGTAAATTATTCAGCTTTACGTTGTTGTGTGTTAATTTCTTTATTTTTTCTTTCTTTGGTTTTCACTTTGATTTACTGTTTCTAGTGTTAGCTCCTCTTTACAACTGTTAAATCATTTGAAAACAATGGTCGTGATGTCTTGCCAGGGAATGGTACTTTTCTAACATCATAATTGAGATTAAATTATGGTCTATGGTTCACTGTGGTTGGCATATGCCTTTAATGTCAGCACTCAGGAGGCAGAGGCAAGTAAATCTCTGTGAGTTTGAGTTTAGTCTGATCAATATAGAGAGGTCCAGGCCAGCCAGGGATACACGGTGAGAATCTCTCTCTAAAAACAAAAATATGGTCTGTGATCCAAAAGGAAAATTCTTAGAGCAGTACTGTTCACTATAAATAAATGTGAGCAACATGTGTGAACCACATAAGTAAATTTAAATTCTAGTAGTCATATTTTTAAAAGTAAAACATATGAACTTAATAAAATATTTCATTTGGACCAAGATACCTAAATATTATCATTTCAGTGTTGTCAAGGAAGAATATTAGTCCCCATGTGGTGGCACTCATCTTTGATTCCAGCACTCAGGAGGCAGAGGCAGGTGGATCTCTGTGGGTTAAAGGCCACAACTGGGGCTACAGGGAGACCCTGTCACCAAAAAATAATAATAAAAGTAAACAAGACATTTTATTTTATTCATAATAATTTTAAATTTATGAGACATAAGCCAGGCATGATAGCATATGCCTTTAATCCCAGCACTTGGGAAGCAGAGGCAGGTGGATCTCTGTGAGTTTGAGGCCAGCCTGGTCTACATAGTGAGTTGCAGGACAGCTGGAGCTACAGGGAGACCTTGTCTCAATAAGACTGAAAAAACAATCTGAGATATTTTTATACTTAGGGTACACCTCAAATGATACTAGTTACATGCACTCAAATGTTCAATGATCACACGTGCCCTTTGCTGCCATATGGAACAGTATACAGTTCTCAGGCAAGCAGATATTCTAAAACTGCTTTTAAAGCTATGAATTATAAATGAGGCCCTGCCATTCATGTAAGGAAGTACTCCATAAAAGAATTGTGGTTTTTCTAAGTGAGCAGTAGAAGCATGAAACAAACGTCTTGATCTTTGAGATCCTTTGTTATCCTTTCCTTGGAACTGATGGTGCTCAGGTAAGTAAGGATCTAGGCTCCCTGCTACTGACCAAAACAAAATTAATACTTAAAGCAACCTGACTCCTAATAACTCGTATAAGTTTCAAGGCAAGCATGTATAAGAACAATGTCTCCATTCTATGAGTGTTTAAAAGAATATAGTCTTCTCATCTTCCAGTATATTTGCCTTCCTGACATGCCTATCAAAAGTGGAACAGAACAATTAGCAATTTCCTATACCTTGTTTTAGGTACATAACTTTGACCTCATGAGTAAACATCAATGTGCTTTAATTTCCATTAGAGCTTTTATGTTTTGACCTTCTATGTATAACATTGCAGATCTAAATTTAGTCAGTTTCTAAACATTTCACCCAAATGAATTATTTGCCTTCACCATAGAAAACATCAATTTATTTGATGAAGCTGCTAGTTGTCCTGTTGTCCCACAGACTGCAGCCTTTGGCTATAATATAGTCAATACAATGAACTAACCTTTTAACAAAATGTTTCCACAGCATTATTGAATGTTCAACTCATAAGCTCATCTGTCATTGGTACAATTGGCATGCAACCATTTAATGTTCCCGTGTGTTAGAGACGTACTGTTGAGTTAATGATCCAACTCAGTTGGGGGCGTATTATATGCTTTTTTCATAGGACAGTACAGGAGCAATTTCGACCTAGCTTAATTATCACAAATTCCAAGGATGACATTCAACTATGTAATGTATGTCTAAGTCTGTATAGCAGTTTTCCAAGTGTTGACATCTGCTCCCTCAGTTGAGATAAAAGTTAATCACATAGTATTTTCCCTTCCAGGTACCTAAAATTCGTCCTATCAAGTTACTTGCCCAAAACAACACAACTAGGTAGTGGCAGTTTCAGGTCTAAAATGCAGTCCTTCCTCTTGTTACACCTGTATTCTTTTCTAAAACACGCTGCCTCTATCCATGGACTGCTGGTCTTAAAGAAACATGTCAAATTGAGAACAGATAGGTTATGTTACACTTGAAGAACTTCATAAAAATCTCCATGCCCCAGTTCTTATGTATTCCACTCCATACAGGACTATATATTTTACTATTCCTACTTCCCCTAGAATAAGTCTTCTACAACAGAAGTGGATCAGGGCTCACAGACATACAGCCTTCACATTCTATTTATTGACCTTTCTGTCTAAGAAGTCATGTCCCTACTTTGCAACTACTATAGCTTTAGACTTTAGACCCTTGTTAAAGCCCTCCCCCAAGGAGTGTTCTTCCATCGTGAAGTACATGGGGATCTAATAAAATTTAGATTCTAATTCAAATTTGTGATAGGGCCTGAAATTCTGCATCTCGTGCAAGCTCCCAGGTAATGTAGGTGCTGCTGCTTCAGAGAATATAGAGAGATTCTAGAGAAATCATTTCAGAGGAGGGGAGGGGAGGGGAGGGAAGGAAGGAAGGTATGAAGGAAGGAACAAGGAAGGAGGTAAAGAAAGAAAAGTAAGAAGGAAAGAAGGGAGGAAAGGAGAGCCTAAAACAATAATCCTTTGAGCAGAATATTGTAGTCCTAAATTGGAGGTTTTAGAACAAACTGGAGGAGAAAGCCTTAGAATTAACTTGCCAGGACTTCCAGCTCTCTAACTTTCCTTTAGTCATCTTGAATGTGCTATTTATTGTGGGGGAAAATTCTGGCAAATTGAGATGAAAGCTACAATTTAATAGACACCAATGCCAACATGGTTATGGCCCAGTCAGCCAGTTCTTTAGCAATCATCTCTGGGCTAAAAAGAAATCCTGAGTAGAGCCTCTGCAAAACAAAGTATCTCCCAAGAGTGTATGAAGTCTCTCAACAAGAAAGGAATGCCTCAAAAAGTGCAAGGACATGTCAACCAAGAGGCACAAGCCTGGAATTAGGAGAGAAGAGCTCCATCTTTTTCTAAATTGCATCCTATGAAATATTAATATATTCAAAGTGAGCCACTTTCCTTCAGGAGCTTATACATAAGTATTGTTTTGGGGGAGAAGGGTTGAGATACAGTCTTACTCTATAGCTCTGAAGGCCTAAAACTCACAATAATCCTCCTGCCTCAGCCTCTGAGTGCTGGGATCATAGAAGAGAGCCACCATGTCCAGCTTGTGTAAACAGTCTTCCTGAAAATGTGTTCCTGCTTAAAAGAACTAATTTTTTAAAAGAGCTCATTTTATGCCAAATGGGGGCAAGCTTCTGGATATCTGAAGTGATGATCTTCTTTTACCTCAGAGAACTTTTACCTTAGTGGTAATGCTTTGGTTTTGCCCTATTTAAAAGCAGGAAATAGAGGCACTGAGTGGTTGAGTCAATTTCTTAAATTCATGCAACTAGATAAGCATATTCCATAGTCAATAGGCAGGAAAGAGGGAGAGAAATGACTCGGGACTTCAGGATTGCAAAGAGGTTAGCCTACTTCCATGTTAGTCTTTTGGCCTTTATGTGTGTCTTTAACATTCTCTCACAAACTATAATTCCAGGGACAGTGGTAGATAGTGATAATGTTGTTCATTCAGCCTAAATTCAGGGTTCACTCAAGAGCAAAAGAGTGTTGCATTATTGTACAATGGAAGGATGGGAAGGAGTGTGAGTTTGAACAGGGAGAAAGAAAGTGATCCTGAGTTTTCAGAGTCTGGAGCAATAAATCCTCAGCCTTTAGTTAAGACCTTGAATAAGAGGGCACCACCAGCATCATCTCAATAAGGCCCCTGATTTGAGGGCAAGGTCCTTATAGATGCCAAGCCCCTTCATGGGTGTCACTGTTTGGGCCTTTTTTCTAGATTAAAAGTCCTTATGCTATTTTCAGACTTTAAACATGAAGGTTGAAGATATTAAGAGAAATAAGCAGTCACCATTCTAGCAACAAACAGGAATTTTTCTACTCGTGGTCAAAATGGATTTGAATTCAGTAAGCCATGAAAGACTGTGTATCCTCTGTCCTAGATAGTCATTTGTCACTGGATCTACAATCAGAATACACTCTTCAGTATAGTAGCCCCGAGTATCTCTATTTAAATGCCACCAAACATTTTAGTATACATACACGCTGAGTGATTAAAGTCCTGAGTTGGACTCTTCCTGCATGTTGCTACAATTCTTGCATCCAGTTAAAAGTTGAACCAGACTTGTGGCCTGTATCCAATCAAATTGCAGAGGGTTGGGCTGGGGAAAGAGGGGAGGCGTGGTTCCAGTGATGCCATTTTGAGAAAAGTCAGAGTTTTTGTCTGAGGTCAACTGAATCATTAATGAAGTTCTTGATTCCCAAAAGAAAGCCCTTTCACAGTGTACTGTCCCCTTGCATTTGCAGATCCCTTTCTACTGGACGCATGCGATGAGAGGAAATCACCGAAAACGTGGCTGCTTCAAGGATCCTGAGCCAGATTTCACTCTCCTTGGTGTCGGGCATGACACGAATATTGCTGATGGTGCAATGACCTTTCAATAGGAAAAACTGATTTTTTTTTCCTTCAGTGCCTTATGGAACACTCTGAGACTCACGACAATGCAAACCATCATTGAAATCTTTTTGCTTTGCTTGAAAAAAATTAAAGTAAAAAAACAACAAAAAAATGGACATGCAAGATTACAGTATGTGAAAAAAATCTTATTAAAAATGTCAGTTCATTCAACAAAAGCCATTCTTTGATACCACTGCACAGTATACAAACACCATGTTCTTTAACACACACCCACACACACACACACACACACACACACACACACTTAAAATTCTAATTCAGCAAATAGGCCCATCTTAGCTAAAAAGGATTAATTCCTCCTGATTAAAAATGAAATCTGTCTCCCAGTGTTTGGGAAGACAGACTGGCATTTCTTCTAGGATCTGCTGATCAGATGTTTTTGGTATTTCCTGTTGGTGGTGATGTTCTGTGCACCCTATTTCCTTTCAATGTTGCTGAAATGTGTGTAACTTTAGAATGTAAATGTGACACTTAAGAAAATTCAAATGTTTTGGGAAAGAGACTGAATGATGGCTTGGTGTTCTTGACATGGTTTTGTGAAAATGCTTTGATAACTCCCCACACAATGAAGGTGAAGGGAGTAACAGAGCTTTCAAAATTGACTTGTGTGTGTAGCAAGGGACCGGGCACTATCAGGCATACCTATCGGTGCTTTCCTAAAACGGATTCCAGAGCTTTCCAAGAAGCCTGGAATTTCAGCTTATGGATCTGTTTTTCTTGCTTCAGTGTGCATTTTAAGTCAATATAGCCGAGTATTTAGCATTGAGGTGAGGGAAATGCTACCTATCCTCCCAGATGTGTTTAGAATATCTTTCTCAGAAACAACACTGTGTTTAGCTCTGCTTTCTCTGCTAAGTATGCCTTTCAAGTGTACAACACGGTTAGAGGACCGCATTGCAAGGCGGGCCAGTGGGTTCAGACCACACTTCTCAATCTGACTTTTACTCTTGCTAAGTCTGTCTTACCAGCTGTTGCCTGTTACCGCCTGACCATGGCTCTCCGTCAGACTGCATGTGTCCTTTTCTAGTTTGCAAAGACTAAAATTCATTCCCAAACCTACTGCTAACCTGAAGGACCTCAGCATCACACTCCCAGGTCCTCGCTTGGAGCAGTTTCTTTACTGACTCGCAGAAGATCGCTCCGCTGCTCCATGGGCTATCAAGTAACTAATTGCATACTTGCCGTTGGCATCATCAGAACAGTCAGAGGAAATAGTCTCCGCTCACTAATTACCTCCTATATAACGATGTATGCTTTCTGTAGTTCAGTAGTTTGCTCTCATCAGTAACGTGCATTGGAAAGTTTCCAGACTGTACAAACTAGGAGCTCGCCTTCATTTCCCAGGTGTGACCCTTAGATGCTTAGTTGACTCGCTGCATATTCGCTCTTGTCTTCAGGAAAGAAATGAAGAAGTCTCGTTCCAACGAAACCTTTCCAGAAAAGTGTAATATAAACTTTCAATTCCAGAAAGTGTGTCATAAGAGAATAACTCACCTGTCAGATTTTAAATGGTATTGAACACAAAAGAAAGCTGTTGTGTTTTTGTTTTGTTTTGTTTTGTTTTCATGAAACTGTGATTTTTCAATTTATGAATGCTATAATGTCCCGGCGCGGGAAGCTAACGCTGTGTGAATACGAAGTTGTATAAAACAAACCAACCAACCTATACACAAACGTTTTCATAGGCACTGTATAAAGAGAAAGGTATGTTTATTGACTCAAATCAGTTTTTCAGAGAGAAAACTTCACTGAGATAAAGAAGCGAGTAAATTGGTTTGTTCTTTTAAAAAAAAATTGCATGTTTTAAAAATGTTGATTGCTTCAAATTTCTGCTATTAACTTCAAGCTACGGGAGTTTAGCGGTAGTCATTTGAGGAATTTTTTTCCCAATTCTTTTCTTTTTGTTGTAAAAGCTGTACTTCAGTGAACAGAAAAATTGCCAAGCAAACTAATGGCCGTAAAAGTGTAAATTGCATGTGTGGGCATAATTACAGACCTCATTACCATGAGGTATTGTACAAAGTTTTAATACATTTTGTAAATAAAATTGTAAAGAAAGAATTTTGTTTCTGTACTTTGACTAGCTGTTTAGAATTTACTTAATGAAAATGCCAAGAAGTCATTATTTGCTAGTTAACTTCTCACCTGAAGCTTTGCCCATGATATAACAGCTCCCTTCCTATATGAGGCTTGTATCTCTCTCCATACCAACTGCATACAGAGTCAGGGCTTGGGTTCTTCAACCCAATTGAGCCATGCTCCAAATGTTACATTAACTTCACCCGAAGGCCTTCCACTCGCATTTTTTGCTTCTACCACTCATTAGGAACGTTTCCTCTCCCCCACTGGAAAACTTTTATTCACTCAAGGGCCACTAATTTAGTTTGGTCAAAGAAGGAATACACTGAGGACTGTCTTAGTTTCTACTGCTGTGATTAAAAAAAAAACTGACCAAAACCAACTTGGAGAGGAGAGGGTTTGGTTCAGCTTACAGTACAGCCCTTTTTTCAGTGGAAGCCGGGACAGGAGCTCAGGGCAGGAACCTGGAGACAGGAACTAAGCATTGACCATGGAGGAATGCTGCTGATTATATTGGTCCTCTGGCCTGTGCTCAGCCTGCTTTTTTGTTTTGTTTTGTTTTGTTTTGTTTTGTTTTAGGGAACCAATGAATTTGTTGGACTAACTTCTAGACCATGGGTAAGAGATTACTTATAGGAACATGGGGGACCCCACAACAGCTGCAACATCTTACCACAGCATGAATGACAACTTTTCCTAGCTGCATAGTTGGAGTCCTACCCCAGTTAATCTCTCACAGTCTACATGTTCTTTCCTCTCCCAAGACCATGAAGTCACCTGCAATTAGGGCAACATTGCATACAACTTTGGCTGAGGGATGTAGGAGGGAGCGAGCAAATCTCAGGTAAGGTTGAGTAACACTCCTCATCCCCTTCTTCTATGAGGGAATGCCAACATCAGCCTGCTTTCTTATGAAACTTAGGAATACCCAAAGGTGACACCACCCACAAGTGGGCTGAGCCCTCCCATATTCTTCACCATTCAAGAAAATGCCTCACAGACAACCCCACAGGCCCATCAGTTAGAAGCAATTCCCCAATTGAGGTTCTGTCTTTATAGGTGTGTCAAGTTGACCACTGAAGTTATCTAGCACAAAGCCTGTACAGGTCTTAGTTGATTTCTAAGGGAGAACTGAAAGGCTAGTCACCTAGCTGGTTTATAGTTTCTAAACATGGAATGCAACTTTATCTGATAAATGAAGCAAGCTACATGAAGACCAGTTCTATATTATGATCACCATAGAAAACAGGGAAATGGCAAAAGGGAAAGAGAGGAGATGATTTACAACTGAACCAGATTAGCTCTTGAATGACTCACACTTCATATAACTTTTCAACTGCCTTCTCGTTTTTTTCCTTAATTAAGACACATGAAACAGTCCTAGCAAAAGAAAATTGATTCTCTGGGGGAGCAGATTCAGTGACTAGAGTAGACTGATAGTCCCCTTGGGGATTGATGAAATCAGATCAAGTACCAAATGCTGTCCTCAATTCTTTTAAAATAGTAGATTTATATTTTAATAGGACCTCTAATTTCTTACCCCAAAGGAGAAACTAATCTCAGGTATGGTGGTAAACAAGAATGAGGCACTATTTTGGTTAAGATAGAATTTGAGATGGAGGAAGGGAGGAGAGAAGGGGGTTGCTTTTAGTGTTTCTCAAATTGGGCTCTGTGTAGCTGTAAGTTTTGCTTACACTTATCTGCCAGACCTGGCTGGTAAAAAGTCATGGGGTTTTAAATGACTCCCTTCCCCTGTGCACAAAAGTAGAATGACTCTTGATCTCTGCTTCAATTTTCACAGCCTATTAAGACTCAGATATAATCATGGTCTATCAATAGAATACTCTTCAAATAGGAAAGGCAGACGTACCTAAAGAAAACCTTGGTGAGATCACAGAAGTGGTACTGTAAACTGCTTTTCAGCTGTGGACAGAGGAAAGAGTTGTCTACACATTGAGGTGAGTGTAGAGAACAAACTGAGAAAAAGCAAAACCATCATTCTTCAGAACTCAGATTCAATCAATGGATGTAATCTCACAAGTGTTGGCTCCCAGTTACAGTGCAAATACCACCAAAATTGATTACCAATGGGAGCTACTTTCAAAACTAGAGATAGCTTTTCAGCTACTTTGGGCTATATTTCTCCATCTTGTCTTTACTCTGTTGTACTGGGCTTCTTGGACAGCAATTCAATAACAGATGATTTGGTAGACATGGAACTCAGCAGTCATCTATTGTAGGAAGACACAGACTAAATCACTTCATCAGGTGCTCTCTCATGAATCTACATGCACTAAAAGAACTAACAACCTTCACCCTACTCACTCTGGCCTGAAGAAATGGTTCATTCTTGGGAGAGAGTGAAAGATGGTATCAAGTATTAGTGAAACATGCCTCCAGAACTAAAAGTAAAAGATTGAAGTGCAAGGAGACACCCTTCCCATATCCCTAAACATCATGGGCAAGTCATTTATTCTCAGGTAAGAGAGAGGTCACTTAGAATTCTTCAAAGGTCTCTGCAAGGGCCTTGTCAGGAGAGGATGGCAGGAGGCATTAAGGTTCAGTCAGCATCTTAAACCTACTACCAGTTCCTGAGTATCCTCAATACTGAAGGGTCACAAAGATTATTTGAATGAGCAAGATCCCCAAATTTTCTGATAGTCATTGCCATTGCAAACAAAGGTCACCTAGATGACAAGGTAAAGAAAGAAAAACTGTCTCTTCTCACTGGATGAAGAAGGAGAAAAACTTGCCTCCTGCAGAGAAGAGATGTCGCATTACAGCCTGACACTCTGGCTTTTCTTAAAACCAGGAGTGAGCCCAGTCTGTTCTGAGAACTTGTTCCTTTGGATTTCTCTTGGAACTATCCTTTGAATGGAGGACTTACTTTCTATTTATTGAAACAATATACCCAACATGAAATGGGAAAGGAAAAGTGGAACTTGTCATATCAGAGAAGGGTTTTTCCTGTGTAGCCCCTACTCCCCTAGCAGAGCAAGTACAACCACAAACAGATTTCATGAATCTCATTCCACTTGTATTTTTGCAATATAAATATTGGATAATTCATTGCTTCCAATGATATTCTCTGTTTTCAATGCTTGATATTTTCAACACACACACACACACACACACACACACACACACTACACACATTATTCTGGGTCAGGGACAAGGAAGGATTATAAGGGATTAAAACTCTGTGTTTAATTTACAAAAGGCCTAGTAAAGTTGGGAAATCAGAAGAAAGACTTGCCTTTTGTTCCTTCCCTTTTACTTGTTATTCCTAAAATTATCAGGTGAGTGGAAATGAATATCACTTCTTTTTTCCCTCCAAAGCTGAGCTTTTGCAACGGTGGAATCATACCAGACCCCTATAAGTATCTTTCTGCTGAGAATATCAGAATGACCACTTTCCTGCCAGCCTGCCTAATCTCTGAGCAGAGGGTATTTGCCTATTTGTTGAACAAGATGCTCTAGCTTCAGAAATGTAAAAGAACCTTTAATGACAAGCTAAGAAATAATCCTCTTCTCAAGTCAGCTGCTTTGGCAAAATTACCCTTGCAGTGGTTTCACTGAACTTCAGTTCTACAGAAAAACAGTTGATTTCAAATTTTCTCAATAAATATTCATTAAACCTGAACAACTCAATTAAACTCTAGTGGCAGCTCACAAGAAGCTTAAACATAGGCAGATGGGGAAATTATTTTTACAAATATTCCCAAGCAATATTTCAGTCTTCTCCCATAGGAATGCAAGAGTTTTTCTGAGAGAGTGCAAACCTGGTCAAGCCTTTTAGGACTCACATTTGCAGTATTACTAAGCCACATTAAAGTTATATCTGAATGAAAAACAGCCTGATTCTTAACATTTAAGGCAAAGAGTGGACCCAAACTCTGAGGCACTGATATTGCTTGGAACTGTGCTCTCCAGCCAGGCTGCACTCATGCCTATATTCAAATAGTACCTTCAGCATCAATTGAGAAAGTTAAAGATAGGATCCACCTCCATCTCATCAGAAAATCATACCCTTTGATCCATAGACACACACACACACACACACACACACACTTGCCTGTGCCCCACACAATATCAAGCAGACTGCTCAATTATTCTCACTGTTTTCAATGAGAATGCTAAGCCACTGTGAGTGCTTTGATATGTTAAACAAGCACACCCACCTTCATTCACCATGTGGGGTAGAGGACAAACTGGGGACCTGAGGGATTGAGACTATCTCCAGGTCACAAGAAGAGCATAGGGCTCTGTGAGCTTCTTTACATTATAAAGAGTAGCTCAATAATAGTAGGGGACTTCAATACCCCATTGTCTCCATTAGACAGGTCAACAGGACAGAGAATTAACAGAGATACATCTGAATTAAACAATACCACACATCAAATGGGCCTAACAGACATCTACTGAATATTCCACCCAAGCACCGAAGAATATACTTTCTATTTAGCACCCCATGGAACCTTCTCCAAAACTGACCATATACTGGGGCACAAAACAAACCTCAACAAATACAAAAAGATTGAAATAATTCCATGC
>NW_008339433.1:5767836-5779502 GCF_000622305.1 Nannospalax galili | reverse complement strand
GGTCAAAAGACAAATTAAGAAAGAAGTAAAAGTATTCCTGGAACTAAATGAAAGGACAATACAACACAACAAAACATCTGGGACATGTTGAAAGCTGTCCTTAGAGGAAAGTTTATAGCTCTAAATGCCTACATTAAAAAATCAGAAAGAACACAAATAAATGACTTAACATTGCAACTCAAGAAACTTGAAAAGCAACAAATGAAACCCAACCCCAGCAGACAAGAAGAAATAACAAAAAACAGAGAAGAAATTAATGAAATTGAAACAAAAAAAACAACACAAAGAATCGACGAATCTAAGAGCTAGTTTTTGGGAAGATAAACAAGATTGATAGACTGCTAGCCTTGTTAACCAAAAGAAAGAAAGAACATCTCCAAATCACAACAGACACCAAAAAGATTCAGAACATTATAAGGGAATATTTAAAGACCTATATGCTACTAAATTTGAAAACCTAAAAGAAATGGACAGGTACCTAAAAGCATGAGAACTGCCAAAACTAAACCAAGAAGAGATTAACAGCTTAAACAGACCTATAACACATAAGGAAATTGAAACAGTAATACAAAGCTTCCCAACTAAAAAAGTCCAGGACCAGATGGATTTACAACATAATTCTACCAGACATTTAAAGAAGATCTACATCCAATACTACTTAATTTATTCAAAAAGATAGAAAGGGAGGGAAAACGTCCAAATTCCTTCTATGAAGCCAGCATCATTCTAATACCAAAGCCAGGTAAAGATACAACCAAAAAAGAAAACTATAGACCAATATCCTTAATGATCACAGATGCAAAAATTCTCAACAAGATACTTGCATACCACGTAGAGACATACATCAAAAAGATCATCCACATGATCAAGTCGGCTTTATTCCAGAGATGCAAGGATGGTTCAATATACATAAGTCAATAAACGTCATAAATCATATAAATGGGCTCAAAGAGAAGAACCACATGGTCATCTCAATAGATACAGGGAAGGCCTTTGAGAAATTTCAACATGCATTTATATTCAAAGACCTAGAGGGAATTGGACTGGAGGGAACATGCCTCAACAGAATTAAAGCCATATATAACAAACCCACATCCAACAACATTCTAAAAGGAGAAAAACTGGAAGTGGTCCCATTAAAATCAGGAACCAGAAAAGGCTGTCCACATCTCCACTCCTCTTTAACATAGTACTTGAAACTCTTGCAAGAGCTATAAGACAAGAGAAGGAAATTAAAGGAGTAATAATTGGAAAAGAAGAGATCGAATTACCCCTTTTGGAAGTTGATATGATATTATATCTAAGAGATGCCAAAAATTCTACCAGAAAACTCCTAGAAATTATTAACACGTTCAGTAAAGTAACAGGTCTAAAAAAGTCTGTAGCCTTTCTATATACCAATAACAAGCAATCAGAGAGACTACAGTGGCAGGTTATAAAATCAATCTATAAAAATCAGTAGCCTTTCTATATACCAATAACAAGCAATTGGAGAAAGAATACAGGGAAACACTCCCATTCACAATAGCTTTAAAAAAAAAAAAAAGATATCTCGGGAATAAATCTGACCAAAGGCATTAAAGACCTCTACAATGAAAATTTTAAATCGTCAAAGAAAGAGATTGAGGAAAACATCAGAAGATGGAAGGCCCTCCCATGCTCATGGATTGGAAGAATTAATATTGTGAAAATGACCATCCTACCAAGAGTTATATATAGATTCAATGCAATGCCAATCAAAATCCCCATGACATTTTTTCACAGAATTGGAAAAATCTATCCTAAGATTCATATGGAAGCACAAAAGACCTCAGATAGCCAAAGCATCCCTGAGCACTAAGAGCAATGCTGGGGGGATTACTAGACCAGATTGTAAAGTGTATTACAGAGATATAATCGTAAAACAACATGGTACTGGCACAAAAACAGACCCATAGATCAATGGCACAAAATTGAAGACCCAAATATGAGTACATGCAATTTCAGCCACCTGATATTTGACAAAGGGGCCAAGAACATTCACTGGAGGAAAGACCTCAATGTGAAGCCTGAAACTCTGAAACTGTTAGAAGAAAACATTGGCAATAACCTACGAGATATAGGTGTAGGAAAGGATTTTCTAAACCAGACATCAATTGTTCAGGAAACAAGGTCAAGAATCAACAAATGGGACCTGATTAAAATTCTTCTATACATCAAAAGATGCAACCAAGGAAGTGAAGAGAAAACCCACTGAATGGGAGAAAATCTTCACCAGTGACACATCTGACAGAGGTTTAACATCCAGAATATATAATGAACTCAAATTAAAAAAAAAAAAAAAAAAGAATCAAGAAAGGAAGTAACCCAATTAAAAGATGGGCTAAAGAACTGAACAGAGAGTTCTAAAAAGAAGATATAAAGATGGCTAAGAAGCATCTTTAAAAAGGTGTTCAACAGCGCTAGTAATTAGGGAAATGAAAATTAAGACCACTTTAAGATTTCATCTTACCCTAGTTGGATTGGTTAAGATCAAGAAAACAAATGATACCAAATATTGGAGAGGATGTGGGGAAAGGGAATGCTCATCCACTGCTGTTGAGGCTGCAAACTGGTTCAACCCCTATGGAAAGCAGTGTGGAGAACTCTTTAAAAACTACAAATGAACCTACCCTTTGACCCAGTTATACCACTCCTTGGCATATACCCAAAGAACTCATCATTTTGTAGAGACACTTGTACATCTATGTTTGTTTCTGCTCTTTTCACAATAGCTAAGAGATAGAAGCAACCTAAGTATCCCTCAACTGACGAGTGGTTAACAAAAATGTGGCATATTTACACAATGGAGTTTTACTCAGCAGTAAAGAAAGATGAAATCATGAAATTTGCATGTAAATGGATAGAACTAGAAACTGATATACTAAGTAAAGTAACACAGACTCAGAAAAACGACATATGTTCTCCCTCATATGTGGATCCTAGCAAAAAATCCTGATAAGTGAGTTTTTATCCAGACATAACTACAGGAACCAGGATAATGGAAAGGAACCAAGGAGGTAAAGGAAAAGAAAGAATCTAAAAGAGAAGAACAGTAGGAAACATGCATTAATAAGGGAGATAAGGATAAAAATGGGGTTATTTTAAAGGGAGTGGGGAGGGAAGGTTATACAAGGAACCTAGGGGATAAAGGGAAAGAAGGAACTCAAGAGAACTGGGACCATAGAAGAAGGGTATTATTAAGGGGGAAATGGGAAAAATGGGGGCACCTTAAATGGGGAAACCATGGTGGAAAGGTTAGACAATGCAAGAGATAAATAATGCCTAGCTAGTTTTTTAAAAAACCAGAGAGAACCATATTATTCCAACTGCCTACTGACAAGTTATACATACAAATAGATCAAAGAATATAATATATGTCTAAGCAAGGTTTATCTGAGAATGTTTGGTCTTTGCCCAAGCTCTATCTACATGGCACATAGTAATTAAAAGTACAAGACTGGTGGAACTAAACTTCTTGGATGTTTAACAGCCATACTTTGAGATCTATACTAATTTGGTCAGAGGGATATAAAGGACAGCTTTTGCTCCTTGCCCTCCTAGGCTGACTAAGTTCCAGGGGACCATGAGCATCTCTCAAAATATCCTGTAACTGTAGTGACTCACCTGTCCTTTTGATCAAGAAGGCCATGGAGACCCCACCAGATGGACTTGAACCAGTGTCCAGTCCACAAAGAGGGTCAACACAGAGGAATCATTTCCCCCATGCTTCCAAGTGAAGCCAGCCATGGTCGAGCAACACCTTTGACTTAGCTTCACATAGACAGAACTGGTAAAACAAAGGAGCCACAGCTTCTCTCAAGCCCATGTGACCCCTGAGGAATAGATCATCAAACAGCCTTAAGAGTAAAAATAAATTGGTTTATCTGGGCCAACTGCAGGGTCTTAAACACCCGAAAGGAAAGTATAACAAAAGATTAAAGGGGTTAATATAAATTTTAAGCGTCCATATGTATAGCTAATGGCTACATAACTAGAAACAATGCCAGACAGGTAATACCTTCCTTTGAGTTGTTGTCCAGGGTGGCCCAAGTGACTCCCAGATAGTAACCCAGCATAGAACTGGGAAAATGAACAGCAGACCCCAATCTTATCTAGAGGACTATTGACAACTGGTTACTGCTAAATGAGGAACAGCTTATCTTCCTAAAACAGGGATCTCTAGAGAGGCTGACTAGATTCAGCAGATGGACAAGCACTGGGAAATGGCTGGGGGTGCCAACAACACACTGGACAGTAACAGGGATGACAGAGTATATGGGCTCCAGTGTAGGGGGGTGGCTATGGGAGGTTGTCATTTGGGAAGTGGGTATATAGATGAATAAGACTGTTTGGGATGTTCTGTATGATATACACACAAAAACAAATCAACAAATTAAAAAATGAGTTATATTTGAGGAGGAAGCATAAAAATTTACTTCATGTTATCTAGTAGAGGCGATAAACATTACCACTGAAATGTACCTGATGACTTTATATCCATACTCAGGTGCCAAGGATCCAACTGTAACTGACTGTGACTAGTTAAAATCATATACATAGAGATTAAAGATGCATGTGCAAACATCTAAGTGTTAGTAGCATTAAAAATGAGTCTTTCTGTAGGAAACAGCATATTTTAAAATGAAATGGAGATCTTCTTTAAATGGTAAAAACACATTCAATTTTATGTCTTACAGGGTTTATACTGAGTTCAATATTGTATAACTGTATTAATTCAACTGTGAACCTAAAAATTTACAGCCACTTTTGAAAGAGATGTATCTTTGCTTTTGAAATTGTTATTGAATATGTTAAAGCTGAAATGAAATGCTTCCTTTAATCATGTGGTTATTAAATTAAAAAATGCTATTTATGTGAAAAAAAATAAAGAGTAACTTTTGGATGCAAGTTTAAGTAAAAGTCATTAGTCCAGATTCTGTCCACATTGTAAAAGTCATTTCTACATTTCCCCCCACTTATAGTATATCTTCACAAAAGCTCATTGTACCTTCCATTTGTATTTCATTATTACTATATGATTTCTGCCACTCCATCCTAAAGGAACTTCTCTTGCAAAGTTAATTTTCTGTTGCTGTGATAAAACACCATTACCAAAAGCAACTTATGAGCTGGGTCTAATGGTCCACACCTTTACTCTCAGCACTTCGGAGCTGAGAGTAAATGGGCTCTGGGACCACTGCAGAAGAAGGGGCAGAACGATTGTAAGAGCTAAGGGTGGTGCATGATCATAAGGAAACAGAGCCTTCCAAACCTCTGGGAACTTGCTAATATGAACTTACAGCAATGGCAGTAACATGTACAAGACCCCTGCAAACTCAATCTGACAAAAACCCAGCACCAAACTGGGAAAATGGGCAGAAGGCCACAACCTTAGCGTAGGAACTATTGGCAACTGATTATTGCTGGGTGAGGGAGAGCTGATCTTTTCTAAGGGAGTAACTTTAGATAGGCTCACTAGACTCCAGTGGATGAATTCACACCAAGGGTCATGTGGGTACACAAACTTGACTCAAGGCATTAACATATATTACAGAATGCATGAAATCAGTGGGGGGACTATAAGGGGGTTGCAGATGGCAGAGGGGGGTCTAAATATTAAGATATATTGTATGAACTGTATAGCATTCAATAAAACTATACATTGAAAAAATGTTGCTTCTCCAGGAAGATATTAGATTGAACTCAAATGGAATTGTGGAACAGGAAAATAATAGGTGAGGGGGGTTACTTTCTACAGATTCGTTTTAAATTTAATTCTATATAGAAGGAGTATAAAGGGCAATTTACACGGCCCTTTCTTGACATGTCTTTAGTTACTGTTTGATATGGAATGTATTATGTCCTGTCCAAAATTCATATGTTGAGCCCTAACTCAACTGAATTTAGAGTTGCCCTATAACTAGATTTAGAGATTGTGCTTTAGGAGGTAAAGCTCAATAAGATCATAATGGTGAGGCCTTAACCTGATAGGATCTGTTGTTCTTTAAGTAGAGAGAGGAAGATCTGTGTCCTCAGGTATTCATGGAATAAATCTGCAGGCCGGTAAGAGAGTCTGCACTGGAACTTGACCATGCTGGCAGCATAATCTCTGATATCCAGGTCCAGTACTATAAGAAAATAAATTTATGTTGTTTGACCCCCTAATCTGTGGTAATTTATGGCACCCTAAGCTTTGCCATGGTTTTTCTTGCTTCTTTGTTTTGCACATGCCTCTCTACTTAATTGCTGCTGTTCCATTCTCCTCACTTTCATATTCTGAAACTGATTTGGCATTGTTCCTATGGTAAGCCTTTCCTGAATGTACTCTTTGCCAAGGACTAGGGAAGGAAATCTCTCTTTCTGTTCTCATTGCAGTTGTGCTTACCTCTTTTCATACTACAAGCCTCCCTTCAATGTAGCATATCTCTTGCACTAGTCATAGTCACCACTGTATAAGCACCTTAAAGGATGGCTCAAGCTACTGCACTGTTTCTCAATCATAAATAATCCACAGAGCACTCAGACTGGCCAATTTAATCTCTTTCGAAGGGATCTCCTATAGGATACTGGATAAGAAATATAAATTTTAGCTTAAACAAATAAACTAAGCTCTTGCAGAATGGCAGTAGGTTCAGTCCCTGGAGATCCATGATATGAAATGGATATCATTCCCAGGATATGCCCTTTGTAACTTCCTGCAAGAAAGAAATTGCCATCTCTCTGTAAGGAATGTAGTTAGCTGAAAGACTCCAGCAGTTAGCATCCTCACAGTCTGCTTCAGGTTTGAACCCAGGTCACACTTCCACAGTCAGCTCACTGAGAAAAATGACAATAATCAAAGTCACAGTCTCTTAGGTTGTGTGTGTGTGTGGGGGGGGTGACACCAGCCTATGACTGAGTGAAGCAGTAGTTCAAGATCCTAGGCCTTTATATTCAATATGGAATTTCCTTAATGAGCACCTTCTGCTTCAGTTAGCAGAGACCTCATCAGGTCTGCATCACAGTCCTATGGCCTCTCTTCCTCCACCCTGCTCTCTTACCCTATTGATTCACACTTGTCCCTAATAATTTTTTTTCTTTGTTTTTTGAGACAAGGTCCTACTATGTAGTCCTAGCTGGCCTGGGACTCACTATGTAAGACAAGGCTGTCCTGAAACTTACAATGTCAACCAGGCTGACCTTGAACTCACAGAGACCAGTTGCTTCTGCCTCCTGAGTGCTGGCATTAAAGAAGCTCACCACCACTCCCAGCCCTAATAAACTTTTTAAAATATTTTTATTGATTCCTTGAGAAACCCATACAATGTGTTTTGATCACAGTCAGACCCCTACTCTATCTCTATCTCTACTCTACTACCCCAACTTGATGTCCTCTATAATTGTTTTAAGGCTATTGAGTCTAATCTGTGCTCCTCAAATTCTTCTGGGTGTGGATACATCGGTTAGAATCTGGTACCACACTCTTAAAGAAAACTGAATCTCCCTCTCCCAAAAGTTATCAATTGTCAGTAGATCTTCAACTAAGGCTTGAACTTCTTGCCCATTTCCCACATCCATGCTTGGATTTTGTTAGGCTTGGACTTATGCAGATCTTGTGCATGCTGTCACAAGTACTATGGGTTCATATGTGCAACTACCTTGTGGTATCCAGACAACACAGTTTCCTTGTAATATACAGTTGGTGGGAGAGATGTTGTAAGGAAATAGGAAACGGGAAGGGAAATGGAAAAACTGACCTTCTGCAGTGCAAGCAGATTTATTAGAGAATAAACCTGAGAGGACACACACACACACACACACACACAAATACACACAGGGGCCAGAGGAAGTTGGCACTTCACCACACAGCCAGGGATCCAGAGGAAACCATACCCTCCCTTACAAACTCAGAACTTTTATTTTTCTCCCTTCAGAGAGGGAGAAGGGGCTTGAGGTTGTGTCATCTTGGGCAGGTACAAGGTGGGTTTCCCCATTACAAGGAGAGTCATCATGAAGGACTCTGGCCCAGGGAGTGCCCTGTGATTTGGACTGAGTCATATAAGAGGACCCAGTGGGAGTGGGTTTGTTGCTTTCTGGGCAAGTAGTCAGAGGGTGGTAACCATGAAAAAGTATTCGTGACCTAATATTTCTCCATCAGATGGATGAAATTGGAAGAATCACAATGAATAGCATGGCTCTAGAGTTTTAGAGCAAGGACATAACAGACAATATATATGCCTTCTGAAAAATCACTCCTGCTATAGGGATGGATGACTGATCATCAAACAGTGACCATGTGACAGGCTAGAATTGCCCACCATGAGCTGGATCCTGTCAAAGTGTACAGCAATTTCCTCTGTGATAAAACCTTCCATTTTGGAGGGAAACTGTTAAGACACAGGATATTCTCAGGGGAGGTGAAACAGTGCATCCCTCAGAGAAGCTCCTTAAGAGGCATGATGTCCTAAAAGGAGATAAAAAAACATTCCATCCTGTAGGGAAACTCGTTAAGCTCAGAAAGCAAATAACTCAAAGGATTCAGGAAATTCCTAAAACTGACCAGATAAACTAGCCCTCTCCCTCTCCCAAACACATATAATCCCTAAGGACTGCTGAGAGACCCTCTCAGACAAGCTGAGCTGCCTAGAAGAAGCAGAGACCAGCCAAACTGCCTGTAAGAGGCTCAGACAAAACGAGCTACCTGGCAAAAAACACTTTCCAACCTGTTGAGCTGCCTGCATGCTGTGGCATGCACTCCAGGTTTCCAGTTTTCATGAGCTGCCACCCACGCTGAAGTGGACTTTTGGTGATGCAGCTGTCTTTGAGTAATTTCTATTCCTGTAAGCAACCTCTCACCCATTTTCCTGTATGTAACCCCAATAAAACCAATGTTCACCAAGCTGGACTTTGAAGGTATCCTTACTTTGATCTTTCATTGGTTCCCTCTCTGGAGTGAGTAGATGTTTATTCATGCCTTCCCAGGAACAGAGTCACACAAACAAAGACCCATCAATTATTAACATTGAGTAGGCCTAGCAGCAATCCTGATACAGAAATTCTACATCCAGGATACAGAAACAGGGACTAGCAGACACTGGTGAACCTCTATATTCATGTTTACTATAGCTGTCTCTCCCTCTTGTCATGCTGAAGACCACAATAGAAAGACCTCATGTGACCAGCTAGAAATTTTTCAAATTGAGTTAACAGATGGATTATCTAGATATATTGTTATAAGCCAATAATGGGAAATAGCTGTGTTACAACCTCATTCAGGGGTAACACTTTAGACAGAAGAAGGGAAAATGTTCTCAATAGGTAAAACTACATGAAGTATGCCTGGCCATCTACTTTGTATGAACAGAGACACAACCCCAAATTTGGTTAAATGTAGACTTATAGGCCTGGAAGGATAAACATTGGAAGAGCAGAAAAAAGAGATTTTGGGATAGAAGGACATTGATTTGATACATAGATGTAGGCATGGATTGTAAAGATCTTTGTATCAAATTTTAATGTTAACCAGAGAGGATATACCATTAAAGAGATGTGAATATTAAGTGAACTAAATGTTCAGACAGCTGGGGCAACTAGCCATGTTAATTGTCTACTGGCATGTGAGTTCATGAACAGAACAGCATAGTAGCAGGAACTGAGGCTACGCATGGGCCCAAGGTATGCACCCACTTAGAGTTATCTAGCCACTGTTGCTTCTAAATGTCTAAGTTATCAATAACAGTATTCAGTAATGAGTCCCTAGACTAGCACTGTTCAAGGAGACTAATCAATAAATTGATAAGAAGTTTAAAAGAAAACTCCAGGAACTAGAGAGATGGCTCAGCAGTTAAAAGCCCATACTACTCTTGCAGAGGACCTGAGTCAGACACCTGTGTGAGACAGCGAACAACTACCTATAACTCCAGCTCCAGAGGGATCTGATCCTTGTAGCCTCCGTGGGCACTGAACTTGTATGCACATACCCACACATAGACATACACACAAACACATAATTAAAAATAATAAAATAAACTATTTATTAGAAGATAGCAAAAGGTGTTGTATTATATTTTGCCAAATTAAAGCCTAATTTATGTTTTTACCCTTTCTACTTTGTCAGACACTGAACAGAGTTTTGTCTTTTCTAATCCTTGTTAGACTACTGATTTAAAGAGAGAAAAAAAAATTAAAGCCAGTTCTGTAGTCACCTGCAGAGTTTAGTTTTATAATAAAACTGTTTGAATAATCAGACCTTTCCATTCCTAAAGATAAAATAAATATAATCTTTTATCATATTATGCTCAATTACTTTTTCAGAAGATCAAAGTGCTAAAGACAATATGAAATTTAACATTTTAGTACTGATGTTGTACACTCTTTTACTTAACATTTTGGGAAGTAACTGCCTCAGACATCAACTCAGAAAACACTTTTTTGTTGCTAATGTAATTGGATTTTGTAATGGCAGTCAGCAAATAAAGGGAAGTTTATTATTTAAAAAATAAAATATTATAAAATAAATAGGAAATTAAAAGAAAACTCCACATTTGCAGCATTACTACACCAACATTATAAGTACCTGAACAAATAGCCTAACTCTTAAATTTAGTTTGAGTGGGCCCAAACTCAGAGGACACCTGCTCCTTTAGAGATCTCTTGGAACAATCTGTCTCCTGGAACTGTGCTGATAGATCTGTCTTGCTGGAAGTCCATCCCTGGAACTGTGCCCTCAAGCCTAGCCCCACCCATTATTTTATTCCAAATGGCTTCTCCAGCTTTAATTGGGGAAGCACAAACTTGGCTCCACCCTAATCTTAACAGACAATCTGGCCTTTTCATCCTTAGTTCTAAAATATCTCATTCACCCAAGGTCACAGTTCCTTCCCAATCTCCACTGTGCAATGGAGATGAGTGGGCTTGCTTTCAGCACTTTGATAATGTTAATTCTCAAGCTACCCGCATTCACCCATTATCTTTTTGAGTGGAGTACTAAATTGAAGTTGCCAAGGGAATAAGATATGTGGCCAGGTTACAGGACAAAAGCACATGGTTTTGCTGGAGTTAATTAAAATCATTCATTCAGATTATGTCCATTTATAAAAGTCATTCCCACACACATCTATTCTGAAAGAGCCAGCAGTTTAATATAACAGGGAGAGATAACCATTCTGTGCTTGAGTTTACATTTTCAACTGTAAAACCCTAGGAAGAACCATTTTTGGCTTTATGGAATGCTTGATCCATAAGGCTAGAATTCCATACAACATGGCATTCATCAAGGGAGTCTATATCACAGCAATGGAGAATAAACTGGTCACATCACAATCACATATGACAGCAGCCAGCAGTATCTATATTCACAGAAATTTAAAATGAACTCTAAACAAACCATCACAGAGGCAACACTGAGAAAGAATGAATTAACTCAGAGAGCTTTCTATGGCATTTTGTTCTCTAAAGAAAGTAGACTATGGGTGGGGCACAGAAGTGATCTGGAACAGTGGGCTGCTGAGCCACGGAGTGGAACAGGGCGCCAGGTGTTCACCTTTTTGATAGGTAGAGAGCGGGCGGGAGCAAGCGGATGGATGGAGGAAGGCACCGAGGCACAGATGGAATTCTCAGCGGGATACAGATTTATTTCGCACAGGGCACCTTTCCCTTGGGGAAGG
>NW_008339433.1:5715274-5767815 GCF_000622305.1 Nannospalax galili | reverse complement strand
TGGGACTTTATATATGGGGGCTTTAGGGTGTGGAAGGGGGGAATGTTTGGGGAAGAAAGAAGGAAGGGGAAAACAGGTAGGATTAGGGTCTGGAAGTGTTTGCTTTTTCCCTCTTAAGATAAGAGGAAATCTGCTTATCTTATCTTTGGAGGTCAGAGGAAAGGCAGGCTGCTTCTCAGCAGAGTTTGTTCTTCTTGACCTCAAAGGTCAAGGTGCTTATCAGCTAAGTTCCCTTTTCCGGGCTCCAAAGTCTGTAGGTCCCTGTTGGGGAAGGGGGAAGCTGCTGCTATTTGGAACCCTAACACTTTTGTGGGATGCTGGGTATTTGCCTTTGTTAGTTACTCTATTTCCCCTACCCAGGATATAAACTATGAAAAATTCAGATAAAGATGTGTTATATAGTTTGTTTAATAGCACCCGGAGTAAGGGACCCTAAGAGAACTTGGGTCACAAATTGGTGCAGCCAGTAGGATGGAGGCTCTAGGAATGAAGATCCACTGGAGTTTGGAAAAATCTAGGGAGCTAATGGCAGTGCTGGCATGGATCTTATAATGGATTATAAAACATGTAACTTAAAAGGGGTCGGCCATGCAGAAGCATGGGCCACAGCTGTGTTGTAAATGTGGGGAAATAGCCCAGTTGTAAGTATATGAAGACTTGTTAAAGGTTCTAGTTAAAGGTTCTAGAAGGACTAGAAAAACTTTTACAGGCCTTGGACACAAGCGGGGGAGGGGGGCCACTCTGCATAATAAAAGATTTGCCCAAGGCAGGGGAAGCTGAAAAGGCTAGGGAGGTCCTGGCAGATTCAGTTGCAGAGCTTGAGAGAGAGAGAGAGAGAAAAAAATACATTTTAACTTGTGTAAAGTAGAAGGACTCTGGAAAAAAGACAGATAATAATGAAAAAACGACCTAAAAATAAAAGTAGTTAAAGCTGCCCCTCAGATTCAACCTTCGATACAAAAAGAGAAAAAATCTAACAGTACTGTAGCTAGGAAATACTCCACACTGGAACTGTTAAAACTATGAAAACTTAAAAGCAAGCAATCAAAGAGCCCTTTGCCACGTGGGTCATGAAGGTATAGGACATGGGAGCAAATAATGTCAGTTTACATCCTTCAGAAGCTTCACAGCTAAGTCATATAACCGCCCATCCATCCTTGCGATATAGGCTGTTCAACCTAGGCCAATGCAGGGGGAAGAAGTCCTTAATGGCATGGCTGGTAGAAGGCATTAGAGACACATGGTCATCACCAAGGGAAACACATAATTAACAGAGGCTAGAGGACTATAAAGGAGGGACAGGCATTACTGAGAGAACTAGGTATGAGAAAAGCAATATATGATGCCCAATTCACTGGGCCAGATAAGACTGTGTTCACCAAAGATATAAAGGAAAGCCTCATTCAGCTGGTGTTCACCTTTGTAAATTACTCTATTTCCCCTACCCAGGATATAAACTATGAAAAATTCAGATAAAGATATGTTACACGTTTGTCTAATAGCACCAGGAGCAAGGGACCCTAAGAGAACTCAGGCGACACATACCCAGTAAGTCATAAATAAATATAGGCTGATTTTCTGCTTAGAAAGCTTCAGAAAGAGCTTGGAGAGGCACAGAGTTACATTTAAGCATTATAGTCCCTTGTTCTCTGCCTGCCGATCTGCCTGCCGATCTACATGTTGGAAACACATAGAGGGAGGCTAGACAAAGGCCTGGAACAACTGTGGGAGCACTCAATGGGCTTAATGTCCTGGTAAACAGAGGCAAACTTTGGTGTGGAGGTTCTCGGCTCATGGAGACAATACTCCAAGGAGAGCCCTAGGTCTTAGCAGCTCCTTACCTTCCAGGGAGTATAAATGGGTTTGTTTTGTCCACCAATTAAAGAATTAAAAGGAAGGAAAATTACAGACCCAGCAGAGAGCAATAAACAGGATTTACTTAAATATAATTACATCCATACACACACTCACCCACAAAGGAAAGGTCCCCACAAGGAGAGAAGAGACTCAGAAAATGAAAAGTCCAAAGTATTAGGGTTTCAAACAGCAGCAGCTCCCCCTGCTCCCCAATAGGGACCTATGGACTTTTGAAGCCTGAAAAAGGTAACTGAGCTGATAAGCACCTTGGCCTTTGAAGTCAAGGGAAACAGACTCTTCTAAGAAGCAGCCTGCCTTTCCTCTCATCTCCAAAGACAAGATAAGCAGATTCTGTTAACCAGAGATTTTAGGAGATGTTCAGAGAGATAAGCTACTGAGGCAAAAGTGGGTCCCCTCATCTGTCCCAAAACCCCTAATGCCTGGCCCTTATTCTCAGTCATGTAGAGAAGGAACAGGCATGCTAGGTTGGGGAGAGCCAGAGCTGGTGCCTTTAACAGGGCTTCCTGGATAGTGTGGAATGCAGCTGTAACAGGCCCTAAGGGGTCAAGGGGCTCAGAGGAACTTCCTTTAGAGGCTTCATAGAGCAGCTTTGCCAAGAGGGCAAAATTAGGAATCCACCCTAATACAAAGCCCCCAGAAAGACTTGAGCCTGTTAAGTGTCTTGGGTAGTATGGGGCAGATCTCTGCCCCCTAATTTTGAACTGGTGATCTGAAACAAGAAGATAGAGCCGGTAGATCACAGCCCCAAGCTGAATGTCCAAGTCTGGTCTTAGTCTTAACTAAACTGGTCTGAACTAGTCAGCCGAAAAACGGGGGGAGGGGTCCCACCGTTGGGAGAAAAAGCCTACTAGGTCTTTGTCTTAGACCAAGAAGAAGCAGAAAGTGCACCATCTTTATTATTCATTATGGCTTTATTTGCTTATTAGAGATTCAGTCCCTTTACACTTTTCTTACTATAACACACTTTATAAATGCTGGTATAACAGTTCTTGATTTCACGAAGTTCAGTTCATTGGAGAGAATAGTTTTAAACAACATACTCGTTCATGGGGTTTATGAAATTTATCATGGAGAATAATCAATAATTTCATTAGCAGTCACATCAGAGATGAGAAAAGAGGCAGTTAAAATAGTCTTCTGAGAGTTCAGTTTGTGTATTGTGATCTAGATATGTCCATTCTAAAACTGCTCACCACATGATATCCTGGGAACCCCCATCTCCCACAAGAGCATGGGGATAGGCCTTGCTTGCCCTGCCTATTTCTAAGTAATACCTAAGGACACCTATTACTGGCACAATGAGCATTCGCCCAGCCCCAGGGTGCCAGTCAGCTTCTAACGAGTTCTCTAGGATGGTCTCTGCCAAAGATGAGCCGTATAAATCCAAGAAATTCAATAAAATCACAGTACACTGTCTTTGTTGCCTCCTGAACCCACCCCACACTCACATTCCATTCAGGGCACCCAAGCCATCTCTTCCTCCTCCACAGAAGAAAGGAAGCTGGGCCACAAGTTAACATGGATGAGAACCGGGATGATCTGGAGAGCCAAGGAGAAACTAAAACCAAATTCCAAAAAAACTTCGGGAGGGACTAGGGCAGTGGATGTACCTGGAAGTTGCCATGGAGTAAAAAACAGTTCACCACAGATCCTTGGGCTCAGGAGCAAAGGCATCACATACCTACAAAACAACAATAAATGCACAAAGGACTCCTGATTCTACTGAGTTGCAGTGTATTAAGGCAACTGTCACCTTAATGCCCTTCAAAAGGGGAACATGCTGCTAAAAGAATAATGAAAAAGAAAACAACTTTCACCATCTTTAGGACACAGCTCAACTCACTAGCAGCAGAAAATGGCAGTAAGTAGCTTCATAGTGTCTAAGGGTAGAGACAAGACTGCCAAGCCCCCCATGTGCCCTTTGGTGTTCCATTGCTCTCTGTTGGGCACAAATTGGTCTGTGTGAAAGAAGGCCCAGTCACTGACCTAGCTACTTCCATTTTGTTTCTGCCTCCATCTTGTGCTTTCTCATACTCGTGTGAGTTCTCCTGACTCATTCTCTCATACAGTTACCTTAGATTATAGGAACAAAAGGCCTGACTGATAAATATTTTAAGATCAATGACTTAAACTACCTGCCAAGCAACAGTGACTTTCTTAGTACCAACAAAACTCTCAGTCTGGTCCTGAGATAATGGTCCAAGGTGATGAAGATCACTTGGATCACAGCCAGACTAAGATGATCTGGACTGCTAACCCTCACCCTTTGCCTTATTTCCTTTTCTGTATAACCCAGAGACTGCTTTAAGTACTTTGAATACAGACTTTATATCACTAGACCTCTGTTCCTGGTACAGCCTCACTGAAAATAAAGCTCCTTTACTGCATTCATTACTCTCCTCTGACTTTCTGGGACAACAGGCCAAGTCTGGTCCATTCACACACCCTGGGATCAGGGTTAACGCTGGTAATAGTCTTTAAAGCACAATGCTCCCACTTCTGGGCATTGTCTGAGATAGGACTCTCAGCTGAGATTGCTGGCAGACAGGCCATTATGCCTCTCAACTGGCTCACAACCTGGCTTATTTCCCTGCTGACTCCAGTTCAGTAGACTCTTTCAGGTGCTATGAACATGCTTCCTGGATGTCTCCTGTAATCCTCCTCTAGCCTTGCTCCAGGAACAGGACTGTTTTGTCCTTGTCATGGTGAGTATATTCTTGCAGTCTCAGCAGAAATAATCTCTTCTATCTTGTGAGCCTCAGAAAGCTTTCCATCATATGATTCCACACTACATAGAAGCCAAAGACAGCTATGAACGGCCAAACTCTGGCCCTCTCTCTCTAAAGAATCATTCCTGTCCAGCAAACTGATTTCATAGGCCTGCCTGACGTTGGCTTCTAGAACCCTAATGGGAAAAATTCTTTATTCTAGAACTTCACTCCAACAAAGGGAGAGTTCTATATCCCTGACCATATGCCTCCTCTCCCTTTGCCTCTCTATACTTTCTCTACCTTGTAGAGGATTCAGAGAAGCAGCTTTTATAATCCCGCCACGTCTCTTTTTCAGACTAAAGGACCCTTAGGTTTAACTCTGTGATTAGCTTAGCCCAGGTCTTCTTTATAAGATAAAGAACAGGATAAAGGAATTTAGAAAATCCCTTTGCTTCTAATAAAGTCTGGGCTTTCAGACTTATTTTCTTGCCTTGAACTTGAAAATCCTATTTTGGAAACCAGAAATGGAATACTATTTTTTCTCTTTGAGTTCTTGCTAAAGTCTTATAAGTCCTAATGCTATCCTCCTCGCACCACCCCTGGGCAGATAGATGCCTTGAATCCACTAGAAAGTCATACATCTGGAAAGTAAAAGAGGAATGCACATTATTATATCTTAGGAAGAAAAGGATTATGTCTATTACAGAACTTCCTTTTATCTAAACTTGTCAAGTCCCAGAGCTGTGCTCTTAATGTCCTATAAGAGATCTTTGATTTTGATGACAAATCAACCACGCCTTCATGTGAGTCAGCTTACAAAAGTAACCATCACAAGCACTTTCAAATAAAGAAACTGAGGCACAGAGGAGTAAAGAAATTTCTAAGTGCAATTCCTAAGTGCCAGTGCATTTTAAGTTGGGGCATCCTGATGAGGCCTTCTACATACAATAAAACTTCAAGCCTGCTAACAGGCTCATCCAAGACTTTACCTGGAAGTTCTAACCCTGACAGAGATTTTAATGAAAAGAAAAAGTCCTCAGAAATAGTTAAAGAAACAGGGGCCACCCATAGACTTTTCCCTGGTCATAATTCCAGGCTCCATCCAACCCCTCATTTTTAGGAACCATGACTTAATGTTGAGCATTTCATTGTGTGAACATAATGCTCAAAAACTATTTCAGAGAAGCAGCTTGTAAACTTTTTTATTCTTTCATTCTTTTTCTCTGTTTGTTTGTTTTGAGACAAAGTCTCTTGTAGTGCAAATTGTCCTCAAACTCCCGATCCTCCTGCCTCTACCTCCCAAGCGCTATGATTACAAGCATGCATCATCATACCCAGCTCAGCTCAGTTTTTAAGTCTTTTTTTCTTGAGACAGGATTTCACTGTAAGTGGCCAGCCTAGAACTCACTATGTAAATGAGGCTGGCGTCACTCTCACAAACACCTGCCTGTTTCTACCTCCTGAGTACTGGGATTAAATGCCAATGCCACCACCATGCCCAGCCCCAGTTTATAAGTCTTTTTAAAAATACAGTCTCTGCAATTAGGCTTAAGTCTATATAAAAAGTTATTTAGACAATTATCTCTCATTGATGATTTTGTTCCTAACCAGAAAGTGCTGCTCAGATGTTAGACTTCAAGTCTTAGTCTCCAATAGTGTTGTGCCAACCTGTAGCTAAGGGAGACAACCAGCTATTGTTCTAAAATGATGGATAATTTTGTTTTCTGATCCTATCTAGAAGCCTTTGAGAGGGAACTGACACTGACTCTAACCACTCCAACAGCTATCAAAATACCTGAAAGCAAATCCTGAATCCATCAGTCTAGAGTCCAGCCTTGGAAGACAAAAGAAAAACAAGGAGGAACCCAGTAGAGGGATGCTTTTGGAAGCCCTTGTCAAGAAATTCCAATGGACTCTCATATGAGCATTTGAAAATTGCCCTGTTCTGACTTTTTCCTAGGTCCCTGTCTAGAACTTGTAATTCTAATTACTCTTGCCTTTACTTCTCCTTCACATCTCCTATTCATGATTCAAAGATTTTCTTTTCCTCCTTGAGATAAGAGTTATGCAATTTGAGAGTCTTTTAGATAGACCCACTGAAGGGGTACTCCAATTGCCTCACCCTGTGTCCTTGTTTAGCATGGAAGAAGCCAGTGCAGTCTGTTTCCCAATTCCCTATTGGCAATTTGGGTAGCCTCTTCAGAGGATGGTATGATAAGAATAAGAAGTAGGAATTAGCTAGGTAGTTAGGGGGAAAAGACCCCAAAGAAAAGTAGCCAGTTTCTCGGCTAAAACTCACAATATCCTTGGGCCTCTTAGCAACCTATCCCATTCCAAAGGCCGAAATATTTGGGAGCTTTTATCTAATCCTTAAAAGATTTTAGGGTTACCTCTTCAGAAGGGGGAATGTTAGAGTAGCAAAAAGCCCCATAAAAAATTAAAGAAGAAGAAAGAATACATGAAGTTATGAGATAAAAAGTGATGGGGATTTATTTAAAAAATTAAAATAAAATAAAAAAGAAAGGTGAAATTGATATTGACATTTGGTAGAAACTTCTCCTAGCCACCTCTTTTGTGAGACGCTTTTGAAATGTATTACTTCATATAGGAATGGGGAGAGAGCAAGAATTCTTCCGAGGAGAGGCCAGTTAACATGCAAGAACTCACCGTGTGCAAGGTGTGGACAGGATTGAAGTAGAAATTAAAATAAAATAAAAAAGAAAGGTGAAATTGATATTGACATTTGGTAGAAACTTCTCCTAGCCACCTCTTTTGTGAGACGCTTTTGAAATGTATTACTTCATATAGGAATGGGGAGAGAGCAAGAATTCTTCCGAGGAGAGGCCAGTTAACATGCAAGAACTCACCGTGTGCAAGGTGTGGACAGGATTGAAGTAGCTCTCATTTGAGGTGTTTCCATGGCTGGAAAGTGCAGGCAGAAGTACCTCAGCATCCTTTCACTGACCCAAGTGGTAGCACTCCAGGTTGAACAAATGTGCCACAATATGGATGGCTGAGGATGAAGAGACAGACACACACTATACAACATTCATCTCCTTTAGTTATTCTGAAACATTGCTGTCTTTCACTATGTTCTGGTTTTGGTAATCCTCAAGGAAAAGTAATTATACGTGCATCTTTTCCAGTGTCTTGAGTGGAGTGGATCAAATACATCTGAAGGTGGTTTTGTACAACCATCTTTTGTGCAATATAATTTAGTACATGCATTTTAATTATAGAAATAAAGTAATTTTCAGCTCATCAGAAAAAAAATACTGTGAACTGCAGTCTAATCCAAGCTTAAGTAGCACATCTACAATGCAACCTCCACACCTAAGGCTGATAGAGCATAGAACACGGGGTAAAAAAGACAATAATGAATATCTTGAGTCTCATTCATGAAACTCTCTATGCAACAGAGAGCCAGGAACACAAAAAGTCACAAATGGCCAAAGTGTAGAGACTAAAAGTCTGCAGGATGCTAGTCCTTGGACAGGACTCTTATATTAAACTACACCCACCCACGGCTCAGGGACCATTGTGGAAGAGTGGATGGAAAGATTATAAGAGTCAGGGAGGAGGTGCATGCCCGTATGGAAATAGAGTCCTACCAGCTCCTGGGACCCTGCTCATATGAACCTACAGCAAGGGTGTCAGCATACACAGGACCCATTCAAACTCAGACAAAAACCCAGCATAGAACTGAGGAAATGGACAGCTAACCCCAATTTTAGCTGGAGAAATATTGGCAACTGATTACTGCTTGGTGAGGAAGAGCTGATCTTTGTAAAGCGAGAGACTTTAGATACGCTGATTAGACTATCTAATCAGTAGATGAACTTGCACCGAGAGACTTCTGGGGACACTAACTTGACACAATAAACCTTAAGACAAATGACAGAATGCATGAATTCCAGTGAGAATGTGTGGAAGGGTGCCAGTGGGGGGAAGGGGATATTAATATGATTAATATTGATTGAGATGTTCTGTATAAAATACACAAAATTTCAATTAAAATACATATTTTATCTATTTTTATTTCATGTGTATGAGTGCTTTGCCTTCATGTATGCAAGTGCATCATGTGTATTCAATACCCAAAGAATCCAGAAGAAGGTGTCTGATGCCCTGGAAATGGAGTTATAAATAGTTGTTAGCCACCATGTGGGTGCTGGTAACTAAACCCATGTTCTCTGGAAGAACAGCCAGTGCTCTTAACCTCTGAGCCTTCTCTCCAGTTCTGTTTGCAAGTCTCAATGTAGCTTTTCCCTCTTCTATTTTCTCTGGTGGGATTTACTTACATGCATTAATATGAAACATATATATGACATATGATGATTTACAATTATTAAAATTAAATAAGAGAAAATCTTTGGCACTTACATTCATTTTCTTATAAGAAGCATCCCATTCTACTGATTGCAATATAAATAAGTTAAGAAGAATTATTGTGATATTCCATTAAACTAATGGATTCAATTTCATAAGTCATTTTTATGGATAAAATTAAAATATTGTATTAATTCCAAACAGAATACATTTGCAGTTTGTGCCAGGAAAACAGATTACAACATGTAATGCCAACAGTCATTACTTCCTGTTATTATTTACCTGTTCCCAATTTCTCAGCTAATACCAATGTGTGTGTAATGAATAATGCACTGTGTGTAAAGTACACCATGAAGAAGCACATTTTATATACACTGTTATTCTTATATATATGCTTAATCTGGTAATGTGTATTTCTTTCCTGACCCCCATTCCCTTCCTCGCACTTTTAATTTAATATAAAACTAGAGGAAATATTTCACAGGCAGGGGAAGGAAGTCCAAAATGAGCAGTATGTTTTCAATTATTTATTGTAGAGATGTAAATGACCAGGCATGTGATCACCCCCTTGAACAATGCACGAAATTTTTTTTGCCATCCAGAAAGTTTCCCATCCATATGCAAGAGGTAATCACTATTCTGATTTGTATCCCTATAGATTAGTTTTAAAATAAGCAAATATCTTTAAATGTAAATTATCACTTAGAAATCCCCTAAAGTGAAAATTGGAGTTATTTGTCAGTACTGCTAAAACTGCACAATCTGAAGTCCAGCACTATTAACAGTGGGGCTTAACAACAACATTCAGTTTTTGGTTTTTTGATTTTTTGTTTTATAGGAGGTTTTGGAGGGGAGGGAGTGGGCATGGATTTGATCAAAACACCTTATATGCATGTATGAAATTCTCAATAAATTTATAAAAAATAAAAATAAGAAAAAAGGACATGGACTTGGGGGTAAGGAGATGGGGCAGATCTTGTATTAATTGGAGAAGTGAGGGTTGAATATGATCAAACTACATTGTATGAAATTAATAAAAATATATCTTAAAAAAAGTTTCACACAGAAAAAAATGTATTCCTAAATTAGATACATCACAAAAATGTATTTGAAATATTTCATATCATAACATTTTACTATAACACTGAATTATTTAATTATCAATCTGTGCAAACGTTCGAACATATTAATGATTGCCTTGCAAGAATATTTTTCCTGCCTTTTCTCCCTCCTTCTCTTCCTGTCTCCTTTTTTTTAACTTTTAAAAAAACTTTATTGAAAATTTCATACATGCATAAGGTCTTTTTTATCCTTATTGTCTATCCAATTCCTACCTCCTATTCTTTTGTTTTTAATTATTTTATTTAATAACCACACAATCAGAAGAAGCATTTAATTACAACAGCATTGACATACTCAATAACAATTTCTAGAGCTAAGATGCAGCTCCTTCAAAATTGGCTGTAAATTTTTAGGTTTACATTTAAAAACATTCAGTTTTTTAAAAGGTTAATTAGGTCATCAAAAATTATCCAAACCCGGAGGGTGGCTAAGCAATTATGAGCACTTACTACTCTTGCAGAAGACCTCAATTCAGTTCCTGCACCCACATTGGGTGACTCAAAATTGCCTCTAACTCCAGGGCATCCAATGCCCTTGGGCCTCCATGGACAGTGCACTCATAAGGTATACATAAACTCACACAGGCACAGAAATGTACACACCAAAACAAATAAATACATTTTCAAAACATCCAAACCTCTGAACTTGCTCCCTTCTTTAGAGTTTTTACAATTTTTTAAAATTTATGTGTATGAGTGTTTTGCCTGCACGCATGTACATATACCCATGTCTTGCAATGCCCATGGAGGCCACAAGAGGGCATCAGATTCCCTGGAAATGGAGTTATAGATGGTTGTTATCTGCCATGTGGGTGCTGGAAACCAAACCCTAGTCCTCTGGAAGATCAGCTAGTGCTCTTAACTCTTGAGCCATCTCTCCAGCCACTGAAAGTTTGTGGGTTTTGTGTGGTTTTCCTTTTGACATTTATTTATTTCTATTTTATGTGTATGAGTATCCCAGCTGCATGCCTGGTGCCTTTGTAGGCCAGTAGAGGATTTCAGATTCCTTACAGCTGGAGTTGCAGATGGTTATGAACCACCGTGAGTGCTAGGAACAGAACCCAGGTCCTCTGCAAGAACAGTAAATGTTCTTAACCTGAATCATCTCTCCAGCCCCTTCATTAGAGTTTTTTAAAGTAGTCCCTATGCTTTTAGTGGAGGTCTCAGACCTGAAGCTGCCTCCATGAAGGAATATAAATACATCCATCATTTTGAAGATTTACATTAATAAAAACTTCACTGCACTTTAAAGCTCAGAAATTTGAGCAATGAGGTGTGAAATATAAACTAGAAACGAAATGAAAACGGGTCACAGGGACATTCTTGTTTAAGGGAGTTCAACAAGCATATTATAAACAAGAATCAACCCAAGTTTTGTAGACAACGAAGCAAAATAAGGCATGCAAGAAGGTCACATGCTACATTACTTTTTTAGTGCACATTATATACCCAAGTTATAAAATCTATTTCTGGCCATGAAATATTTCACAATAAATAAAATATTCTATATGTTGCCCTTAATATCATATAAGAGAAAGTAGGAGGAATGAAAAAAACTTTCTGATCAGTAAAGAGCCATTTAACATAGATGAGGAGGGCTCTACCTTTAAAGTGACTGATAGACGTGTATATTTAGAATCAGAAACATAGCCAACATGGCCACTCTTTGAGTATTTGCTAGGTGCCAAGCACTATGGAAATCAGTGTGGAGGTTCCTCAAAAAGGTAGAAGTATATCTACAGTATGATCTAGCCATACCACTCTTAGACATATATCCAAAGGACTCTCTATCCTACTACTGAGATACCTGTTCATCCATGTTCATTGCTGTTCTATTCATAAGAGTCAGGGAATGGAAACAACCTAGACTGATGAGTGGATAAGGAAAATATGGTACATTTACACAATGGAATATTATTCTGCTCTTAAGAAAAACTCAATTACAAAATTTGCAGATTTGTGTCTCTCAAATTTGACCAAAGAAGCTTCTTGCAGTAGATGACAACTCATTTAGAGATCTACAACTGGTCAATGTGCAGAGAATAAGACTGTGCTCATCCTTAAATGGGACATCTATATCAAACCTTCTCCTCCCAAATCTCAGAGATCATTACAGAAAAGAGGGAGGAAAGGTTGTAAGAGCCAGAGGTGGTGAATGAATACAAGGAAACTGTGTTGTCTGGAAATGACAGAGTAGTCACGAGTATTTGGGGACCACAAATTGGACTCATTAAACCTTTAAAAAATATGGGACAGGAAGTCAGTGTGGATAGTAAAATGAGGGTGGATCTGACAGGAGATGGGAGAGAAGGTCTGAATGTGATCAAAATACATCTCCTGTAAGACTCTGAAAACCACTACATGCTGTGACCCCCACAATGGCACCCCCTTCTCTGATCACGAGGCCCTCATGGCTACTCTGTATGTGAGGCACAACCCTCCTCCCCTCCAGCAAGACTCTGGCCCTACTCCTGGACCTCCAGAAAGGTCATTGATGTTTAGCATGCTAAGAGAGGACTGGGCAGAGCTGGGGCACTCCCATCAGCAGTGATAAGTATTCTCCTTTCATGCATCTTCACCAGCACTTTTCATCACTTCTTTTTGGATTTTAGCCACTCCAACTGGGATGAGATGAAATCTCAAAGTAGTTTAATTTGCATTTTGTTGATGGGTAGACATTGAAAAAAATTTTAAATATTTTGCAGCCATTTGCATTTCATCCTTTGAGAACTCTGTTCTTTGCCCCAATTTTAAATTGGGGTAGGTTTTTTGTGTTTAATATTTTTCAGTTCTTTGTATATTCCAAATACTAACCCTGTGTCAGATATATAGCTGGTAAAGATTTTGTTCCCATTCTGAAGGCTGCCTCTTCACTTGAATAATGGTGTCCTTTGCGATACAGAAGTTTTTTTAGTTTCTTAAGGTCCTATTTGCCAATTGTTTGTCTTAATGCCTGTAGTACTGGGGTGCTGTTCAGAAAATCCTTTCCTGTGCCTGTAAGTTCTATGGTATTCCCTACTTTCTTCTCTATCAGATTCAAGGTATCAGGTCTCATGTTAAAGTCTTTGATCTATTTGGAGTTGAATTTTGTGGATGGTGAAAGATAAAAATCTAGTTTCGCTCTTCTACATGTTGGTATTCATCTTGAGCAGCACCATTTGTTGAATATGCTGTCTTTTTTTGTCTCCTTTGTCAAAAATCAGCTGGCTGTAACTGGGTCTTTAATTCTATTTCATTCAACAATGTGTATGTTTTTATGCCAGTACCATGCTGGGGTTTTGTTGTTGTTGTTGTTGTTGTTGTTGTTGTTTTTAAACTATACCTCTGTGGTGTAATTTGAAATCATGGATATAATGATGCCTCAGGTTCTTATTTTATTGTTCATGATTGCTTTCGATATTCTGAGTTTGTGTGTTTCCATGTTAAATTTGAGATTTTTTTTTCAATTTTTGTGAAGAAGTGTATTGGAAGTTTAATGGTGATTGCATTGAATTTGTAGATTGCTTTTGGTAGACTAGTCATTTTTACAATATTGAGCCTACCAACCCGTGAATATGGAATTTCTTTCCATCTTCTAGTATCTCCTTCAATTTCTTTCTTCAGTGTCTTAAAGTTTTTATGCTGGATGTGGTGGCACATGCCTTTAGTCCCAGCATAAAGGGAGGCAGAGGCAGGCAGATCTCTGTGAGTTCAAGGCCAGCCTGGTCTACATAGCAAGTTCCAGGCTAGCTGGGGCTACAGGGAAACCTTGTCTCAAAAAAAGAACAAAAAAATTTTTATTATACAAGTATTTCATTTCCTTGGTTTGATTTATTCCAAGATATTTTTGAGGTTATTATGAATGGAATCCTCTCCCTGGTTTCTTTCTCAGTATATTTATTGTTAGTATACAGGAAGGCTACGGACTTTTGTGCAGTAATTTTGTATACTGCTGTTTTTTTAATGTGTTTATCATCTCTGTGAGTTTTGGCAGAGTCATTGAGCTCTTTTAGGTATAGAACCATATCATATGCAAATAAGGATACTTTGATTTCTTTTCAAATTTGTCTTATTGCTCTAGCTAAAAGTTTAAGCACTATATTGAACAGGAATGGAGAGAGTAGGCATCCTTGTCTTGGTCCTGATTTTAGTAAAAATGGTTTGAGTTTTTCTCTGTTTCATATAGTGTTGCCTGTGGGTGTGCTGTATATTGCCTTTATTATGTTGAGATATGTCCCTGTTACCCTAGAGTCTCCAACGCTTTTATCATGAAGGGAGGTTGGATTTTGTCAAAGGCCTTTTCTCCATCTAATGAAATGATCATGTAGTTTCTGTCCTTGAGTCTGCTTATGTGGTGAATTACATTTATTGAATGACATATGTTGACATATGTAGAACCATTCCCGTATCTCTGGGATGAAGCTGACTTAGTCATGACAGATAATCTTTTTGATATACTCTTATATTCTGTTTGCCAGTTTTATATGGAGAATTTTTACATATATATATTCATCAGAGAGAATGGCCTATAATTTTCCTTTTTGTTGAATCTTTATGTAGTTTTGCTATCAGGGTAGTACTGGCTTCATTAAAAAAAAAACTTTTAAGTGTTCCTTCATTTTCTACTTTACAGAATAATTTGAGAAATGTTGGTATTAGTTCTTCTTTGATGTTCTGATAGGATTCTGCACTGTAACCAACTGGTCCTGGGCTTTTTTCATTATGAGATTTTAAATTACTGCTTCTATTTCATTGGTTGCTGTGGGTCTTTTAAAATTTTTTATATCATCTTGGTTTAATTTTGGTAGGTCATACATGCATAAGAATTCATCCATGTTTTTCATATTTTTCAGTTTCATGGAATATAGGTTTTTTTTAAGTATGTCCTTAGGATTATCTGAATTTTTTTCAGCATCTGTTGCAATGTTTTGAATTCCATCTCTGATTTTTATTAGTTTGGATTCTTTCTCTCTTTTTTGGTTAATCTAGATAAAGGCTTGCCAATCTTGTCGATTTTTCCAAAGAACCAACCCTTCATTTTATTGATTTTTTTATTCTTATTTTCATTTCTATTTCATTAATTTCAGCCCTAATTTTTACTATCTCTTCTTGTCTCTTTTTTTAGTGTTTGTTCTTGTTTTTTCAAGGCCTTAAGGGGTAACATTAAGTCATTAATGTAAGATCTCTCCAGTATTTTATGTAGGCAATAAACTTTCCTCTTAGGACTGCATTCATTTTTTTCCCCATATGTTTTGGTATATTGTATTTTCACTTTCAATCAGTTCTCAGGATTTTTTATTTCTTGGTTTCTCTCTTGATTCAATTTTCATTCATTTCATTTCTGTGAACTTGTGTTATATACTTTTTCCCATTTCTATTATTGTTGATATCCAACTTTATTCCTTTGTGTTCAGGTAGAACGTTATTTCAGATATGACATTCTTTTCATTTTCCTAAATTTGTTGAGCTTCCTTTGTGTTCTAATATGTGGCTGATTTTGAAGAACGTTTAATGGGCTTGTAAGAGGAAAGTATATTCTTTGGTATTTGGGTGAAATGTTCTGTAAATGATTGATAGGTTTTTTGATTTATGATGTCATTTAACTCCAGTGTTTATCTAGTTTTTGTCTGGATGAACTGTTTGTTGGTGAGCATGGGGTATCGAGGTCACCTACTATCACTATGTTGGAGTCAATCTGTTATTTTAGATACAATAGTGTTTCTTTCATGAAATTGGGTGCCCTTGTGTTTGGTGTATATATGTTTAAGACTGTAATATCCTCTTGGTGTATTTTCCCTTTAATGAGTATGAAATGTCATCCCCAATCTCTTCTGACTATCTTTAATTTTTAGTCTATTTTAACACATATAAAAATAGCTTTACCTCCTTTTTTGTAGTTCTAATTGCTTATAATACTTTTTCCATCATTTTACCCTAATGTGGTGCTGACTGTTGATAGTGAGGCATGTTTCTTGGAGGCAGCAAATCAATGGATCCTGTTTTCTAATCCAATCAATTAGTCTGTGTCTTTTTATTGAAGAATTGAAACCTTTAATATTGAGAGTTTTATTGATCAATGTTTATTAAGTCCTGTTATATTGTTGTTGCAGTGGTGTTGTCTTGGGTGTCTTTTGGTATCTGCTTTAAAAACGTTTATTTATTCCTTGTGCCATCATGGATATGCATAATCTCTTCAGACCAAAATATTCCTTCTAATATCCTCTGTAGAGCTAGTTTAGTGGACATAAGTTGCTTAAATCTGGTTTTACCATGGGACGGTGTGGGAGACAGGCTTGAGCCTAGTGTGATATTGCAACTGTCAGGGTCACGTGGTTTCCAGGAATCTAGGCTCTGTAATTTGAAACCCAATATGTTAATGAGGCATCCTACCCGCTATTCTGTGACAGGATGTTAAGTCTGTTATGCTAATAAGGTATCCTACTTGCTGTACTGTGATTGGACCAATATCCCTATACAAGCTTGTGCCTTCCTGCAATAAAGCAGACCTGTGTCACTGAACCTGGTCTCCTGTGTCTGAATGTGGCTTCGTTGACACAGTCTCCTCACCAGCCCTGGGGTCCAGGATCGGGCAGAGGCAGCGACAACAGGAGGCAGCACAGGGAAAGCAGAAGAGTGCCTCAGCCCAGGGCAGGCAGAAGAGTGGCCTCAGCCCAGGGCGAGCAGAGGAGCAGCCTTGACGCCCTTGAGAACAAAGGAGCTGCACCTACGAGAACAGAGGAGTAGCCACTGCTGGTGGTGACTACAGGAAGGTTTTCTTCCTCTTTCAATTATAATTTATAATTTTGCTGGATATAATAGTCTGAACTGGAATCAGTGTTCTTTCATGACCTGTAGAACATTAGTCCAAATCCTCCTGGTATTCATAGTCTCCACTGAAAAATCAGCTGTGCATTTACTGTTCTGACTATTATATTACATGGGGAATTTCTTTTCTGGTCCTGTCTACTTGGTGTTCTGGATGCCTCTTGAATCCTGATAGGTATCTTTTTCCTTAGATTTGGGGAATTTTCTTCTATAGCTTTGTTGAAAATATATTCTGTACCTTTGATCTAGCTTTCTTCTTCTATGTCTACGATTTGTACATTTGGTCTTTTTGTTGTGACTCAGAGTTTCTGCATATTCTGTTCCTGGGTTATTTTATATTTAACTTTTTTTTTTTTTGAGAGAGTGATCCATTTCCTCGACCTTTTCTTTAAGATCTAATACTATCTTCCTCTTGATCCAACCAATTGATAAGGCTTTCCTGTTAGCTTTTTGTTTGGCTTCCTGAGTTTTTCATTTTGAGTTTTATTTCAGTTTGGCTTTTCTTCAGAGACGCTATCTCTTTATTAAACTCTAATTTCATATTTTAAGTTTTTTACTAATTTCATTCAGTTGTTTGTGTTTTTATGGTCTTCTTTCAGTCTTTTATTCATATCTTCTTTGCATTATTTGAATATATATATAATTGTTATTTTGAAATCATTGCCTTATGTATCGGCTATATTTACTTTCTTAGAAAGCAAAACATAATGTGTTGGTTATTTGTGTTGTTTGTGTTTTTCAATAGGGCCTAGATATTAGGAGTTATGCCCTTGGTAGTATTTCTTGGTATGGTTATCGGATCTTAATTTTGTCAAGTGGGTGTTTGGATCTTTGTTTGCTGTTACCCCCACTTTTCAGGTTTTAGCCCATCTGAGTGGTGCTTAGTGTTCAGTCTTGGGACCACTATGTATGTATGTGTAAATGGGGTATCAGAAGTGGAAATCAGTGTAACTTTTGAGTCTGTGGCTCCAGGATGGACTCCAGGGAGTTCCAGAGTGACAGGGTGGGCAGGGTGGCTGCTAGGTGAGCAGGTAGGCAGACAGGCCAGTATTGACTTCTAATAGAGGTTTGGGGGTAATTCCACCAGTGGTAACCAACAAAACATGCAAACATAACTCTTGACTGGGTCTTTCTGGGATGATGCACAGGCTGTACAATCTTAGCTATGCCTGGAAGTGTGAGGATGGCAGCAAGAGCAGGGAATATTGTATAGAACTGACTAAGCTGAGTCAGTGAGAAGGTGGAGAAGAATTTTTGGAATTAGAAACTCATCAGTCTGGTGAGTGCATAGGTTGTGTGACCTGAGATAGGCCTTGGGAGCTTTGCTCTTTCAACTTCCTTTGACAGAGGTATCTAGATGCCATTTAGTATGCTTGAGTCTACATGTAACCTTCTAGAATCTTTCTTTGATTATTGGGGCTAGGAGCAAGAAATTCTAGATTTTTGAAAAAGTCTCTCCAGCTATGCTGCAACTTCAGTCAATAAAAAGCCATTACGTGAAATAATGAACTACAAGAGAAGGAAGCCACAAGGAAACAAAAATTTCCAGGAGGCTGGAAAGTTGGTGACAACATGCACAAACCAGACAAAAACTGAACATAGAAGTGGGGAACTAGATAAGAATACCCAACCTTAACTGAGGAACTATTGGCAACAGATGACTACTGGGGGAGGGAGAGTTGGTTTTCATTAAGGGAGTGATTGTAGATAGGTTGACCAAGCTCTAGTGGATTGAGTCACACCAAGAGACATTTGGGGACATGAACTTGATTGGATAGGCTTTAACATACATGACAGAATGCATGAAATCTGATTGGTGGGCTATGGGGGAGTGCAGATAGGGGAGGGGGTCTAAATATGATCAAGATGTATGAAATTCACAAAAACTCAATAAAAATTTTCAGAGAGAGATGGAAGTCATTTGTGCTTACCTTCTGCAGTAGTTAATTGTGCTCACCTTCTGCACTAATTACATGTGGTTCTAGCTCCAGCAGTATCCTAGGAGACAGGATTAGGCCCAGGAACTCCAGCAACACTGTCTATGCAAACTTACGGAGTAAGTAGATCTTCTTTCCTTTTTTTCACTCTTCCAGCCTTAAAGAGTTACACCTTCCAGCAGTTACTAACAATAGCAGTCTCTGCCTTTTGCACTTCTAGCCCTTTTGCACTTTTGTCAGTTTCTTATCTTAATGCTCTATCTGCTGTAAACATTTAGCAGGATTTTGGGATTTCTTCAATAGAAGAAAACATTACAAAAATCTTATCAACTACCATTTAAGATATATACTAACATTACTCCCATTTCAGATATAATTAAAGTATACCTACCTATCATAACCAGCTTTGTAGACACAAATGAGTTCATGAACATCCATGAGTTCACAAATTCATCTTTCCATCTTTCTTGCCTCTTGCTGAATCTCTAAGATTTTTGTCAACACTTTGAAAAGGTCTCCTTAATCTTTAAATCATGTCTTTCAAATTATTCAAGACTCTAATTTGCATGTGAAAGAGCTCTGCTTTTCAGGGAGCTTGGGAGGGCCGGATATTTGGTCATCTGCCATGACCAGGAAGTGTATAGGGTTAGACCAGAGAATTGAGGGAAGTGGTACCAAACCAAGACCTTGGGGAATGAAAGGCAATGCCATCAGGAATTTCTTTTCCATCTCTAAGGTCAGTCTTTCTCTGACTGGCTTCATTCTTTCCTATTACAGATCATTCTTGCCCTCATGAAAGTGGAAGAAATTACCACCAGCAGCTGCAACATCATGCACATCATATACTACCCTAGAACATGGCCACAGATCTGGGACATTAGACTGCATTTGTTCTAGCTGCAAAGAAAAAAATTAGAAAACATTCTGATTGGCCATTTCACATCATGCCTCACTCCCTAAGCTTTATCCTGTATTACTGAGTCTTTTTGAGGGGAGCAAAGCAGGGACTGGGATGAAGGGACAATTTAAAAGCACTGAGCATGGAAACTGAAGGAGCACCATCACCACCCAGCCATTCCCTATGGCCATGGTATGCTGACCCTGTCCATCAACACCCACTGCCCAAAGAGCCGGTGGATTTTCAAACTTCTGGTAAACACCAGCAAAGCTTCCATCATATTCTTGAGACCAGGGGATCTCACAACCATGTTTTTGTGGGTCTTTCGGTTTGTTTCATTATACTAACTCATCATGCAGTAGTACTAGAGAGAACAGTAGCAAGATTGACATTGGAAAAAAGCCAATTGGCAGAGTACTGGAAACCCTTCTTCACCTGGGTTACATATAAAAGAGTATGCCCAAGAAAAGCCTGTGATAGATGTAAATGACCTGTAAAGGGGTCAAGAGCCTCATAGCTCAGCATTTCTGAGAGTATATCTTTCCCCAGCTCACTAGCCCATTTCCAGTCTGCCTCTATTTCTATTACCTTGCCAAGTGTCCCTCACACAATTCTTTGCCCTAGGACATAACATTCTATGTTGTAGAATGTGGCGACTTCAACAGGTATCTTATGACTCTGAGCTGAATCTGTAATAATCAGTGTTCTTTCCCCTAGAATAAAATCCATCAGGACAAGGACTTTTCTCTGTACTATTTTTTTTTTTTGTCTTTTTGAGACAGGGTCTCCCTGTAGCCCCAGCTGTCCTGGAACTCACTATGTAGACCAGGCTGGCCTTGAACCCACAGAGATCCGCCTGCCTCTGCCTCCCGAGTGCTGGGATTAAAGGTGTGCGCCACCATGCCCGGCTGTGGTATATATACATTGAGCTTATGTATGTTCATATTGTTGTGACACATCACCACCATACAAGTCCAGAACATCTTCATCTTTCCCCAACTGAAACTTTGTATCTATCAAGTTATAATTCCCTATCCCTACTTTCTCTGAGTTGCTGGAGAGCACCATTCCACTTTCTATTTCTATGAATTTGATTACACACCTCACATAAGTGCAATTACATATTTTTCATTTTTCAACTGGCTTATTTCACTTAGTATAATGTCTATCTATATTGTAGAATGTAGCAGGATGCCCTTTTAAGGACTGAATAATATTCCATTACAGATACCGCTTATCTATGTATCCATTAATACACATTTTAATTGTTTCTACATTTTAGTAATTATGAATAATGCTTCCATGAAGAGCTGGGAAAATAGAACAGGAGGTAAGTGATTGCTTAGCTGTTATGACCATGGGTCTATGAATATCTTTGAGTCCCTGATTTGAATATTGGAAGATGTATATGCACAAATGTATTTGCTGGATCACATGATAACTCCATATTTAACATTTGAGAGATCACCATGCCAATTTGTACAGTAGCTACAGCATTTTACATTGCCACTAAACAATGCACAAAGGTTCCAGTTTATCCATACCCCCACTAAAATTTGTAATTTCTGGAGGGCTTTCTTGTCATAAACATCTTAATAGGTGTGAAGTAGTTCTGAGCTGTATTTCCCTAATAACTGGTGATGTTGACCACCTTTTCATGTGCTTTTGGTGAAATGACTATTCAAATGTCCGTTTGTAATCAGGTTTTCTTGTAATTTTTCTATTCACATTTTTTTCAGCTTGAACGCAGGGCCTCATGTATGCTATGCAAGCATTCTGTCATTGAGCCCACTCTATCAACCTAGCCCCTTGTGGTGATTTTTGTTGCTAAGTAATAAGCATCTTAAATATTTTCATGATATAAAGCCTTTATCAGATATATGTTTTGTGAATATTTTCCACTATTCTATTGATTGCCTTGTTACTGTGGTTTGATAATGTCCTTCAAAGCATAAAGGTTTTGATTTTGATAAGGACGAATTTATCTGCTTTTTTTCTTTTTTTAAAAAATATTTTATTTATTATTTTTAGTTTATACATATGAGGATTGCCTGCATGTATAAGTCCACCCATGTTGTGCAATGCCCTTGGAGGTCAGAAAAGGGTTCAGATCCCCTGGTACTGGAGTTACAGATGGTTGTTACCCACCATGTGGGTGTGGGGAATTGAACCTGGATCCTCTGAAAGAGCAGTCAGTGCTCTTAACCATCTCTCCAGTCCCTATGTTTTTCTTTTATTGCCTGTGTTTTTGGTATCATACTAAAAAAAAAACCCACTGCCAAATCTAAAGCTATGAAATCCTCTTCCCAATTTCATGTCTTTTTTTTTAAATCAGTAAGAACTTTATTTATTAAAAATTGGATGTATAATTTTTTTCTATTAGATTATCAAAGGAAATTAAAAAGACTGGAAAGACTAAGGGTTTCCATGACATTTGAGAAGAGTGGGGAAGGAAAATAATGAAGGAAAGTTTTAAAATTAGCCTTTTCAAGAATATTTTTTAAGTATCTAGCAAATGAGTGCTTAGTAAATATTTCTAGTATTTCTTGAAAGCATTTGTAAGTGAATAGATGAATATTTGAATTAGAGACATAGCTCTTTCAAAAGTGGCTATAAAATTTCTAGGTTCACAGTTGAATTAATACAGTTATACAATGTTGAACTCAGTAAAATTAGCCATTTTTAACTTAAAAAATTACTGAGACTTTCATACATGCATATAAGGTATTTTGATCAAATCCATGCCCAGTCCCTCCTCTCCAGCTCTTCCCATATCTCTCCACCACTTCTTTCTGACAACTTAATGTACTCTTTCTTTTTTTTAAATTTTTTTTTTATTTTATGGGGTTTTTTGTTACTCTAACAATACCCCCTCTGAAGAGGTAACCCTAAACTTTTAAGGATTAGATAAAACTTCCCAAATACTTTGACATTTTTGGCCTTTGGAAAAGATTATGTTACTAAGAGGCCCAAAGACATTTTAACTATTAGCTAAGAAACTGGTTACTTTTCTTTGGGGTCTTTTTCCCCTAACTGCCTAGCCATTTCTTACTTCTTATTCTTATCATACCATCCTCTGAATAGGTTACCCAAATTGCCAATAGGGAATTGGGATACAGACCACTCTGGCTTCTTCCATGCTGAACAAGGGATGCAGGGTAAGGCAATTGGGGTACCCCTTCAATATTTCTATCTAAAAGACTCCCAAATTGCATAACTCTTATCTATAGGGAGAAAAGAAAGTCCTTGACTGGTAAAGGAGAAGTAAAGGCAAGAGTAGTTACCATTACAAGTTCTAGACAGAAAACCAGAAAAAAGTCAGAACAGGGCTGTGTCCAGAGGTACTTGTTCTTCTGAGGGGTGGAGCCTGCTGTGGAGAATAGGCTGTGGAGAGTTAGCTATGGAGAGGGAGCTACAGAGAGTTAGCTGTGGAGGGAGGAGCATTGGCACTATCTGGGCAGTGGCAGCTCGGGAAAAAATGGACCCAGTGTCTTGCCCGCGTGGACATGAGAGGGGGCATTTACTGACCTGGGGCTAGACTGTGGGCCCACTAGGCACAGGGGAAAGCTAATGGAGACTGTGGACTGGGTGTGGAAGAGGTCTGTAATGGCGGGTCGCTGAGCCACAGAGCGGAATGGGGCATTGGGTGTTCACCTTTATAAGTTACTCTATTTCCCCTACCCAGGATATAAACTGTGAAAAATTCAGATAAAGATGTGTTATATGGTTTGTCTAATAGTGCCAGGAGAAAGGGACCCTAAGAGAACTCAGGTGACAAATTGGCATAGTCAGCAGGATGATGCTGGAAACAACAAACTGAGTTTGGGAAAAGCAAGGGAGCTAATGACAGCGCCAAGATGGATCTTACAATGAATTATAAAATATATAACTAAAAACGGGCCAGCCACACAGAAACGTGGGCCACAGCTGTGTTGTAAATGTGGGGAAATAGCCCAGTTGCAGGTATATGAAGATTTGTTAAAGGTTATGGAAAGGCTAGAAAAACTTTGACAGGCCTAGGATACAATCAGAGAACCCAGAGAGGGGGTGTGGCCACTTTGCGTAATAAAGGATTTGCCCAAGGCAAGGTAAGCTGAAAAGGGTAGGGAGGTACCAGTAGATTCAGTTGTAGAACTTGAGAGAGAAAAAAAATTGGACAAGATTCAAAGAATCCAGAAAAAAGACAGCTAATAATGAAAAAGGAAATGACCTAAAAATAAAAGTAGCTAAAGCTGCCCCTCAGATTCAACTTTTGATACAAAAAGAAAAAAATGCTCACAATACTGTAGCTAGGAAATACTCCAGACTGGAACTGTTAAAACTAGGAAAAACTTACAAGCAAGCAGTCACAGAGCTCCTTGCCACATGGCTCATGAGGTTGTGGGATATAAGAGCAAATAACATCAGTCCAAGTCCTTCAGAAACTTCATAGCTGAGTTATATAATCAACCATCCATCCTTGTGATATAAGCTGTTCAACCTAGGCCAATGCAGGGGGGAACAGTCCTTAATGGGATGGCTGGTGGAAGGCATTAGAGATGCATGGTCATCACCAAGGGAAACCTCCATAATTAACAGAGGCTGGAGGACTATAAAGGAGGGACAGGCATTACTGAAAGAACTAGGTATGAGAAAAGTAATATATGATGCCCGGTTCACTGGGCCAGATAAGCCTGTGTTCACCAAAGATATAAAGGAAAGCCTAATTCAACTGGGACCTCAAGAATAGTATAGAGCTTTAATGGTTTTGCTAAGCCCTTTAATGAGACAGGATCTTTGTAAAGTGAGAGAGGCTTTAGCAGATCTAAGTGACCCTGACCTGCATATAAAACATGTCTGTAGAATAACAGAATACCCTACAAGAGATATAAAAAAGACAAGACAGAAGAAATGTTCCGTTTGTGTTACTCAAAGACAAATGTGGCAAGACTTGAGTTGAGACCAGATTCCCAAAGAAAAAATTGATAGAAAACCAAATTCAGTACTAAGGACTTTCTGGAAGGCTTCAAAACCAGAAGAACAGTTTACAAAAGGCATTCAAAGAATAAAAACTGTCCCAGGGGTGGTTAAGAATCCTCAAAGATTAAATAAGATGCATTTCTCTCCTGATAAAGGCTATACTAAGGGTGGAGGCAGTTTTTCCAATCAAGACCTCCCCCAGCAGCCAGGTACGGTCAATGGAGAGACTACAGATATGGCTACAGTCAGGAGGCAGACCTAGGGCCTACCTGACTCAGGGAACCAAAAGGTACAGTAGGAACAAGAGAAATCCCCTGCCTCCTTAGCCCAGTGCAGGGTCAGGCAACTGGAGCCAACACCTGTAAGTGTATCAAGGACAAAAGAATACAAAGATACTCCATGTAAAATCCCCAAAATGTGAAATGACTCCAAAGGGATAACTAAAGATAGTAAAGAACTAACCAAATTAATGCCTCCTACTCATGCTATGGTACCTAACAAGGATCTATGGAGAAAACAGTTAATATGAATGGACAGAATCTTTCCATGCTGTGTTAGATCTTGTCTATGATTGACTTGATATATGTTAACCTTCCTTTGAGTATTTTACAGATGTGAAACCATTTAAAAGATGCCTGAGGAAACAAAGGCCAGCTATAGCTGTAAGATTCTTGGGAGTTTTATGGTTGGGTAAGATAAAAACAGAGGCTCCCAAACTATATAACTGTTAAGAAAATCTACAGTACCAGGGGTGGGCTGCCCCCCTATGAGCTGTTGGTCAGAGAGAGATCCTAGAGGTCCTCAAATTCACCAAGGCTATTCCCACTAATGTCAGTTGTACACTAAAAAGGTCGGAAAAGCCATGTTGCTGAAGACACTACGTGATGCGTGCATGGAAAAAAAGAAAAGATGGAACTGAGACTAAGCCAAAAACTCGATGCCACTGGATGGATGACATAGAAGGCACTATGTAGATGGTTTGGGAAGAAAGGATCCCCTATGATTCTACTCACCAATGGACACCACATGCTGCACACTATGGACATTCCAAGCAATGCCTGCAAGTGCAATAACGGCTCGACTAACATATGTACAACTGACAAATTTCTAATTGGATAAGGCCTGCTTCTAGGGGTGGAACACACATCTGGTGCAGTAGACCAGGCCAACCCCCTGTGTCGAGAAAGGCTACAGGCCCTATCAGGGAAGCCATTACAAGTATACTGTTTAATGAAGATAGCACACCTACTAGGATATCCCCTAGGCAGTTGTATTTACATTCATGTTTGTCTAGATGTATCTACTTCCTTCCATTTGTCTTTATAGTAGAAGAAACACTACTGAGATAGATCAATGGCCATGGCTTGAAGAAGAATAATGGGGAGGCCCAAGAAGTCACTATCTCACCATGATACAAGAGAGATCACCCTACATCTGTCACCCCCTCCAAGGCTCAGGGACCTTAGCAGAAGATTGGACGAAAGATTGTAAGAGACAGAACACTGGTTAAAATCCATCTGGTGGTGTCTCCATGGCCTCCTTGAACAATAAGATAGGTGACACACCTCAGTTACAGGACATTTTGAGGCCCGATGCTCCATAGTCCCCTGGAACTTAGTTGACCTTGGAGGGCAAGGAGGAAAAAAACTGTCCTTTAAGTCCCTCTGACCAGATTAGTATAGGCCTCAAAGAATAACTGTTAAAGATCCAAGAAGGTTAGTTCTACCAGTCTGGTATTTTTAATTAACGTGCCATGTAGATAAAACTTGGGCAAAAACCAAACGTTCTCAGATAAACCTTGACAAGATATATGTTTTGTTTCTTAAACTAGTTGACTATACTATGACCTTAGAAATTTTAAGATTATGTGTATATTATTTTTCTCATCCTTTATATATCATAGCAAACCTACACAGAACTTCAGCACTTGTTTAGGCTTTCTCATTTTTTCTGTCTATTTTGGAAAATATCTCCATTCACATATCCTTTTAACATCTTTTATAGTCTCACTTTCTTTTTTAATAACTATGAGGCAAAATAACATTAACAAATAAATGTTCCATCTATTGTGAAAATTCTTTTCCTGGGGATACTAAGCAATGCTTATCCCCTTTTAAGGTTCTAGTATCAAACCAATGTTTAAAGTTTTCTTGGAAAACCAATTAATTTCCTGAGCTTACTTACAGAGATGACTGAGGGGTTGCTGTGGCATATGAGTGAACAGTAGAAAGCCTTTACCTAGCATAGCTCAAGCCTTCTCTTCTTAGCCTTCCCCAGATTACATACTTTAGCCCTCCCCAAACCCAGGTGACCATGTGTGATTACGGCCAAAATATACACAATTGGCTGGGAAGAGAGGATGGATACTCCTGTGAGGGTCCAATGACCCTGCTTGCCCCTCCTTTAAAGAGCACAACTGTCAACAAGCCCAATTGTGATGATGTTTAGCAAGCAAGCCAGCTGAAATCATGATTATGGTAGTTATTTCATGCAGAAGAGACTGCTATACAGCAAGATCTTATTAAAAGAACATGGAATTTAAAAGAATTTGGTGCTAGGTTCCACATATGAGGGAGAACATGCATCTTTTGTTTTTCTGAATCTGTTACTTCACTTAGTATAACCGTTTCTAGAGCCATCTACCTAAAATTTTCATTATTTCATTTTTCTTACAGCTGAATAGAACTCCATTGTGTAAATACAACACATTTTTGTTAACCACTCATTAGTTGAGGGGCACTTAGATTGCTTTCATCTCTTAGTTATTGTGGATAGAGCAGCAACAAACAGGGTTATACAAGTGTCTCTACAATAGAATGAGTCCTTTGGGTATATGCCAAGGAGTGGTATAGCCAAGTCATATGATAGGTTCATTTGTCGTTTTTTAAGAGTTCTCCACACTGCTTTCCATACGGGTTGCATGAGTTGGCAATCCCACCAGCATTTGGGGTCTTTTGTTCTCTTGATCCTAGCCATTCTGATTGGGGTTATGTGAAACTTTAGGGTGGTTTTAATTTGCATTTCCCTAATTACTAGCAATGTCGAACATTTTAAAATGTTTCTTAGCCATCTTTATTTCTTCATTTGAAAACTCTCTGTTTAGATCTTCAGCCCATCTTTTAATTGGGTCATTTGGTTTCTCACTTCGTTTTTTAATTTATTTGTATATTATTGATGTTAAACTCTGTTAGATGTGTCACTGGTGAAGATTTTTCCCACCCTGTGGGTTTTCTCTTCACTTTTTTGATTGTTTCTTTTGCTGTACAGAAGCTTTTCAGTTTAATGAGGTCCCGCTTGTTGATTGCTGACCTTAATTCCTGAGCAACTTCTGTCTGATTTAGAAATTCCTTTCCTACACCTACATCTTGTAAGTAACAATATTTACTTGTTACCTACATCTTGTAACTGACAATATTTTCTTCTAATAATTTAAGAGTTTCCAGTTTCACATTGAAGTCTTTGATCCATCTGGAATTGACTTTAGTGAAAGGTGAAAGATAAGGCTCTAGTTTCATTCTTCTACAGGTGGAGATCCAGTTTTGCCAACACCATTTGTTGAAGGTGCTATCTTTACTCCATTGTGTGTTCTTGGAACCTTTGTCAAATATCAGGTGGTTGAAATTGCATGTACACAGGTTTTGGGCTTCAATGATGTTCCATTGATCTATGTGTCTATTTTTTTGCCAGTACCATGATGTTTTTATGACTATAGCTCTGTAGTATACTTTGAGATCTGGGATAGTAATCCCCCCAGCATTGCTCTTTGTGCTCGGGGTTGCTTTGGCTATCTGGGGTCTTTTGTACTTCCATACAAATTAAAGAATGATTTTTTTCTTAGTTCTGTGAAGCATGTCACAGGGCTTTGGATTGGGATTGCAGTAATCTATATATTGCTTTTGGAAGGATGGTCATTTTCACAATGTTAATTCTTCCAATCCATGAGCATTGGAGGTCCTTCCAACTCCTGGTGTCTTCCTCACTTTATTTTTTTGATGATTTAAAATTTTCATTGTAGAGATCATTGGTGTCAGATGTGGGAAGTGTAAGGCTTCCTTGGGGGTATCGGTGTGTGTTGGGAATCTTTTGACAGAGGGGGAGTGTTTCAGTCCCTCTTGGACTCTTGAGGAATGTTTGAAAACCTGTTGTTCGGAGGGGGCATGCCTCAGTCTCCCTTGGGAGGAATGCATGGGGCCACCATTGTTTGACGGTGATCCTGTGACTGGTGGAATTTTTGGGATCTCTTAGGTATAGTATCATATCATCTGCAAAACATGATAATTTGACCCCTACTTTTCCAATAAATACTCTTTTAATTTCCTTCTCTTGTCTTATTGTTATAGCAAGAGTTTCAAGCACTCCTCTTGTTAAAAAGGAGTGGAGATAGTGGACATCCTTGTCTGGTTCCTGGTCTTAATGGGAATGCTTCTAGTTTTTCTCCATTTAGAATGATGTTGGCTGTGGGTTTGTTGTATACAGATTTAATTATGAGGTATGTTCCCTCCAGCCCAATTCCCTCTAGGACTTTTATCATGAATACATGCTGAATTTTATCAAAAGCCTTTCCTGCATCTATTGAGATGATGATATCGTTTTTGTCTTTGAGTCCATTTATATGATTAATGACATTTATTGATTGCATATATTGAACCATCCCTGCATCTCTGGAATACAGCCTACTTGATCATGGTGAATGACCTTTTTGATGTACATCTGTATGTGGTTTGCAAGTATTTTGTTGAGAATTTTTGCATCTATGTTCATTAAGGATATGGGTCTATAGTTTTCTTTTTTGGTTGTCTCTTTTCCTAGTTTTGGTATTAGAGTGATGGCTGGCTTCATAGAAGAAATTTGGGAGTTCTCCTTCTCTTTCTATCATTTTGAATAATTTGAATAGCATTGGTTGGAGGTCTTCTTTAAATGTCTGGTAGAATTCTACTGTAAATCCATCTGGGCCTGTGCTTTTTCAGTTGGGAGGCTTTGTATTATTGTTTTGATTTATTTATATGTTATAGACCTGTTTAAACTCTTTATTTGTTCTTGGTTTAACTTTGGTGGTTCCCATGATTTTAGATATCCATCCATTTCTTTTAGATTTTCAAATTTGGTAGAGTATAGGTTTTAAAAATATTCCCTTATAATGTTCTGGGTCTTTTGGATGACTGTTGTGATATCTGCCCTTTCATCTCTGATTTTGTTGATTTGGATTTGTTCTTTCTTTCCTTTGATTAACTGGGCTAAGGGTCTGTCTATCTTCCTTAGCTTTTCAAAGAACCAGCTCTTAGAGTCATTTTTTTGTATTGCTTACTTTGTTTTTATTTCATTAATTTCTGTTTAATTTTTGTTATTTTTTCTCCATTGGGTTTGAATTTCATTTGTTCTTGCCTTTCCAGCATCTTGAGTTGCAGTGTTAAGTCATTTATTTGGGCTCTTTCTAATTTTTTAATGTAGGCACTAAGAGCTATAAACTTCCCTCTTCAGACTGCTTTTAAAGTGTCCCAGAGGTTTTGTTGTGCTGTATTGTCCTTTTAGTTGAATTTCAGGATTTCTTTTATTTCTTTCTTAATTTCTCCTTCGACCCACTCATTGTTTAGGAGTGTATTGTTTAATTGCCACGAGTTTCTTTAGTGACTAGGGCTTCTTCCAATGTTGATTTTGAGCTTTACTGCATTGTGGCCTGAGAGAATGCATGGAATTATTTAATTATTTTGTATTCGTTGAGGTTTGTTCTGTGCCCCAGTATGTGGGCAATTTTTGAAAATGTTCTATGAGCTGCTGAGTAGAAAGTATATTCTTTGGTGCTTGGGTGGAATATTCTAAAGATGTCTGACAAATACGGTTGACATATGGTATCATTTAATTCAGATGTCTCTCTGTACATTCTTTGTCCAGTTGATCTGTCTAATGGAGACAATGGGGTATTCAAGTCCTCTACTAGTACTGAGTTGGGGTTAATCTGTGTCTTAAAGTTCTGTAGTGTTGATTTTATGAATTTGGGTGCACTGGAGTTTGGTGCATATATGTATCAGGATTGTAATATCTTCTTGGTTAACTGTTCCTTTGATCAGAATGATTTGACCCTCCTTATCTCTTCTGATTAGTTTTACTTTGAAGTCTAATTTGTCAGATATTGGAATTGCAACCCCTGCTTGTTTCTTAGTGCCATTTGCTTGGAATATTCTTTCCCATCCTTTCACTTTAAGGTACTGCCTGTCCTTGAAGGTGAGATGGGTTTCTTTCAGAAAGCAAAAAGATGGATTTTGTTTCTTAATCCATTCACTTATCCTGTGTCTTTTGACTGGGGACTTCAGTCCATTGATATTTAAAGTTATTATTGAAAGATGCATATTGGCTGCCACCATTTTGATTGCTGTTTGTGTTCTCTTTCCAATTTTGTGTTTCCTCAATTATACCTTTATTTATTTTCTTTTGTTGTCCCTGGGGTATAGTTGTTTCTCTCTCCACTCTCTGTATTGCTTCAAATATTCTTTGAAGGGCTGGATTTGTGGACATGTATTCTTTCAGGTTATTTGTGTCATGGAAAATTTTCCTTTCCCTTTCAACTATAATAAAATTTTTGCTGGGTAAAGTATTCTGGGCTGGCATGTATTGTCATGTAGAACTAGAAATACCTTGGTCCAGGCTCTTCTGGCTTTCATAGTTTGCATTGATAAGTCAGCTGTAATTCTGATGGGCTTTCCTTTATATGTAACTTGTTTTTCTTTTGTTGCTTTCAGTATTCGCTCTTTGTTCTGTACATTTAGTGTTTTAACTATGATATGCCATGGGGAGTTTCTTTTCTGGTCCTGTCTATTTGGTGTTCTGTGTGCTTCTTGTATTTGTATGGGGATGTCTTTACTTAACTTTGGGAAATTCTTTTTGACAATCCTGTTTAAGATCCAGCCAATACCATTAACCTGAAATTATTCTCCTTTCTCCATGTCTATGATACACAGATTTGGTCTTTTCATGGTTTCCCATATCTCTTGCATATTCCATTCCCATGTTTATTTTTATTTTCCATAATCTTTGCTTGAGTGGTCCAGTTCTTCAACTTTATCCTCCAGTGTTAATATTCTGTTTTCCATTTCATTCATTCTAGCAGTCAGGCTTTCCCCTAACAAGCATATATATAAATTTTTTTTTTGGTCTTTTTGAGACAGGATCTCCCTCTAGCCCCAGCTGTCCTGGATTCACTGTGGAGACCAGGCTGTCCTTGAACTCACAGAGATCCATCTGCCTCTGCCTCCTGAGTGCTGGGATTAAAGGCATGCACCACCACACAGGATTTATGATTGTTCTTTTAAATACAGTGTCCTGGGTTATCTCTAGGGTATTCTCCTTGTAGAACTCTTCTACAGGACTGTTGGAATTTGGTGGGGACATAGTGTTTTGGCTTTCCATTTTTTTATTCTTTCATTGTGATTCTGGCATGTGACTTTCCTTTGTTGTTTATGATTCTGATATGAAAATTAAGTTGAAGTTTAATTCTGTTTGTATTATTGGTATGCCCTGGTCCTTTCCTTATTGGTTATGTAAAGCTTGTTGGTCCAGGTTTCAGTTTCTCTCAGGTTTTATTTTGGAGGGAATTGATGGCTTCAGATCAGCTACTCAGGAGCTCCCACAGAAGCCCAAGTCAGGATCCAATCAAGTACACTCAGGCTTCCTTCTAAGGTTTGACTCCCTACTAGCCAGAACTCAGAGCAAAATTTGGGAAGTTCCCGAAGGGGGTGCCGATTTTGGGACTCTCAGGCAGACTGATGAGTTCTCAGCCCCTATGCCAGACGGAAGCCAGAACAGCAGGCACTCTCTGGTGGTCTGCTGAGATCTCAGCCTTATCCTACCAAAGGGCAGAGGTCTGCCCAAGGGTCTTGGGGGTGGGTGGGGGAGGAACAACATGACACTCAAGTAATCCCAGTTAGGGGTTGGATATGGCATGATTAGGGGAAGCTCACTACCACATGGAGGCAGGATCCAGGTGCTCTCCTCATGTCTTTTTTTTTATAGTCCACTAAATTCAGTAAGTCCTGCCCATATGTCCTTGGGAATCCTACCAGTAGCCACATAAAACTTTTCCTTATGTTTCCTTCTAAGATTTTTATGCTTTCGGTTCTTATATTTACATCTTTGATTCATTGTGGGTTAATTGTGCATATGATGTTAATTAGGAGGTAAAATTCATTTCACTTCTTGTGGACATCCATTTTTCCCACCAATGTTTGTTGAAAATACTGACTTTTCCCCCCATTGAATGATCTTGACCCTTTTCAAAACTAAATTATCACGTATACAAGGAATTATGTATGGACTCTGTGTCCTATTCCATTGTTCTGAAGGTCTCTTTATGGCAGTCCCATATTGTTTTGAGTACCATAGCACACTGTGCTTTAAGTTTTTAAATCAGAAAGTGTATGTCCTCCAACTATGACCCCTTTCAACACCGTGTTATTTATTTGAGGCCGTAAAATTTCAAAGGAATTTCAGGATGCAAGCTGAGCCTGGTAGCACAGGCCTGTTATCCCAGATACTTGGGAGCCTGAAGCAAGAGCATTGCATGGTTAAGGACTGCCTGGGCAATGTCCTGTTTCAAAATAAAACTGTAGAAGAATGGCTGGGGATGTAGCCAGTGGTAGAGTGCTTTCCTAACATATGCAAAGCACTGGTTCTAAGCCCAATAGCATGAATATAAAAAAGAGAAGGAAGAGGAGGAGGAGCAAAAGAAGGAGAAAGAGGAGGAGGAAGAAGAAAAGAAGGAAGAGGAAGAGGAGAATTACTTTAAAATGGATTTTTCTTTTTCTTCAAAAGAAAACCATGGGATTTGAAAGGAAATCTATTGATTCTGTTGATTACTTTGAGTAGTAGTACATCTTGCTAATATAATTATTCCACTTCATGAACATATGATGTCTTTCCATCCTTTGTGCCTTCCTAAATTTCTTTCAGCAGCAATTTCTAGTTTTCAGTGTGCACGTCTTTTATGTATTTGGTTGAGTTTATTTCTAAATATTTTATTTTCGGCAATTCTACTAAAGATAATATTGTTTTCTTAATTTCCTTTTAAGATAGATTTTTCATTATTAATATATTTTGTGAATTCATTTTGCATTCAGTATCTGGAGTTACAGATGGCTTTTACCCACCATGTGGGTGCTGGGAATCAAACCCAGATCATTTACAAAAGCAGCCAGTGCTCTTAACCACTGAGCCATCTCACCATCCTGTATAATTTTCTTTTATTTGCTGTGTTTTTGGTGAATTACTGTCTCTTTTCTTAGCAGCTGAATTCTTCATGATTCTTTCCAGTAACATAGTAGGCACTCAACAAATGTCTATTGGCTAAAGAAAGACTTGAAATGATCTCCCTTCAGCTGCTACCAATGGTACTTTTAATGAGAATACTCACTCCAAGAGAATTTTTTCACAAATGAGATAGGCATTCTCTGTGATATTTTGTTATCCTTTGCTATTATGGACCCAGGTATTATTACTTATTCCTAAAGCACAAAGATTCTCTCCACCACGCTCTAAATGTAAATAGTATACATCTGTACTTATGCTGTTAAAAATATCAAATATATGATGATAACTTCCCTTAACATCTCAAGTGCCTCTACCACCAGATTTACCACCTGTGATAAATTGTTTCAGTAATAGTGTGGAATGAATCATGTCTATCTACATCCTCTCTCTTGGGTGGTTCTTTTGCGCACTAAATCATCTTTACCATGTGATTTGCTTTGGCCACTGGAACATAAACAAATGCGATCAAAGCAGACACTGAAAAATCATTTTGGAACCCAGCTGCCATATGAGACAGCCCAGGCTAGTCTGCTTAGACATGGCCTAGACAGAGCAAAAATTTAAACATCAAAAATATTAGGTCACAAAGTCCTGGTCAGGTCACTAGCTGACTATAGCTTCATAAATGACTCTAGGTAAGTGTATTTGCTTTAAATGTCAACTTGACACAACTTCAAAGCACCTGGGAAGAGACTCTCATTTGGGAAGTTATCTGGATCAGGTTGGACTATGGGCTTCTTGAGGGGGGGTGTCTTGATTGTTTATTGATATAGGATGAATCAGTCCACTGTGAGAAGTACCATTTCATGGGTTGTTCCCTATACTATATGAGTGATGAGAGGTAGCTGAGCATAAGCAGCAAGCAAGCATGCAGCATGGGTGTATCTGGTTCTCTCTGCTCTTGACTGTGATCGTGATATGATCAGATGTCTCAAGAACCTTCCACTGTTATTACCCTGCAATTATAGACTATAACCAGGAACTGTAAGTCAAATAAACCCCTTTTCTTCAACATTCCTTTTTGTCACAGTATCATATCACAGCAGCAGAAATGACCTAGAACAATAAGACCAGAAAAATGTAACTGTTAACCCAAATCACTGATCCACAAATTATTGAACAAATAATATATTTATTAATGGGTCAAAGAGCTAAGAATAAGAGACTGAGTGCTCAGACCCAAACAGGACAGCTATATCAATACCCCAACCTTTCTGCCCATGGGGGCTCAGGGAGCATCACTGAAGAGGAGGAAGATGATTGTTAAGAGCCAGAAAATTGGGAAGAGGGAATACGGTGAAATGCTGTCTTCTGGCCATAATGTGGATAATACACTCAGCTGTGGTTATTGGCATAAGACCTACACAAGATCAAGCCAACCAAAATTCTGCCATAGACAGAGATGAGGCAAGTGATCTCTATTCCCCACTCCTTACTGAGGAGCTATTGACAGTTGACAGTTGCTGGGGGAGGGAGAATCATTCTTTTATGAGGATGTGATCACTGGTAGGATTCCTATGTACATATGGGCAGTACTAACTGGACTCAGTGGCTACATAAATTTGGGAGGGTACTACTGTGGGAATATGGAAGAGTTGGAGAGTGAAAAGGGGGGTAAGTATGATAACATTTCACTGTACACATGCATGAAATTCTCAAGAATAAAGAAAAATTAGGTACTCTCTGGACTCACTGGAGTCAGAGCCAGAGCCAGAGGCCTGGTCTTACAGTTCTATGTTATTTTTTCCTTGTTTTGTGGTGGATAAGTCCATAAAATGTAATTGACATAGAAAGTGTAAAACGCTACACAAAGCTCCACAGCTTCAGAATGCCCATTCTAATTGCATAGATGTTTGCTGAGATGCATAGAGTTTAGGACCAAGCAAATGTTTGAATGGCTTCATTAATCTAGCTGTGTGGCACTTTTATTTGTGAGTTCATAAAAAAAAAGTGACTTTTTTTTTTCTTTTGGTCTTTTTGAGACAGGGTCTCCCTGTAGACCCAGCTGGCCTGGAACTCACTATGTAGACCAGGCTGGCCTTGAACTCACTATGTAGACCAGGCTGGCCTTGAACTCACTATGTAGACCAGGCTGGCCTTGAACTCACAGAGATCTTCCTGCCTCTGCCTCCCAAGAGCTGTGACTAAAATAAAGGTGTGTGCCACTTCACCTGGCAACAATAAAGTGATTCTTTAAAAATGAAAAATTTTAAAACAATTGCAATATGCTTATATGCTTGTGACTTTAAGTCACTAGGTTTGGGTGTGACTACTTATAAACCCATCCTGAGACATCGTCTAACTAGAAATGAACAAAACTGGTCCCATGGATGCCAAAGATTTGAGGTAACAGAAAGCTCAAGGCATGCTAACACTGGTTATCCCATACCTGAGGGAACAGCTTTCCCTTTTAGGAAAAATATGCACACATGGCCACCAGCTAATTCAAAATACACTCTGCTTATCTGAAAAACCTTCATCAATCACTAATACCGTCTGATGCTAACTGGGTGGTAGATGGGTTTTTTTTTTTTTTTTCACTCTTGAAAGAGATGAGAAATTCTTTTCAAAGACTTTTACTTTGTGATTTATTGCTTCAATCTCCTTTAGAAGGCAAATGAATATGTAATTCTTACATGAGCTTAATTCGTGTGGTTTCACCTCCTTTCCCCCCAATTATACAAGAATTATATCTCTAAGATCACCTTTTAAACTTCCAGCTAAAATAATTCCCACTCAACTTCTTTCATGTTTAAAGAATGCACATTTCTCAGTGTCTTCAAGGAGGTGCTACAGCTGATGTTTCTTAAACCCACAGTTCTGCTTTCATGAAATCAACAAAGGCTTTCTGTGGATTTCTATGAAGACAAAAGATTCCATTTCTAGCCCCCTAAAGAAAGGGTAGATTTTCTGTTCTGTGAAGACTTAAAATTCCTTGAACCAAGTGTCTTTGAGGTTTGGCAACTCTTTGACAATTCTACTTTTCTTTGTTCAAGAAAATCTGAAGCTCTAATAAACCAGTCAAGTGAAATTTCCCATAGAATACAATCTTTAGAGGTCATAAAATTGAATTAGAATGACAAGAATGTGACTTTTCTTTTCTGTGGCTGGGACTTTTTATTAGACTTGAAATGGTTGAGTTTCCCTATTATTTTTCTACAAAACATTTTGTTATGGTCTTGGGCTGTTGGGGTAGCTGATGGGATGCTGGGGGTCACTAACCAAGTTAATTTGGGCTTTTTGTTCACTAGACTGAGGTCTGGATGGATCCAGTCCCAGTATGGCCCAGGCGGCTCTCCATAGTCATAGACTGCACGTTTGATTCTGATGCCAATCTGACCCCAAACCTTGGCCTTGAGAAGGGCAAGAGACATTATGACTGCATCTGTGCTAGCATTCCCACTGTGGGAAGAAACTGATCTTTGTTTATACAGGCATAATTTGCCACCACTTTCACAAATATTTATTAGCATATATTAATTACTCATGATAAATTTCATTTTGATGTTTTTATACATACATAAAATATGTTATGTACTTTGATCATATTCTCACCAATAGCCTCACTTCTCATCCCACTCCCAATATCTCCCCTCCTCTTCCTGCCTCTATTTTCACGTCTTTTATGGTGACCCAATGACTTTAGTTATGGTAACAGGAGCACTGTATGAAGGGTCGTTTACAGAAGCCTGAACAACATGCCAGTGACACCAGTGAAGAATATGCCTTTCACTCACCAAACTGCCATGGTCTGCCTATAGATATTCAAAGAGGAAGTGGGCCTTGCAAGTCACTCCTTCCTCCGTGGCAGAATGTTGATAGGCCAAATCTCCTGCAGGTCTTAGGTAATATGGCTGCTACATCCACACAGAATTTAACTGAAGGAAAAAGATCTTAGGTTGAATTTCAGGCTCTGGAATGCATCCATGCAGAATACATGCACAGTGTTTGGGGGAAAAGATAGTGATTTCATTTTCATCATTATGACTTCTCCTTCCTTACAAAAGCACTTTATTAAGATATAATTGGCAAGTAATATATGAAACCACCATCAAAAAATTACCAATATAGTCATCACATTCCAAAAATTCTTCTCTCCCCTTTTATTATATATATGCTTTTGTTAAGGACACAAGATCTGCTCTTAGAAGTTTCTATATACAGCATACATTATTGTTAGTTAGCTGTAGGTACTATCCACTATAGTAAATACTCAAAAGCATTATCTTATACGTTATTAGTCTGGATTTGACTAAACCTTTATCATTACCAATGAGTTTAATTTTTTTTTAATTTATTTGTTTTTATATTCTGTGTATTAGTGTTTGAACTGCATGTATGTAACTGCACCCGTGTCATGCAGTACCCACAGAGACCAGAAGAGGGCATCAGATCACCTGGAGCTGGAGTTATGGACAGTTGTTAGCTGCCATGTGGGTGCTGGGATTCGACCCCAAGTCCTCTGAAAGAGAAACCAGTGCTCTTAACCACTGAGCAATCTCTCCAGCACCTACCAATGAGTTTTAATCTTTCATATACATTCATACTGCTCATTGCCATCATTTCATTTCAACTTGAAGAACTGTCTCTTTTCTTTTGGCAGATCTAGTGACAAACTACTTCACTTTTTTTTTTTTAAACTGAGAGTGTCTTTATCTCTTTTTCATCTCTAAAGGGCAGCTTTACAGGGCAATGCATTTTGGTTGGCAGGGATTTTTCTTTCTATTATTTCTCTTTTGAATATGTTATTCTCCTGACTCCTGTCCTACAATATTTCTTACGTGGGTTCTTTTGTATGTTATACATTGTTTTTCTCTTACTACTTTCAAATGACTCTTTTTTTTCCCTTAACTTTTGCTAATTTGATCATAACATATCATGTTAAATATCTCGCATTTAATCTAACTTGAGAGTTGTTGTGCTCTGTAATTGTGGATATTCAGTTCCTGCATATACTGATTTGGGGAGTTGTGGGAATGACTTTTATAAATGGACATAATCTGGACTAACGACTTTTAATTAACCCCAGAAAAACCATGGTTCTTGTATCTTGTGACCTGATCTCATGTCCTTGACAACCTCAATTTATTAATCCACCCAAAAAGATAATGAATGAATGAATGAATGAATGTATACTTGAGAATTAACATATCAAAGCTATGCAAGGTGGCATACTCATCTCCACTGCACACAGTAGAGATTGGCAAGGATGACCTTGGGTGAATGAGCTATTCTAGAACTAGGGATGAAAAGGCTAGATGCTGGTCTGTTGCCATCAGGGTGGAGCCAAGATTGTGCTTCCCCAATTGAAGCTGGAGAAACCATTTTGAATAAAATTGTGGATGGGCCCAGGCTCAGAGACACAGTTCAAGGGACACAGTTTCAGCAAGAGAATTCCATCAACACAGTTCCAAGAGACAGATGGTTCTAAGAGATATCTAGGGGAAACGAGTGCTCTCTGAGTTCAAACCCATTCTTAAAAACTAAATTTAACAGTTAAGCTATTTGTTCAGGTAATTATAATGTTGGCATAGAAATGATGCAGGGAATTTTCTGTCATTTTTAGATGATTCCAGAATTTATTTTTATCATTTTCAGACCCTCTTCCCTTTTTGCTTCCTCCCTACTCCTCCTCCACTTAATATCCATCATCATTATCTGTTCTGTTCTTTTTTAAATTTCTTATTTTTAATTTTGTTAAAGGCCTTTTGATTCCATTCTGGGTTTCCCACATGCTCCTGGACTCTGATCAATTTACCAGACATCACACCAGTAAGGAAAACTGGCTCTCTGTCTCTCAGCATTCATCAATTGCCAATAGATAATCAGCTAGGACTGGGGCTTCCTGCCCACCTCTCCCATCTATGCTGGACCCCTGTCTGCCTTGGGTTCCCTCAAGACTTGTGCATGCTGTCATAAATACTGTGTGTACATATGTGCAACCACTCTGTTGTGTTCAGACAACACAGTTTCCTCGTATTCATCTACCACCTCTGGCTCTTATAATCTTTCTGTTACTGAAGGCACTATATACTTGAATCATAGAACCAACAAGGAGAAATCAAACTAGTAATGACCTTGAAGCTACATTTCTGCTGGCTAGCTTTCATGGCACTAGAAGGTGTTATATACAAGTTATTGACAGAAAAAGGCAATCATCAACTTTACCCAGATATGAACCCTGTGAGCTACAATAACAACTGGATTGGCAAATATGTGCAATGATGCACTAGCCACACTAATATTATGGGAGTATCCAAGCACATTCTAATTGGATTTAAGGCCCACTTCAAAGTAGAGAGTTCATATCTGTTATCAGGGTGAGAATCTGTGGCTAGACAAATCACAGGCTGTAGGAAGAACGACTGTCATTGTGCTAAATAGACATAATATTAAATTGACTCACAATTACTTATTGTTATGCCCATAATTAATATATCTCTCAACTCTCATGAGGGAAAGTTCTTCTTGTAGCAGGTGATGATTAACACAGAGGCCCACAAATGTTCAATGTGCAGAGAATAAGGGACTGCAGAGTGCTCAGTCAAAAATGGAACACCTTTTCCTCCCAAGGCTCAGGGATCACTGCAGAAGAGGAGGCAGAAAGATTTTAAGTGTCATTATTTGTTTTCAAAACCTTCTGACCACTTTGTCTGCTCCTGATATTCCCATAAAGCATGCATTGGTTCTGTTAATGGTGCCGTGTAAGTCCTGCAGACTGTATTTTGTACACACTTTTTTTGTTTTGTTCCTCTGGCTAATTTCAAATGATCTGTTTTCAAGCTCAGTGATTCTATCTATCTTCTGTTTGACTGAGTCTGCTGCTGAAATTCTCTATTGACAATTTTAATTCAGTCATTATGCCCTTCAACTCAATTTGGCTCCTTTTTGTGGTTTCTGTCTCATCTTTTGTTCATGTGCTGCTTTTCTAATTCATTCTGTTTTCTGATTCCCTGTATATATGTTGGGTTTCTGTGTGTGTGTGTCTCAGTGTCATGCTGTCTTTGTCCCTGTGGCTCTATAGTATAATTTGAGATCAGGCATTTTGATCTCCTGAATTGTTCCATTCCTTCTATTTAAGATTGCATTGGCTCAGGGACCACTGAGGAAGAGGAAGTGGAAAGATTGTAAGAACCAGGGTTCTTCATAAGGAAACAAAGGATTTCAGAGCTCTGGGAACTTGCTCATGAACTTGCAACAATGGTGGCAGCATGCACAAGGCCTATGCTGACTCAATCAGACAAAAACTCAGGATAGAAGTGGGGAAATGGGCAGCAGGCCCCAACCTTAGCCAAGTAGCTATTGGCAACCAATTCCTGTGGGGTGAGGAAGAGCTGATCTTTTTTATTGAGCTTTTGTGAGTTACATATAATAGTTCTGAATAAAATTTAGAACCCCTCCCCCATCGATGTCCCCCATAGTCCCCCCATGGAATTTCATGCATTCTTTCATATATGTTAAGTCCTATCTTGTCAAGCATTTGTACCCAGATGTCCTTTGGTGCAAGTTCATCCACTGAAGTCTTTTCAGCCTATCTAGAGATCTTAAAGAAGATCTAATCTCCCCCATCCAGCAGTTATCAGTTGCCAATAGTTTCTAGGCTATGGTTAGAGCCTGCAGTCCATTTCCTTCATTCTATGTTGAGTTTTTGTCTGATTGAGTCGACATAGGTCTTGTGCATGCTGTTAGCATTGCTGCAACTTCATATGACCAAGTTTACACTGCCCTGAAAGCCTCTTTTTCCTTATGTTCATGCACCAACCCTTAAAATCTTTCTGCCCCCTCTTCCAAAATGATCCCTGAGCCATGGATAGGTGAGGAACATACACTCTTCAGTCTCTTATTCTCTAAAAATTAGGAGTTCTGACTTTCTGTGTGCATTGCACTCTATTTTTTAAGGAAGATTTTCTGGTGAAAGTTGAGGGATGTATTAGTATTCTCTCTATTCCTTGTTCCACTATGTTCCATTAGCCTTGGGTGCAGAGGTTCGACTGTAGATGTGTCACTTAGGGCTGGGCATCCCTCAGACATATATTCTCTGTGTGGGGCAAGTTGTGGAACTCTGTAACAGCCTCCATCTGTTGCAAAAAGAAACTTCTTTGATAAGTGGTATATGGTACATGTGTCTGTAAATATAAGGATCCATATTTAGCATATGGTAAGAAATTTCATTTGTCTAGAGATATGACAGCAACAGGGCTTTCTCTAGGATCTATGACCTCTACAGTCATGTGTATTTGGCTATATTTACAGTGCCACCCATGAGTTCCCTCCCATTGAGTGGGCTTTAAGTCCAATTAGATAGCTGTTGATTACCCCCAGATAATAGTGCCACTACTGCACCAGTACAGGTAGTTTGCTGTGCCAGTGGCTGTGGTTATTAGGCTTTAGAGCTGGACTGGACTGATTATTGATTTTTCTTCATTAGCAGCTTGCATAGTAACCTCTAGAACTATGAGAGCTAGTCTTCAAGGAGAAGGCTTTCAGATCAGTTCTAGCTCCATTGCTCCAAGTTCTGTGTCCATAACATGTACTTTCTTCAGCAGTAGGGTCTCCCCTTCAAGTTCTGGGAGATAACCAAGGACTGTGGTAATAGCTCATGTTCCTTGTTATATAGCCTTCAGGTATACACATGCACTCATGTTCAGATACTGCATGTGTATTTTTCAGGAGGTTTTTTAGTTAATACATTTCCCTCTGACTTTTTACACTACTTAAGCTTTATTTATTTCTTCTCTCTCTCTCCCTGTCTAACCGCTCTCGTGTTATACTAAGTGAAGTAACACAGACTCAGAAAAGCAAGTGACATATGTTCTCCCTCAGTTTCGGATCATAGCACTAATCCCTTATATACGAATATATATATATATATATGTGTGTGTGTGTGTGTGTGTGTCTGTGTGTCTGTGTGTGTGTGTCTGTGTAATAGCAGGAGCCAGGAAAATGGAAAAGAAAAAAAGGGAAAGAAAGAGCCTGAAAGAGGGGGGCTAGCAGAAAACAGATGTTACCAAGGGGGAAATGGGGAAAATGGAGTATACAACTGGGAACGGATGAGGGGAGGACATACAAGGAACCATAACCATAGGGTAAATGGGAAGTCAGGAGAGAGGGGATAATAGGAGGCAGGTATTATGAAGGAGAAAATGAAGGAAATGGGGGCATTTAAACTGAGAGCTGATCATCTTTAAGGGAGTAACTCTAGATAGCCTGACTAGATTCCATTGAATGAACTTCCACCAAGGGACAACTGGGTACAAATGCTTGAGTGGATAGGCCTTAACATATATGACAGAATGCATGAAATCAGGTGGGGGGATATGGAGGGATGCGGATGGAGAAGGGGGTCTAAATTTTATTAAGATCTATTATATGAAATGCACAAATCTCAATAAAAATATACATAAAAGTTTTTAGAGTTCATTATGGGAATTTTGGCATTGGTTTTTGGAAAGAAGTCACAAAACTTGCTATAATATCACACTGAATAACGCTTTATGACAAACTTCTTTTACTTTGTACTTGTCTGCATTAATAAAATTTATTTGAATTTATACATTTAAAATTAATAGAAATAAATTAGATGCTAAATCTTGATCTAGTCTAGAAATAAATACCCACAAGCATAAGAATTGACTGGACATAGACTTACCCCAACTGTCTCATTAATAATAATATGACTAAAAAGTAAAAAAAATAGATTTCATTGGTTATTCAGAATAAATTTGTTTCCATATGAACTTGGAGATTGTTTTTATAGCCCTGTCATTAGACAGGGTATCAAATTGGGTATCAAATTGAATATAGAGAGTACATTTAGTAGTATTGTTGCCATTTTCACAATATTAATTCTGCCAAACCATAATGATCAAATTCATCTTCCAATATTGTTTTCTCATTTCTTTCTTCAGTGTCTCAAAGTATTCATTGTAGAGGTCTTTAATCTTCTTGCTTAAGTTTATTCCTAGGTATTTTTTAAGATATTGTGACTATGCAATTCACTGCCATAAGCGTTATGGTGTAAATAAGCACAATTCTTATTTTATACATTCTTTCTCAGCAAGTTTATTATCGACATACAGAAAAGCAACTGATTTTTGTATGCTGGCTTTGTGTCAAGCATTAACAGAGATTGAAAGAGGATCACATTTCCTCGAAGAATCTGGACCTTGGGATTTGGACACTAAACTTTAGATTCTTATTAAAGACTTGAATGAAGATGTCAAATAGGATCTTGACTATGTATATTTGAAGCTCACAAAAAGATATGGCCTAGAGACATAACAAAGGATAGCAAGTCTGTGAGAGAATGGGGAACAGAACAGAATGGAACTAGTTCAGAAAGGAAACAAGATCTGGAGGACAGGCAAGGAAGCATTAACTTCCTGGAGAGACGTGAACAAATATTACACACCACAAAAAGGTCACTAGCGACAAATCAAAGAAATGGCTCTATAAAATCTAGCTTGATGAATCTACGACTTTATTGTGCTTACAGGCACATGGGTGGTGGATTACTTACAGGAACATGTATCACCCCAAAATAGCTGCATCACTGAAAATTCCACTCCAGAACTGATGACAACTTTCCCATAACTGCAAAATGCAGTCTCTCCCTCTAACACCTCTTGAGATCTTATGCACCTGGGGCAGAACTGCATGCAGCTGGAAGGGGACACAGCAAGGAGGGAATGACCGGAATCTCAGATGACTGTCTAATGACCTGTACGACCCCCCTCCTTCTATGAGGGGATATCAACAGGCCCAACCTTGTTGGGAGTCTCTTGGGAGTAATCACTGCTGCCCTGATTAAGAAGCCTGTTACCATAGGAGAATATCATTCCATAAAAACAACCATTTTCACAGTCCAGAGTAAGTACTTCTATGTCTATTTCCCCACCCCTTTCTCTTGCACAAAGAGGAATAACTAATGATTAATGTAGACAGCTAAAGAGAGAAGTAGCCAGTTACCTTGCGTATGCTTGGGTTCACTGGACACAAAATCACGTTGAGTCCGTGAGACTTGCAGACAAGCAGTCAGGCGGTTATGGGAAGGCCTGCATATGAAAAAACCAAAGTTCCTGGAAAAAAAACATGTGAGTTGAGATTAGCTATTCTCCTTGGGCAGTGTCATTTTTTTCTCACCAACTTTGGCACTTCTTCACACACACCTAAAAAGAAATCTAGTGACAAAGCATTGATGAAAATTGCACAGGGGAGGTGGTAGAAAGAATCATATCACACACTTCATCAACTTCTGCCCAGTGACAGGTCTTCTATTCTCAGCCTATCTTTCCAACCATCCTATCAATGGGATACTTTTTCCTTCACCCACCTCAAGCTGTCTCAGGTCATTAACCTCCCCTACTCATCTCATTCCTCTCATTCCTGTTCTGAACCCAGTCCAGCTTTTCCAAACTGTAAATCAGCCCATTTGACATCAAAGAAAAAGCATTCTACCTATCACTATGACCCCTTGGGTAGATGGGAGATGGGGAAAGCAAAGAGGAATTATGCATCCTCTTTTGCTTTTGAATGAAGAGCTGAGAACCATATCAAAAGATAACCTTTCAAGCCTGCATTACCCAACCCAAACATCATAAATGAATGATTATAACTCACTGTTGTGTTATCATAGAAATAAGCATAAGTATCACATCTTTACTCTAGACCAAAGGGGTAATATAAGGAGGGGGGGTCATTCAAACATTTTCTGAACACCCATGTGCCAGACACTCTATGGCACCTCAGTGATATAGAAATTAATCCTATACAGCCTTTGCCTCCAAAAAAGGTAGCCTCAGCAGGTGCTTAGGCTGTCTGGTGGGTAACTCCTTCCTGGCTCTGAAACTGTCTTCTATCTTCAGCTCAGTTTCTCCATCTGTCAACTGAAGGAATCTAACAACAGTTTGACAGAATCGGATTCACAATGTGTGGGTTTTGGTTATTACTATATCAGACTTGGAGACAACACACTGTAAGGATGGCCAAGCTATCTAAGGCACGGCGTTCAGGACTTTGAGACCAGGAAGCTCTGACTCAAACATTTTGTTCCCATCATTGCTTTACCAGCCCAAATGTATAATTAAATAGAAATTGGAGGCTTCAGTCATTGTGCAAGCCTCTAGAGAATATTGGAACTGATTTATCTATTCATTTCTTCTGACCCAGGCTTCATAGTCATTGCTAAGACCAAAGAAGCCCTATCTTCATGGCATTTCCTTGGAACCACAGTGACATTCAGTGGCCACTGAAGATTAAAAACAAGTGTCACAAAAAGCACTTGTATTTATGCTCCAGAAAGACATAAGGTAATTTCCCCAGCAATTTTATTCTTTCAGCTACCTCAATCTGCCTGGCTCTGTTCTTGCTGATGGAAATTTAGCACAGAGCTGGATACTAAGATACAAGTTGGACTAAAGCCAATACTGCCATCAAACTCAGACTACTTGTCCTCACTCAGTTACCTTTATAGACAAACAAGTCAGAAGAATATATATTATAGGGTCATGTTATCAAATTGCCTTGCCTTCTAACTACTAGTGCTTATACCCAGAGATTAGTGTCCAGCCTTCATAAGAGACGCTTCTTACTGCCATGTTTAGTGGTTAATGCAGAAAACCAGAATTGACCAAAGTACCAAGAATAAGTTATGTTGAAGTGCTCAGCTGTATATGGGTCAGTGATATCACCCCCTCCATGGAAGAGGGGTAGAAAGAATGTAAGAGCCACAGGATGGGGAGATATGAAGCAAAAAGATGTCTTCTGGACATCACATAGCAATTGCACTCTTGCATTCACTACAGCTATGGATATCTGTAAAATACCTACACGGGATTGAGCCCATCAACCTTCTATCATGGATGTAGGAGGGATCCATGAGGCCCCACCCTGTCCCCAAGGGATTTTTGGCTGTTAATGCTTGCTAGGGGAGGGAACGTCACTTTCTTCTATGGTGTAGCCACTGATAATTTGGTTTGCCAGCACCCACATTGGACTGCTCACAGGTGCCTGTAACTCCTGTTCCAGAGGATCTGATGCTCTCTTCTGGACTCTGAGGGCACCTATACTTACATGCACACAGCCCCAAACAGATACACACACACACACACACGCACACACACACAAATGGGAAAAAAGTTCTCATCTGCTTCTGAATTTAAATGCCACCTTCAGCTATCAAGCATTGATTTATGGTGTTTATTTCTGATGGCTTCTTATTAGATTCCACTGATCCATCATGTGTGTTACTTGCAGCATTTGGACATTTCACAAGAAGGGGCATGTGTGCCATCTGACACAGTAGAGATGTATTTATTTCTTCATGTTTATAGACTCATATGGAAGCATAGGATTGAGGACAACAAGCCATCCTGATGATGCAAACATACTTTTAAAATTTTTTAAAAGCATTTTTATTTGATACATATTTTATCATTTTTTGAGAACATGCAATGTATTTTGATAATATTTCTCCTTGCCCCACTCAGGTTCACACCCCTCCTACCCATCCAACTTTTGTTCTTTTTTAAAATTCCCATATTGAGTTAATAAGCATTGCCCAAATACTCTTGTGTGTGGAACCTTCCCTGGAATGTGACTGATTGAACAAGAGTCAAATATACAACTTTTAAGCCAAAGAGATTGAAGATTACCAGGGCTGTGTCATTTCTATGAGACTTAGATGGTAGCAACCATCATGTCTGTGCCTCTAAAATCCATTATATACACTTTCAAATCATGATTTGTGCTTCTTGGGATGCTGACCATTATGGATTAATCAATAAATTCCATTGCCTTCTGGCTTCTGTATGAGTTTAGGCAATAAGCATCAAGGAGTTTGGAAGGGGATGGAGAGGTATTCATTCTCCCAGTTCTCTCTCTCTCTCTCTCTCTCTCTCTCTCTCTCTCTCTCTCTCTCTCTCTCCCTCTCTCTCTCCCCCAGTAAAGCCCCACCACCTCACCACCTATTAAGAAACTGTTTCCAAATGCCTACTCTCCTCATATTCTGATAATAATTCATGTCTTTTTCGCCTCCGCTTTGAACAACAAATTTAATAGCACCTCAATTGTTGAAGCCAAACATTATCCTTCTTTGATTTCTTTCAACTTTTCTATTTCTTTATGAAGCCCTCCTCCCACTACTCAGATTGTGCCAAATGCGTCTAACTGGGACCTTGGCCTGATGCATCCCCTTTAGATGGTAACTTTATCTTTAAAAACAGGAGACTGCACTATGACCCTGTTAGAGATAATGATCCTAAACCTAGGTACAATAATACCTGGCACCCATTTAAGAAAATTAACAATGTTCTGTCAAATGGCTATCAAAGAGTGTATCAAAAACTTCTACAAAGAAAACCAGACAAAGAAGCAAATATGGAGCAATTTTCCAAAAACTATCATTAGAATCTCAAAACTTTAACTGCATAAAATATGGAGCCTTGGGATTGCAAGGTAAACAAAAAGCTGTGCTTTCTAGTTGATCATCACTATCTAAAAAGCCACAAATGAAAGATCTGTTACATTTATTGCCAAGGATACTATAGTTTCAATCTGGGATGTCTTCTAAATATTCATGTGGCAAGGGCTTGGTCCACAGTGTGGTGATATTGGAAGATGGCTGAACCTTTGGAAGATGGGGCCTAGTGAGAAGAAATTAGGTCTTGGGAATGTACCCCCAAGAGGATCGTGAATTCCAAATCTCTTCCTCTTCCCCTCTTTGTCTACTGACTGATAATGTAAGCAGTTTGCCCTGCCAGGTGATCATGCCATGATATGCTGCCTTGACAGAGACCCAAAGCAGTGTGATAACTCAGTCACGGACTAGACCCTCCAGAACAATGAGCCAAAATTACTTTTTTTCTCTTTTTAGGTTGTGTTAGGTATTTCATTATAGTGATGGAAAACTAAGTAATACAGAGGCAATTTTTGTAGTCAGTTGATAAATTACCAAATGATCATGGATAGTCATTCCTAATCCCATCTCTCCCCAACCCAACTTTATCCCCAAATAAAAGACCTTCACCTGCTTCTATTTGAGAATCAAACATGGGTAAGTAACCAACACAAAACAACAGCTTGTTTTATCAGAATTCCTATCATCATGAGATTTACACCATAATGAAATTTATAAGGTACTAGTAGAATGCCTAACACAAGGACATCATGGGAGCCTTTGCTGATAAATAAGGAGGGGAGTATCTTAGGTGGTTCAGGCTGCTGCAACAAAATATCACTGAGTCAAACAACATTTATTTCTCATGGTCTAGAGATTAGCCATCCAAATTAAGGTATAGATGGTTCCTGTGTCTGATAAGGACCCACTTACTGCTTTACAGATGACTGTCTTGCCAATATATTCTTACACGATAGAGCGTTAACTAGCACTCCAGCCTCTCCTTACAAAAACACTTATCCCATTTAGGATGGCTCTACCCAACAACATACTAATTTCCCAAAGACTACACCTGGAAATACCATCCCACTAAAATCAGCAGTTCTACATGTGAATTCTGGGGGATACAAACACTAAGGCCATTGCAAACAGTGTTGGAGATGCTGTGGTTTAGTTCACTAATCCTTTATGCCCATCTCCTAGCATGCCTTCTGTGCCACAAAGACAAGAAAACTGAAAACTACCTTTCACAGATGAAATTTTAACAGCTAGCATTTGATTGTGAAATAGCTTTCACCAGTTAAGGTGAACTTTAGGAAAAAAAGGACACCAAGACTGCCTTTCCTGACCTTTTGTGATTCCTTTTATTTATTTTTTAGAAGAAGCATTTCCTTACAGCTTTAACATACTCAGTAACACTAGAGCAAAGGTATATTTCCAGAGCAAAGATACATCTCTTTCAAAAGTGGCTATAAAATTTTTAGGTTCACAGTTGAATTAGATGAAAGATACATCTCTTTCAAAAGTGGCTATAAAAATTTTAGGTTTGCTTTTGGATTAATACAATTATACAATATTGAACTCAGTATAAACCCTGTAAGACATAAAATCGAATGAGTTTTTAACCTTTAAAAAAGATCTCCATTTCATTTTAAAATATACTGAATTTTGTGATTTTTTTATGCTGGCAATTGAGGGCATGCAGATATGAGAATGTTCTGCTTAAGTGTCTTGGTCTCTAGTCCTGTGGCAGTGCTATTTCCTGAGGCCACCTCCTGTTTTCTTTGCTACATCTTGGTGCTGTGTTCTAGAACTAAAGCATTCCAGTGATGATGATTTCAGTCAATAGCCAACTGATAGGTCAGTTTTATATGATTCTGGGAAATATTCCTTCAGGTCCAGCTGATCCCATTCATTCAACATTTCTGGGGATTTTTTTTGAGAAACTATCTCATGTAATCAAGGCTGGTTTCAAACTTACTATGTAGCTAAGGTTGACCTTGAAATTCTGCTCCTCCTGCCTCCACTTCCAGAGTTCTGGGATTACAGGAGTGCAGTAACACAAAGTGCTAGAAATGGAACCCAAGGCCTCATGCAAGCAAAGCAACCATTTTACCAACTAAGCTACTTACCTAGCCTTTTCCAAGCATTTAATAAGGGGAATTAAATTTTCAACAATTTTCTTATTAATTTCCCTTATTAAATCGTTTTCTACTTCTACTAACTACAGCAATTGCTTTCAATACTACATATTAATAGACAACAGGCAGCCAAAGTCAGATCTAGACTCTTTCATCAATTCACCTGAAGACCTGAATCTAGAAAAATGAGTATGAACAAGGGTACATCAGCTGGCTAATAGGGGGAAAGTGATATATCATTGGCTTGAGACTCAGATGCTGGCATCCTGACCTTAGTTGAAGCCAGTACTAATGTGTGTAGACAGGTGGCAGAAAGAAGAGAAGAAATAAACCAGGGAGATAGCACTAATAACCTTCTGTGTGTAAAGTACTGACCTAGACACCTGCACATGTTTTCTTTGTTGTTTCCTTTCTTGCTTCCTTGTTTATTTGCATGTTTTATTGGTTTGAGACAGGGACTTACTGTGTAGCCCAGACTGGCCTGGAATCACTATGTAGTAGGCTTGGCCTCAATCTTACAACTTTCCCTCCAAAGTCTCCCAAATGCTCTGCTTTGCATCATTCTTAGGACAGTTTTACAAGGTTAGAACAAACATCTTCAATTAACTTGACCCTGCACATACACATTACTGAAAATACTGTGTCCATTTCCCTTGGATTTAGATCACTGTTTAAATAGAGCACCTTACCTAGTATGGGGACCCAGGCAGCCAGGGAGTGTGGGTAGATTCAAAGCCACTCAGAGGACCTCTGTTGTAGTAGTAGATGATATTTCATCAACTCCACTGCAGCTTGCATAGCTTGGCTTCAGTCCCTATGTCTACCTCTTTCTTTCCTACTATCAGCAAGCAAACTCCCTTTTTGTCATGAATAAAAACTATATGAGGAAATAACCTGTCACTATTTACTTTCAGGATTGATCACAAGAGGCAATTGCCATCTTATGCATGGACAGCGTCCCTCAAAAACAGGCATCTGCTCACCTCCCTCTGCTTCCCTGGGCCTGCACAACCCACATGCCTCTCTCTGGGGTAAGTTGATCGAGCCCTCTGCATCTTGACTCCCCCAGCCTCATTCACCCTGCCATCTACCCGGCAAATCTCTCCTCCTGGCCTGCAACCTGTCCCATTCCTTGTCTTAGTGCCCCAAACACCAGGGGAACCACCACTGCTTCCTGATCCTTTGCATCCAGACAAACACAGGTCCTTTGGGGATACCCAGGAGCCCTCTGGGCCTGGTCCTGCCCTCACCTCCCTATGCTTCCCTGGTCTGCACGAACTGCCAGCCTCTCTCCTGGGAGCCCTCAGGGCCTGGTCTGGCCCTCACCTCCCTCTGCTTCCCTGGGTTGCACAACCTGCCAGTCTCTTTCCTGGACGCCTGGGCTGACCTTTCCGCTTCCTGATCCTTTGCATCCAGACCAACCCAGCTCCTCAGTGCAGTCCCCAGGAACCCTTGGGGTCTCATCCTGCCCCCATCTCCTTTTGCATCTCTGGGTGGCATGGCCACCAGCTGCCCTAGACCAGTATCCTTCCTGGGCCCTGCTCCTAGGCCAGACCAACCCCCAAATTCCTGAGGCCAAATCTTTCCTGGAGGGATCCAGACCTTAGGAGAAAGCCTGAGAGCATCTGATCCTCATCTGACTCAGGCCTCTGTGGGAACTCCTGAAGACAAAAGCAACCTGGCTACTCCAATATAAAATCAAACCAGAGAACCGGAAGCTTAGAGGAACCAGCTTTAAATACCCAAAAAGTAAACCACAAAGACACAGAAAGTTCACAAAAAGAAGCAGGCCTAAACTTGAAGGCTTGAGTCTCACACAAGAATAAGAAACTACAAAAGAAATTCACAGGTCAAAATCACAGAGAAAAAACAACATGAAAAACCAAAATACCATATCGTTACCAAATACCAATAGTCCCAAAGAGGAGTAAAATGAGAAGCCCCTAGAGATAATGCAAGACATGGAACTCAAAAGAACAATTATAAAACTGATAAACAAATTAAGTGAATTTAAAGAACATGCAAAGACATCAAAGAACTGAAGGAAGATAGGGATAAATTTCTGAATGAA
>NW_008339433.1:5713235-5715053 GCF_000622305.1 Nannospalax galili | reverse complement strand
ATATGCAGGAATTGTGTGACACCATAAAAAGACCAAACTTACAAATCATAGGCATACAGGAAGGAGAAGAACCCCAAGATAACGGCATGGACCAGACCTTCAACAGAATTGTGGAAAAAAATTTCCCAAAATTAAAGAAAGACATACCCATACAAATACAAGAAGCATATAGAACACCAAATAGATAGGACCAGGAAAGAAACTCTCCACAGCATATCATAGTACTATGCATACAAAACAAAGAGACAATACTGAAAGGTACAAAAGAGAAACAACAAGTCACATATAAAGGAAAACCCATTAGGATTACAGCTGACTTTTCAGTGAAAACTATGAAAGCCAGAAGAGCCTGGACCAAAGTATTCCAAGCTTTAAATGTCCACAGATGCCAACCCAGATTACTATACCCAGCCAAAATGTCTACTATAGTCAAAGGGGAAAGAAAAATCTTCCATGACATAAATAGACTGAAGGAATTCATGTCCACAAAACCAGACCTTCAGAGAGTTCTGGAAGCAATACAAAGAATTGAAGAAAGAAATGACTATACCCAAGGGGTTGCAGAAAGAAATTCAATGAAGGTATAACTGTGGAAAAGTACAGATACATCACAAATGTAAATAGAAATAAAAATGACAGGATTCAATACTCATCTTTCATTAATAACTTTAAACATTAACGGACTGAACTCCCCAGTCAAAACACACAGACTAGGTGAATGTATTAAGAAACAAAACCCATCTTTTTGTTGTCTGCAAGAAACTCATCTCACTTTCAAGGACAGACACTATCTTAAAGTGAAAGGATGGAAAAAAATAGACCAAGCATGTGGTACTAAGAAAAAAGCGCAATTCTAATGGTTGCAATATTAATATCTGACAAAATAGACTTCAAATAAAACTGATCCGAAGAGATAAGGAGGGTCCCTTCATTCTGATCAAAGAAACAATATACCAAGAAGATATTAACATATATACAGTAAATTCTGGTGCATCCAAATTCATAAAAACAACGTTATAGGACTTTAAGACATAGATTAACTCATTAATAGTAGGGAACGTCAATACCCCACTGTCTCCATTAGATAGGTCAACAAGGCAGAGAGACATCTGAATTATACAATACCATATATCAAATGGACTTAACAGACATCTACCGAGTACTCCAACCAATAACCAAAGGACATACTTTCTACTCAGCACCCCATGGAACCTTCTCCAAAATCGACCATATACTGGGGCACAAAACAAACCTCAACAAATACAAAAAGATTGAAAAAACTCCATGAAATCTATCAGACCACAATGCAATAAAGCTTACACTTGACACGAGAAGAAAACAGCAAATAAAACCCAAACGCAGCAGACAAGAAGAAATAACAAATATCAGGGCAGAAATTAATAAAATTGAAACAAAGAAAACAATACAAAGAATCACCAAATCCAAGAGCTGGTCCACTGAAAAGATAAACAAGATTGACATACTATACCCAGCCAAAATGTCTATTATAGTCAAAGGGGAAAGAAAAATCGTCCATGACATAAACAGGCTGAAGGAATTCATGTCCACAAAGCCAGCCCTTCAGAGAGTTCTTGAAGCAATACAAAGAGCTGAAGAAAGGAATGACAAGGGATGACTGAAATTCAGTGAAGGTATAACTGTCTACATCAAAAAATCAGAAAGAACACAAATAAATGACTTAACCTTGCAACTTGAAATGCAAAAACAAATGAAACCCAAACACAGCAGACAAAAAGAAATAATAAAAATCAGAACAGAAATTAATGAAATAGAAACAAAGAAAACAGTACAAAGAAT
>NW_008339433.1:5712393-5712929 GCF_000622305.1 Nannospalax galili | reverse complement strand
ATAACACATAAGGAAATTGAAACAGTAATACAAAACTTCTTGACTACAAAAAGCCCAGGATCAGATGGATTTACAGCAAAATTTTACCAGACATATAAAGAAGATCTATATTCAATATACTTAATTTATTCAAAAAGATAGAAAAGGAGGGAGAACTTCTAAATTCCTTCTCTGAAGCCAGCATCACTCTAATACCCAAACCAGGTAAAGACACAACCAAAAAAGAAAACTATAGGCCCATATCCTTAATGAACATAAATGCAAAATTTCTCAACAAGATACTGGCAAACCGCATACAGACACAAATCCAAATGATCACCCACCATGATCAAGTCAGCTTTATCCCAGAGATGCAGAGATGGCTCAATATACATAAGTCAATAAACATCATAAATCATATAAATGGGCTCAAAGACAAGAACCATATGGTCATCTCAATAGATGCAGAGAAGGCCTATGACAAAATTCAACATGCATTTATGTTCAAAGTCCTAGAGGGAATTGGACTGGAGGGAACATACCTCAACATAATTAAA
>NW_008339433.1:5711488-5712225 GCF_000622305.1 Nannospalax galili | reverse complement strand
AAGGAGTAATAATTGGAAAAGAAGAGATCAAATTATCCCTTTTTACAGATACTATGATATTATATCTAAGAGATGGCAAAAATTCCACCAAAAAACTTCTAGAAACTATTAACAAGTTCAGTAAATTGGCAGGTTACAAAATTAACCTACAAAAATCTGTAGCCTTTCTATATAACAATAACAAGCAATCAGAGAAAGGGCATATGGAAAAACTCCCCCTCACAATAGCTGCAAAAAAAAAAAAATCTCGAAAAAACCTGACCAAAGACATTAAAGACCTCTGCAATGAAAATTTTAAATCTTTAAAGAAAGCGATTGAGGAAGACATCAGAAGATGGAAGGCCCTCCCATGTCATGGATTGGAAGAATCAATATTGTGAAAATGACCATCCTACCAAAAGTCATTTATAGATTAATTGCAATGCCAATCAAAATCCACATGATATTTCTCATAGAATTGGAAAAAACCATCCTAAGATTCATATAGAATCACAAAAGACCTCAGATAGCCAAAACAACCCTGAGCACTAAGAGCAATGCCAGGGAGATTACTATACCAGATTTTAAGCTGTATTACAGAGCTATAATCATAAAAACAACATGGTACTGGCACAAAATGAGACCCATACATCAATGGAACAAAATTGAAGACCCAAATATGAGTACATGGAATTTCAGCCACCTGATATTTGACAAAAGGGCCAAGAACATTAACTGGAGGAAAGACAGCATGTTTA
>NW_008339433.1:5710515-5711246 GCF_000622305.1 Nannospalax galili | reverse complement strand
TTCACCTTATACAAAAGTCAGTTCCAAATGGATCAAAGACCTCAATGTGAAGCCTGAAACTCTGAAACTGTTAGAAGAAAACATTGGCAAAAACCTACAAGATATAGGTGTGGGAAAAGATTTTCTAAACTGGGCATCAATTGCTCAGGAAACACTGTCAAGTATTAACAAATGGGACCTCATTAAACTAAAAAACTTCTGTACATCAAACAGCACAACCAAGGACACGAACAGAAAACCCACAGAATGGGAGAAAATCTTCACCAGTGACACATCCGACAAAGGTTTAATATCCAGAATATATAATGAACTCAAAAAACAAAGAATCAAGACAAGAAGCAACCCAATTAAAAGATGTGCTAAGGAGCTGAACAGAGTTCTCAACAGAAGAAGTAAAGATGGCTATGAAGCATCTTAAATGATGTTGAACATCATTAAGAATTAGGGAAATGCAAATTAAAACCACTTTAAGATTTCATCTTACCGGACATGGAGAGACTGCAACCCAAACAGCAGGGGTCCCCAACAATCTTACACCAGTCAGACTGGCAAAGATCAAGAGAACAAATGATACCAAATGTTGGAGAGGATGTGGGGAAAGGGGAACACTCATCCACTGCTGGTGGGGCTGCAAACTTGTTCAACCCCTATGGAAAGCAGTGTGGAGAACTCTTAAAAAACTACAAATGAACCTACCATTTGACCCAGTTATACCACTCCTTGGCATAAAC
>NW_008339433.1:5709588-5710366 GCF_000622305.1 Nannospalax galili | reverse complement strand
TTGACCACACGAAGCACTGTTTAGAACAAGTATGAATTTCTCTTCTCTAATAGAAACTTATCTTCCAGGCTTGTTCAAAGAAAAGAGCCATCCTTAGTCAGAGAAATGAGGATGCAGTATTCTCCATTTGTACCTCGTGTCAGCAATTTCCTTAACCAGGGAGGTAAAGGAAAAGAAAGAACCTGAAAGAGAAGAACAGTAGGAAACAGGCCTTAATAAGGGAGATATGGATAAAAAAATGGGTTAAGAAGGAGCTCAAGAGAGGTAGGACTGTAGAAGAAGGGTGTTATTAAGGGAGAAAGGGGTGAAATGGGGGCACCTTAGTTGGGGAAACCATGATGGAGGGGTGAGACAATGCAAGAGATAAATAATTCCTAACTAGTTTTAAAAACCAGAGGGAACCATATTAGTACAACAACGTACTGACAAGTTATACATACCAGATCAAGAAATATATGTCTAGGTAAGGTTTATCTGAGAATAATTGGTCTTTGCCCAAGATTTATCTACATGACACACAGTAATTAAAAGTACGAGACTGGTGGAAATAACATTCTTGGATGTTTAACAGACATACTTTGAGGCCTATAATAACTTGGTCAAAGGGACATAAAAGACACTTTTTGCTCCTTGCCCTCCTAGGTCAAGTAGTTCCAGGAGACTATGAGCATCTCTCAGAATGTCTTGTAATTGTGGTGGGTCACCTGTCCTATTGATCAAGGAGGCCAAGGAGACCCCACGAGATGGATTTGAACCAGTGTCCAGTCTACAAAGGGGA
>NW_008339433.1:5708398-5708705 GCF_000622305.1 Nannospalax galili | reverse complement strand
CATTCAATTTTATGTCTTACAGGGTTTATACTGAGTTCAATATTGTATAACTGTATTAATTCAACTGTGAACCTAAAAATTTACGGCCACTTTTGAAAGAGATGTATCCTTGCTCTGGAGTGTGTTACTGAATATGTTAAAGCTGTAATGAAATGCTTCTCCTAATCACATAGTTATTTTTTAAAAAAAATTAATTTACTTCATGTTAAATAGTAGAGGTAATAAACATTACCACTGAAATCTACCTGATGACTTTATAAACATACACAGGCACCAAGGATCCAAGTGCAACCGATTATGACTAGTA
>NW_008339433.1:5706499-5708266 GCF_000622305.1 Nannospalax galili | reverse complement strand
CAGGGTTTATACTGAGTTCAATATTGTATAACTGTATTAATTAACTGTGAAATCTAAAAATTTACAGCCACTTTTGAAAGAGATGTACCCTTGCTCTGGAATGTGTTACTGAATATGTTAAAGTTGTAATGAAATGCTTCTTCTAATCATGTGGTTATTAAATTTTAAAAAAAAAATTTAAAAAACAGGCATCTATCCATGATCCAATCAGCTGTGATAAGTAGAGGTCTCTGGTCCTAGAGTGGCTAGGGAAGACCACATCTGGACATCACTTGAATAATTAGAATACTTGGTAACACCAATCTCATGTTTCCACAGACAACAGAAGGAAGAATCCCTCTTTAATTGCAGTTTACTGTTTGTCACTTATTTATGATAATTGCACTCATTTATGATAATTGCCTGGTGCAGGCAACATTTAAGTCTGAGAGCTCCCAAGTTCTTCCCAACTCTAACAATTTCGAATTTTAAGATTCTGTATTCACCTACATTTCTTTACACTGAAAGCATTATGGATTGACATGGGCCTCAATGAACAGATAATTTGGAAACAAGCTAGGAAGATATCTCATTTGCGCTTCAACTGGATTTTCTAAATGGTGACTCTACTTTTCCTCACTATAAAACCATTATTCTCTTCTACTGGAATTGTGGTAATTCTCACTGTGCTGTGTACTACCATCATTCTGTCAAAATGAAAATCTTCCAGAGAGCCGCTCAAGGCCTTAACAAATCAAGTGGACGTGATTAAGGGCAGTAAAAAAAGTAGAATAATTACACATATCCTGTTAAATAATGCAAAAGATTAAAATCCAACTAATCTTCAGATTTTCAGAGCTAAGTTTTACAATGTGGCATTCTGTTGACTCAATAGCAAATTATCAATTTATTAAATGATTAAACCATTTATCAAAACTTCAAATGACAAAGCAATCAGAGACTGGAATAATCAAACTCTCTGCCTGTTCTTTGTTTAAAATTCAAATGCACCCAGCACAATACAGTTTTGTGCTTAATGTCATTCATCTAATCAGCATCTTCGTGCTCCAATGTGAGATCTTTGTTTAATCACAGGATACAACCAATAGGGAAGCCACAAAAATCTAATTTATATAATCATAACAAGCATGTTATCATGGTTGTCAAAATTAATTAAAACTAATGCACTCCATTTTCTAAACTTAAAATTGACACAAAATGTTTCTTTGTGAAAGGCAAAAATGCTAAAGAATTATAGAAATAGGCACAAAAGTGAATTCTTAATGCCTTTATTTTCTTTAAATTAGAGAAGAAAGCAAGCTAATATTCATTATAAGAGATTAGATTCCCCCACCACCAGCAAACATTTTAAGAGACTGGTTGAACATGAACATTCTATCTGTAAAGGTCTTAAACTTTTGCTTCTTTTAAATAATAATGAGTTCCACTGGTGCAATTAGAATGAAAGAAAAATTGGAAAACCTCTAATAACTGAAACTTTTTAGGCAGATGAATTGACAATTTGCTACTGAGTCAACAGAATACCTCATTGTAAAATTTAGTTCTGAAAATCTGAAAATTAGTTGAACTCTCATCTTTCCTAAGGCAAGGGACATCTATTTCAGATTACACTGAAAACTTTATCATCCTCCATTGACAGTCAATGTTCTACCTACACCAACATTTCTCAAACTTCAGTATAGATCAGAAACACTTGCAGAAACTGTTAAATACACGTAGCCAGAGGCTTTACCATGATCTTCATTCAAAAGTTCTCAGCAGGGGCTG
>NW_008339433.1:5690470-5706487 GCF_000622305.1 Nannospalax galili | reverse complement strand
GAGAGAGAGAGAGAGAGAGAGAGAGAGAGAGAGAGAGAGAGAGATGCATGAAGATGGTAAAATGCTTGCTGAACAAGTATGATGACCTGAGTTCAGATCTCTAACATTCACATAAAAGGCCGGACACAGAAGGGTTGGTCTCTAATCCCAGCGCTGAGAAGGTAAAGACAGGAGGATCCCTGGGGCTTGCTGGCCAGCCATAGTAGCCAAATCGGTCTGCTCCAGGTTCATAGGGAGGTATCCTGTCTGAAAAAATAAGGTACACAAATTATACCCCCCCACACACAAATAACCCCCCACACTCATGCTTATGCAAGCAATCAATATTAAACTCAGTGGGTTGGGAAAAAAAAGGACATGGGGCTGGAGAGATGGCTCAGTGGTTAAGAGCACTGATTGCTCTTGCAGAGGACCCAACTTCGATCCCCAGCACCCGACATGGTGGCTAACAACTGTCCACAACTCCAGTTCCAGGGGAACCCGACACCCTCTTCTGACCTCCTCGGGCATTGCACAACATGGGTGCACTTACATACATGCAGGCAATATACTCATACACATAAAATAAAATGAATAAAGTATTTTTAAAAAGACATCAAAATCAAAGGGGGCTTGTTGGGAAGAAACAGCTTCATCAGGACAGAAGAATGGATAAGAGAGGATAATGAGGGTGAAAATGACCAAGATGTAATATATACATGTATGAAATTGTCAAAGAATAATAAAGGTGCTAGAGAGGTGGCTCAGCAGTTGAGAGCACTTGCTCGTTCTCTGGAGGACACAAGTTCAGTTCTCAGCAACCATGTCAGGCAGCTTACAAGCACCTGTAACTCCAGCTCCAGGGGAATCTGATGCTCTCTTTTAACTTCTGCAGGCAAATACATAGCATATATATATATAGAGAGAGAGAAGATACCCAATGTCAACCTCTGGCCTCTACACACATGTGCATTCAGTCACGCAAACATGTCAGGCAAATAACCATACAACTCCAATGCTCTCTCTCTCTCTCTCTCTCTCTCTCTCTCTCTCTCTCTCTCCATACCATACCTTCTGGGTGGGTGAGTGCATAGTCAGCAGTCTGGATATTTAAAACAATTTTCAGGAGGGTATTTATTCAGGATGAGCAGTGATGATAGGGCGGAGGAAGAAGTGAACACAAGAAAGCAGGAATGACGGTTATGAGTAAAGGAAGTTGCTAAGCTATTAGCTTTGAAGGACAGAGGAAGGAACTCTGAGCCAAGCACAGCTCCAGAAGCCTGAAAAGGCAAAGCACTAGATTCTCTCCTGAAACCTCCAGAGGGAGAGTGGCCCTGTTGACACCTTCATTTTAGCTCACTGGAACAGATTCCAGACTTCTGACATGCAGAACTATCTGGGAATGATGTGCATGGTTTTAAATCATTAACCTCACATAAATTTGTGTCACCAGGGAAGGAAATTGCCAGTGGGTAAGATGAGACTACTGGCACCTCCGGCACAGATTGAAAAAGCAGTAGCAAATGCTATTAGTAGTCAGTATCCCTTCCACCATATGTACTTTTATTAAAAATGCCAGTTATCCAAACCCTGATTTGTCTAAGAATGCCTTAGGTGAAGTGATGAAATTGTTAACATTATAAATACTGGTTTATAGTGTCACATGACAGAATGAGAAACTATGTATGAAGCACTGCTGAGGCCTCTGAAATACAATCACCTCAGGGACATGTACTTGTGCCATTTCAAAGCAATTCTTTTCATGAAACAGCATTTTTAAATTGAAAGAATTACTGACAAGCAGGGCATGGGAATGCACATATGTAATCTCATCACTCAGCAGGTTGAGATGCGGGGAACATGATTTGCATGCAAGCTTGGGATATATAGCAATAACCTGTCCTGAACAAACAGAATTACTAACAAATTTAGATTATTTAGCTTAGGGGTTTAGCAGAAATAGCTCTAAAACTAACAAAATGAGCCTGTCACTTCAAAGAAAATGAGTAACATGTTTAGCTAATAAAAATTTCAAGGTTTCAAGTAAAAATTGGAATTTTGGAAAACTTGTATCTGCCATAATTAACTTGACAGCTTTCCAAAACACAAATATTGTTGTGATAAAATCATTAGTGAAAGTAACAATTATGATTTTTATATTACACCATAAATAAGTCAATATTTGGAAGATCTAAGTAGCTCAGTCAAGTAACATTTTTCAAATACCAATACACGATGTTATGAAATCATGCATAAATGAAAACTTCATTTTAAGTGAGGATTAACTGCAGGACTTCTCATGTATGAGAACTCAAGACATTCATCAACACAGATTCAGGTTCTACATTGGAACTTGCCATAAAGAAATTTCCACTTGTCCATTCTTGGTGTGTTAGGAAATAATCCCACCATTTTCTAAAGAGACCAATAAAACGCTTCCATCTTTTAAGCACAGCATTATAGCAGAATGAATACAAAGTAGATAAAATAATCTAGCTCTTTTATATTAAGCTACACATCAAAGAGATTTAGAATAATATCCCATAAAGTATTCCATGTGTTTTATAAGTTATTTTCTTTTTCTCTTTTCAAATTAATTTTTCTTTATTTTTTGAGACAGGATATCTCTGTAGCCCCAGCTGGCCTGGAATGGAATTCCCTATATACACCAGGCTGGCCTTGATCTCACAGAGATCTGCCTGCCTGTGCCTCCCAGTCCTGGGATTAAAGGCATTGTACCGTCATGCCCGGCTTTAAATTATTTTTTAAGTTGCATACAAATACATGGGCTTCATTATGGTATCTTAAATGTAAATCTCAACATACTTTATTCTCTTTTTTTGATAAAACCTAGCAATCATTTTTATTTGAAACATTTCTGTTTATACTTTTGTCTTTTTCAAACAGCAAGGAGCAATTGGGTATAACAATATCATTTCAGGGTATGATTGTTATTTAAAGACAGAAGAGTGAATCAATGTTCCTACCTAGAGAAGCCCTTTACAGATGACTTTACAGCGACCACCCCACTCATGTTTTGCAGTTCTTCCTCTAGTTTTCAGACCTTCATCTTAGCTCCTCATGCCCTCTGCCTCCCTGATCAGCCTGTCTGCCTCCAAGCCTCAGCTAGTCTCCTCCTAGCTTTCTTCACCACTGGGTCTGTCTCCTGGTATCTGCAAAAGTTACCCCTTAACTGTAGGAAGACAGTGACAGATAATCTCTTTCCAACACAGGGATAGCAGAAACATGAACATCAGGCAAATTTGCAGTTTGTTAGCAGCACTTTGACCCCAGGATTCACCCTACATTCCCAATGCAATCTTTTTAAGGGCTTTGTAAGATACAACAGATTTAAAAGTTCTCCTTCATTTCCTTGTTCCCTAATTCCTTGCAGTTGTGTGATACACATCACAGCTTCTAGGGTTTCTCTTCTCTTCCCTTTACCTGTGCCTGGTAACCATGGTTAGAGGTTATTCTAGGTCATCCCCCTTGGTAAGGTTCACTTGGTCATTCTCACAAGAAGTACAGGAGTTACACAAGTTTGGTGTTTGGTCTTGACCTTAGCTACTTCTTTCTTTTGTAAATTCTTCCTTGAGTCTCCCCTTAGAACATATAATGGAAATTTAAACAACATAAAAGACGAAATCTCTACTAATTACAGAGAATTTTCTCAGTTTATTTGGACTTTCACTCTTGCTTTTCCCTGAAGAAATAGGTCTCAAATCACAGTGTGGGTCACAGTCATCTGTAAAACTTTCCAAAACACCGATTTCTGAAGCCCAAGTTGGTCTACATAGACCAGAGATTTGCATTTTTGCTAGTTCCTAGATGTTGCTGTTTGGACATCCTTTACAAACCAGACTCCTGGGATATCTTCCAGCTCCAGCAAAGGTTGGCTTGGAAATGAGACTCCTGAAGCCTCCTCCATGCTTGTAGAGCTTTTCCTGAAGGCTCCACTACAAGATTCAGGACTATGGGTGCTTGAAAATGTCAATACACTTTTATTTGTTCCCCTTCCTCATTGTTCTTCCCTTTTCTCTCCTATTGGCTTCATCCCCCAAATTATACTTGTATTATCCAGGGTTCTATAGAAGAAAAAAAACCATAGAATGAATACTTATTGTCATGAGATTTATTACACAATATGGTCTTGGATGTCCAACAATGGCTCACACTAGAAATACTGAGAACCAAATAGTTGCTCAGTCCATGAGGCTGGATGCCTCAGCAGTCCCAATTTGGTGCTGAAGGCCCGGAGGATTCCTAAAGACCCATTACTCTTCTGTCCAAAATGGAAACCCAAAGAAGCTGGTTCTAATATCATTGAAAGAATCAGCAGTGGCAGCCAAGAGTAGATGAATTCATCAGAGTATAGTCCAAATGAGACAAAGTGAAGATTCCCTTCTTCCATGCCCTTTTATCTAGGCTACTACCAGAAGGTGCAGCCCAAATTAGGGTTAGGCATTCCCACACTCAATCTTATGTAGATAATCCCGCATTAGGGCTCTTTTCCCAGGTGATTCTAGGTTGTGGTAAGTTGACAATTAAAACTAACCACTACAGTACTCCTTTCTTCCTTCATTGCACATGAATTCCATTAGCCATTCTCTCCCTACTGAGAATCTGTTTCCCTGTCCCCTGTCATGTTCCCACTTCTACTTTCATCATCTGTACACATGCACGTGTGTTCATGCACACACACACACACACACACACACATACACATACACACGAGTTTAAATCTAGATTTCACGCATGAAATAAAATACATTATGTGTCTCTCTGAGCCCGGCTTACTTTACTTAACATGAAGATCTCTAGTCCCAACCATTTTCCTGCAAATGTCATTGTTCACTGTGTGGTCTGTGTACCTCAGTGTGTGTGTGTGTGTGTGTGTGTGTGTGTGTGTGTGTGTGTGTGTTGTATTTGGGGAGGTGCATATGTGTGCACACATGAAGAGGATAGAGCAGGACGTCAGGGGTCTTCCTCTGTCACTGCCCACCCTTGAGTCCAGGTCTCTCACCAAACTTGAAGCTAGTCAGCAAGCTCCTAGGATTCACCTGTCCCTGGCCCCCTCCCAGTACAGAGTTTACAGGCTTGTGCACCATGCCTGACTTTTTACATCGGTGCAGGAGAATAAAGCTCAATTACTAATGTTTGCATAGCAAGCACTCTTAACTGCTGAGCCATCTGCCCAGTCACTATTTACATTGTCTTTATCCGTTCATTTCTTTATGGACATCTAGGCTGGTTTCCATTTGTTAGCTATTGTGAACACTTCGGCAAGAAACAAAGATGTGCAAGTATCTCTGTGATATGTAGCTTAGAGTCCTTGGGGCTTATACTTAGGAATGATATAGCTGGATCTTACGGTAATTGTATTCTTAGTTCTTAAAGCAAACTCCATACTGATTTCCATAGTGGCCTCACTACATTTCCATCAGCAATGTTTAAGGTTCCTCTTTCCCTGCATCCTCATCTGCATTTATCATTTGTTTTCTTCAAGATATCTCTTCTGAGTGTGGTGAGATGGAATTTCAATGTAGTTTTAATTTACATTTCCTTGATGGTTAAGGATGTTGAACATTTTTTCAAATATGTACTAGGTATTTGTATTTCTTCTTTTGAGGACATTTCTACTCAGTTCATTAGTCTATGCATTCATTTAATAATTTGATTTTGTGTTTAATTTTACAGGTCTTCACATGTTCTACATATTAATCCCTTTTCTGATGGAGAGTTGGCAAAGCTTTATTCCTATACTATAGGGCATCTTTTCATTCTAAGGATTGCATTATTTGCTGTGCAGAAGCTTTTCAATTGCATATAACCTCATTTGTCAATTTTAAGATTACTTCCTGTGCTATTGAAGTCTTTTTCAAAAAGTCTTTGTCTATGCTTTTGTTTGGGGTATTTTATATATATTTTCCTCTAACAGTTTCAAAGTTACAGCTCTTATATTAGGGTCTTTGATATATTTTGAATTGATTTTGATCAGGGTCAAAGATATTAATCTAATTTCATTCTTCTACATGTGAATATCCAGCTTTTCTAGACCATGTTAAAGAGGTTTTTCTACCAACACATGTTTTTCACACTGTAGTAGTTACTATCCTCAGTGTTGTGACCAAATGTCTAACAAAAGCAACTTCAGAAGGAAAGGGTTTTCTGGTGAAGTCATTAGGATCTTTTAAGTATAGGATCATATCATCTCCAAAGAGGGATTCTTTGGTTTCTTCCTATTCTATTTGTATACATTTTATGTTTTTCTCTTAGTGCTCTAGCTAATACTTTGAGTACTACATTAAATAAGAGTGATGAGAGTGAGCATTCTTGTTTCATATTTATAATGGAAATCTTTCAATTTTTCCTCATTTGATAACATGTTGGTTATATGTTTGTCATATATGAGCCTTTATTAATGTTGAGATATGTTCCTTCTATTCCTAGTTTCTTCAAGACATTTATCACGAGGGATGTTGACCTTTGTTAAAAGCCTTTTCTGGGGCTGGAGAGATGGCTCAGCAGTTAAGAGCACTGCTCTACCACCTGAGTTCAGTTCCCAGCACCCACATGGTGGCTAACAACTATAACTCTGGTTCCAGAGACACCCAACGCCCTCTTCTGACCTCCAAGGGCATTGCACAACATGTGAACTTACATACATGCAGACAATATACTCATTCACATAAAAACAATAAATAAAATATTTAAAAAGCCTTTTCTGTGTCTATTCACATGATCATGTGATTTCTATACTTAAATCTAATTATATGTTGCATTACTTTATTGATTTGTGTATATGCTAAACAACCCTTGCATTGTTGCCACCACCTGCTCCTAAGCCCCTTGGGGGGGTGTGGGGGGTTCAAGCCAGCGACCCCCATGCAGTGATGATTGGGGATGAGTAAGCATGCCGTTCGCCAGCCCACACCGCCCCCAGTACCGGGGAAAATCAGATGCAATGGGGAGCCTAGTCAAGCAGGGACTCATTTATTTCAGGTATTACAGAGCTTATAAAGGCACCTGGAAATCCCCCCTGCCCCCCTGAGGATGTATCTTAAGGATGATCACGCACTGATCATGCACTCCTCAAGAGTGCGGAAGTATCCTTCAGACTTTTAAAACAAGCCAGGCCGTGCCCCAGTAACTTCCTCTTGGACCTCTGCAAGGTGGGGCCTTTAGGTCCCCACATCTCCCCCTTTTATTTTTATTTTAAGGCCATACTGACTTTATTTCACAGGTTACCCACCTCATAGACAGCTCCCTGAGGAGAGATGGCTATCTCTTTCCTCTAATCTTATGCATTTTTGCCTATCTTAGGTGGTGTCACCTCTGAACAAGCCTTGCCCGTCATTGGACCATGCACCTGGCCATGTGCATGTCCTATCTTAGGAGTGCTTGTCATGGGACATCTTACCTGTCCTTGGCTAAAAATGCATCATGATAAAGGGCAGCCATGTGACAGTCTTAGTCTCTGCCTTACTTGGTTAGCCAAGCGTGGGCAACCGGAGGGGGTCCTGAGGGAGTCCGTAATCATTAGGAGGTGGGCCATGGCAGTTCCAAGGGTTGTCTGTCACTGAATCATCTGGTAAAGACAAAGATAAGCATTATCAAGAGAAACAAAGCAAGTCATGCTGTAAGACAAGTTGAAATACTTCTGAGACCATGTACCTTTTAGCCAATCAGCCAGTTGTCAAAGAGGCTGACTGGCAATGAAGTCAAGGAACTGGGTCCTTCACCACAGATGGATATAAATAGAGGAATTTTGTCTCATGAACTATTGTCCATGGACCATCATGCTAGTCAGTCGGATCCTGGCCTACCCACTTAAGGTTTTTCGCAGGCACCCATATGGGGTTTGAATCTCCTATAGGATAAACACAGCCAAAGCCTCGACCCATGGTTAACAATGGATCTAGGCCTCTCCATTGCCCCGTAATAGGGTCCTTCCACCTTACCAGTCTCTGCTCCTGTCATCCCCAATGCTTCTGAAACTGGGATTCCAACTGATTTTTTTTTTGAAAATTAAGAACATTGATAGTGAATAAGGCCATACCCAACTGTTGGTGGGGGCTTATTCCCCCTTTTTGTTTTTGTAATTGAATTTTTAGGTTTTGATGGTTGCATTCTATAATGGCTTGACCTTGGGGATTGTAGGGAATTCCTGTATTGTGTTGAATTCCCCAAAGTGAAAAGAAATCTTGTAAATTTTTACTCACAAAACATGATCCATTACCAGTTTTAATTCTTTGGGGGCAGTCCCAACATAGTAAAGCACTGAAGAAAATGAGGCTGAGCATGTTTAGACTTTTCTCCTGTATGAGCAGTAGCCCAACAGGCATGTGAGAATGTGTCGAGGGACACAAAAATATACTTAAACTTTCCAAAAGGAGCATAGTGTGTGACATCCGTTTGCCACAAGGAATTGGGCTTGAGTTCCCTGGGGTTTACCCCTGGCTGTTGCAGAGACAGTACCTGTAGAAAGGGTTGACAAGACTTACAGGTACGTACAGTCTTCTTTAGGTCCTTGATGGGAACTTGAGGAAACCTCTTATGGAGTCCCCCCCAATTTACATGAGTGAGGTTATGTAACCCCTGAGCTTCATTCAGGCCTGCTGACAGGACCTGGGTGGAAGCCACCTTGTCTGCCTCTGCATTGCCTTGGGATAAAAGCCCAGGCAATCCTTGGTGCCCCCTAAGATGCTGTAAGAAAATAGGGGCTTCTCTCTCTTTAAGGAGCATAGGAGTCTGAATACTGTCAGAAAGCACTGGCCATGAGTTCCTTGAATTGAGCTGAGCCATGACAAGTGTGGACATATCTTTTTGGTTTTTCATCTGCCCCCAGGTATACTATCACTGCAGCTCTAAATCTTCCCCTGTCAGTGAAACATCATAGGCTTTTACTAAGGGCTCCCTCTGCCCCAGGATTCGGTGAGCACTGCTGCCAGTGGGGCTGTAACACTGAGCCCAGTGGCCACCGCTGGTTGCTGGCCAGGGGGCAGTCCCCCGCCCAGCTTTCGTGCAGGCCCCTGACTCACACCCGCGTTAGTTCAAGGCAGGTCAGGTGGGTGGCTTTCACTGCTGACCCCGTGCACTCCACTCCGCCCAGCCCTTCTGAAAAAGGCATCCATGGGTCCTGTTTTCATGGGTCCCGGGAGGCCCTGAAGCTGGCCAGGGCATGCCCAAGGTGCCACTTGTTACTTTGGCAGCTTTTGGTTTCACTTTTGGTTACATTTCCACATCCTTCCACAAACTCTCCCCATGATTCCCATGTATCCCCAGTAAAAACATTAGCCCCAAGTAGCCAAGGAGTCAAATGAACAGCCTCTGCCCAAACCTTTTGCTACCGGATCTGACAGATCCAGTCCCCTGCTTTTAAGCATATCTCTCAGCACTTTAAGCACTGGTCCTCAGGCTTATTAATTGCGTTACCCATCTTTCATGTGTCGCTTACCCCAAACTTCTCGATTGGCCCCAATCTGTTTTCTTCTTTCTTTCTTTTCTTGTTTTCACCTTCTTTCGAGTGCCATGCTGGGCGCCAGTTGCGGGGGGTTTGAGCCAGTGACCCCCCAACGCAGTGATGATTGGGGATGAGTAAGCACGCCATTCACCAGCCCATGCCGCCCCCAGTACCAGGGACAATCAGACGCAAAGGGGAGCCTAGTCAAGCAGGAACTCATTTATTGCAGGTGTTACAGAGCTTATAAAGGCACCTGGAAATCCCCCCTCCCCCCGCTGAGGGTGTGTCTTAAGGATGGTTACACGCTGATCATGCACTCCTCAGCAGTGCAAAAGTATCCTTCAGACTTTTAAAACAAGTCAAGCCACACCCCAGTAACTTCCTCTTGGACCTCTGCAAGGTGGGGCCTTTAGGTCCCCACAGGGGTGGGGGTAAGAAGGCGCAGAGTCAACAGCACAGACTCCAGGAGTCAGGCAAGTGGCAAAAAAGACTTGTTTATTGCAGATATTGGCCATGCCTATATACCCCCTCCCAGTGTCCCACTGGTCCCTCGGCTGCCCCGTGCTGCACTGTCTCTTTCTCAGTGGTCTCTCTCATCACATGTTCTTGCATCAGCTGTTTCTCCCTGGTCAGGCAGATTTCAGGTTGGCTTAAGGGGAAGTAACTGCTGCACATGCACCACGGCATGTTTACCAGGCCTGTCCGCACTTCCTCCTACATATCCACCCTTTTTCTTTTTGTGAAGCTCTAGTGGGAGCCAAGATTCTTTGCCTTGGCATTGTTGGCCCCACCTCAGGGGGTCCCCAGTATTGTGGACCACACTTATTTAGGTTGGCTTGGTTAGCAAGCTCTTACTCATCATTGACTACCGGCCCTCAAAGGGCGGCCTCCCTGGGTGTGAGCCCACCAGGGTGATTGGGGAAGGCAATTATACAGAGGTCTCATGGATTTCCATGAGCCAGGCCTGTAGGACCTTGCAGGGAGGATTGTGGCCTGTGTGTCAAAGTGCCAAGAGGACCTGGAGTGTGGCTCTGTTGACACTCTTTTGCCATTGGGCATGCTGAAAGAGACACTTGACAAGGATGAATAGGACCAAAGGAATTAGGCTAGCTATGATGGCCAGGAGAATGGGGACAAATGAGGCAGGCAGGACAACACCTGAGGAGACCTGGCACTTCCTAGCAAGGAAAAGAATGGCCATCCAGAGGTCAGGGTCCCACTGTTCTCGGGGGGTGACCCATGGTGTGAGGATGGTAGCCTCATTCCAGAAAACATCTAGGTCATTGGTTTTAACTTTAAGACCTCGGGTGACAAGGAGGGATCTTAATGTCCTATTTGGGGTTCCCTACAGCTGGGGGACAGATTACCCATGGTGATTCTAACACAAACAAAGAGAATGTGTTGGACCCACATGTCTTGTGTTTAGTGGGGGACTTCCGTGGTTTGTTAGACCATGGCCGTATGCCCACATGGTGTCTCCAGTCTGGGAGCGATGGTTGGGGGCTGCTCCTGGGTTCCGCCTCCTAGGGGGTCAGCCTTTATGTGGAGACCCCGGGCAAACCGAAACCAAAAGAATGTACCTTCCTAACACTAAGACAAACTAACATAAAGAAAGAGAGAGAGACCCCCGCGCTAACCTCTTGAGAGGGCAAAGAACACAAAACACAAAGGGGCTAACTTACCGAAAGTACACCGAATGCGGGCACCGAACCATGCTGTGAAGAAAAAGGGGACTCGGTGGGACTTCTCCGGCTCGAGAAAGCCCCATGCTGGACACCAGATGTCACTGCCACTCGCTCCCGAGCCCCTTGGGGGTGGGGGTAAGAAGGCGCAGAGTCAATGGCACAGACTTCGGGAGTCAGGCAAGTGGCAAAACAGACTTGTTTATTGTGGATATTGGACATGCCTATATACCCCCTCCTGGTGTCCCATTGGTCCTTCGGCTGCTCTGTGCTGTGCTGTCTCTTTCTCGGTGGTCTCTCTCATCATGTGTTCTTGCATCAGCTGTTTCTCCCCAGTCAGGCAGATTTCAGGTTGTCTTAAGGGGAAGTAACTGTTGCGCATGTGCCATAGCATGTTTACCAGACCTGTCAGTACTTCCTCCTACATTGCATCTTTGAGATTAAATCGAATTAGTCATGTCCTTTTATCTTTTAACTTACTCATGCATTGTCTGCAACTTCAAGTTGTTCATATCTCCTTCCTCACCAAAGTGCATTTCCCCCCATCATTCTACCACACTCGCTGCTCTTTCATTCCATCCTCTCACTGTAGACCTGGATAAGAGCACTGATCAGCAACAATGAAACCACCTAAAATCTTACTCTATCCTGAAATTTCCCCCACCAAACAATTAGCCAATTGTTTTTAAGTTCAGTCTCACTCATCTTCTTAAGACACAGGCAGAGTGCAGTCAGATTCTTTGTCAGAATATGAGCAGATGCTAGCCAATGCCCTGTGGAGTTATTTTGTTCCTCTGAAACCTCATGAGCCAAGTCTCCACTGTTTGCATTTTTCTTGGTATTCTGGTCTTCCAAACTCCCACCAGAATGGTTCACCAAACTTCTCACGATATTGTAGGGCTTCTCTAGCCAAAAGCTGCAAATTCACTCACATTCCTCCAATAAACCAATTCCAAAGGCCTAAGAATCTCGTGGTCTGGTTTATCACAGCAATGATCCCACCTTTCAGTACTAATTTTCTCTATCACTTTCTTTTCTCATTTCTGTGTCAAAATAACTGACAAGAAGCAAGTTAAGGAGGCTTATTTGTGCCTCACAGTTTGATGATTCAGTTCATCATAGCAGGGAAAACATGGTGGCAGGAGGCTGGAGTGTCCCGTCACTTTGCATCTGCAATCAGTAAGCAGGCAGAGATGAATGCTAATGTTCAGATTGCTTTCTTCTTTTATTCAGTCAGGTTGGGCCTTTTCAATTAAACCTTTCTTGAAACACCTTTATAAACATACCAAGAGGTATGTGCTTGTGGCAATTGTTAAAACCATTCAAATTCACAATGAAGATTAACCATCATTGTAAGTTTTCATATCATGACAAAATGTCTGACCTAAACAAACTAAGGGAAGAAGGATGTATTTTGGCTCATCGTTTCAGATAATTATCCCATAGTGCTTAGCTGTATTGATTCTGGACCCACAGTGCGATAAGATATCATGGAGGCCGGATCATATAGAGTAAGAAGCTGTTCATATCATAGTGGACAGGAAGCAGATAGAAAGACCAGGAGGAGGGGAATGCAGACCAGGAATAACTTTTGAAAGTATGTCCCCAGTGACCTACTTCTTCCAGCAAGGAAGGTCCCACTTCCTAAAGTCTCCACAGTCTCTGAAAATAACACCACTAGTTGGCAAACAAGCTTCCATGACAAAACCTGTAGGAGCCATTTCAAGTTCAAACATTTTGTGTCAGACTTCATGTATCCTCTTTCACACATTCATAACTTAGTTGTCAAAAAGATTAACACAAAATTTATATTCAGAATGCGACTCCCACTCTTCCAATGATCCACTTGCTAATGTCTCCTTTTTACATACCCAGTTATCTTCAAACTTTAAAATATACCTTGAGCCAATCAGGCTGCAATACATGACTCTTGCTTCTTTTAGCTGTATCGCTAAAGATAGCATGATGTCTTCAGACCAGAAAGCCACAGATTTGCAACTCTTATTCCTTTCAGTTGCGAGTTTTTACATTTCTGTTTCCATTTGTGACATTTTAGTCTGTTTAATAAAGTTTTGATTCAACTGTCACAATTGTTACCTGTGAAAGTGTTCTCATAACCACTTCATTCTTCAACAACTACCAGAGCATCTCTATTGCTTTCAAATTATATCAACATTATTATAAGAATTTCCTTGCCACCAAATCCACAATATGGGGAAATTTTCCAAATAGAAAACAGAATCTCCAACTCCATCAGGCATTGCTTTTATAGGTCAAGTCTCAAAAGGGGAGCTGGGGAGATGGCTCAGTGCTTAAGAGCACTGGCTGCTCTTGCAGAGAACCCAGGTCCGGTTCCCAGCATCCATATGGAGGCTCCCAACCATCTCTAACTCCAGTTCTAGGCAATGTTCTTCTGGTATTCTGAGAGCATGAGGCATGCATGTGGTACACTTATCTACATGTAGGCAAACACAAATACATAAAATAAAAATAAATAAATATTTTTAAAATCTTTTTATTATTTTTATTTTATGTGTATGAGTGTATTGTCTGCATGTAGGTAGGTGTACCCATGCTATGCAATGGCTGCAGAGGTCAGAAAAGGGCATCGGATTCCCCCAGAACTGGAGTTATGGACAATTGTTAGTGGTCAAGAGGGAGCTGGGAATCGAACCTGGATCCTCTGCAAGAGCAACCAGTGCTCTTAACTACTGAGCCAACTCTCCAGCCCACAATAAAATTTTTTAAAAATATCTTTAAAGGAATATCTCACTACACTTCCCCTCATGATAACTAAAACCATAAGCAAATCCATATGTACACGCCCCTAACTGAGGAGTTCTAGACAGATTATTGTTTCCAGGAGGGAGAAAGTCAGTTCTCTTTGAGAATATGGCTTGTGCTAGGTCAACCATGCTCCAGTAGATGGCCCACAACCAGACATATATGGACAGCACAGATTGGACTTGATGAGCTATAAAAGAGGACAGGAAGTTGGGGGGTAGGGAAGTGGAGGTTGATCTGAGAGGAGTTATGTGGAAGAATGAAGTGAATATGATCAAAATGCATTGTACGAAATTCTCAAAGAATTAGTAAAAATATTGTAGCCATATGTACTGTCAGAAAGCTACATTGGTGTCTACTCTGTTAAAATATACTCACCTACCCTAAAAAAAATCACATATTTAAAATGTACAAATCAATTGTTTTTAGCATATTCGTGGCATTCTTCAACCATTACCAAAAATAATTTCAGAATACTTTCATCACACTAAGAAATTAAATTTACTGGTAGCTAAGAACCTGCAAATCCCTCATGCATCTATCAATTCCCAATAGATCCACACCTAGAAATGGGGTTTCTTGCCCACCTTTTCCATTCATGCAGAGATTTTGTCCAACTTGGACTTACACAGGTCTTGTGTATAATGTCACAAGCTCTGTGAATTCATATGTGCAATTGCCTTACTGTGTCCAGACAACACAGTTTCCTTCTATTCATCCACCACCTCTGGCTCTTCCAATCTTTCCACCCCCCTCTTCTGCAATGATAACTCAACCTTCAGAGGAGAGGGGTATGATAAGCCTCATTTAGGGCTTAGCCTTCCACAGTCTCTTATTCTCTGCATGTTGACAAGCTGTGGGTCTCTGTAGCTTTTCTGGTGAGAGTTGACAGATTCATTAATCTTTGGGAATAACAATAACATAAAATAAAATAAAGTATTTTTAACAAAGATTCAAAGCATTCACTTATGAGAAAGAATATATGATGTTTGTCTTTCTGGGTCTAGGTTACCTTACTCAGGATGATGGCTTCCAATCCCATCAATTTGCCTGAAAATTTCATGACTTCATTTTTCTTAACAACTGAATAATATATCATTGTGTAAATGTACCATACTTTGATTATTCATTCAGCAGTTAATGCACATCCAAGTTGTTAAAATTTCCTGGCTATTGTAAATAGACCATGGGAATCTGTGTGGAGATTCCTCAAAAAGCTAGAAATAGATCTACCGCCTGCCATACTATTCTTGGGCATATACCCAGAGAACTCTGTATCCTACTACACAGATACCTGTTCACTCATGTTTGTTGCTACTCTATTCACAATAGCCTTTTCACTTTTTTGATCTTGCTCTTAAAGCACAAAGTTTTACTTTGATAAAATCTGATTTATCTTTTTTCTTTTTTGTAATGGATGTGGCATAACCACCAGGAAGTTGCCTGTGTTTCTACAAGTAACCCTTCACCTATGTTCCTTAAGTAACATTAATCAAGCACATTACTTCACAGAAACATAAAGACATGAAAGTAGAAGAGCAATGGAAATGGGACAAGAAAATGTAAACGGGGATGAATATGATCAAGATACATTATATATAAGTATGAAAATGCCATAATGAAGCCTATTCTGTATAATCAATCTATGCTAATAAAAACATTTGCTGGTTAATTATGTATTTAATAAGAACATATTTAGAAGAAGCATTTCATTACAACAGCATTGACATATTCAATAACAATTTTCTGAGCTAAGATGCATCTTTTACTTTCATGGCTGTGAATTTTTAGGTTTACAATTGAATTATTACAGTTTGTACTCAGTATAAACCCTATAAGACATAAAACTAAATGAAGTTTTAACCTTTAAAAAAGAACTCCATTTCATTATTAAAATACATAGTTTCATACAGAAAAATTCATTTTCAATGCACTTGACATTAAGATGTTTGTACACGCGTTTCTAATCTCTATATATCTGATTATTCAGAGAGACAGTCGCTTACTTTCTGAGCTACTCGGCATCTGAGCATGGATATAAAGTCATCAGGTAGATTTCTAAGGTAATGTTTTTCACATCTACTAATTATTTATTTTAATCATTATTTG
>NW_008339433.1:5688502-5690361 GCF_000622305.1 Nannospalax galili | reverse complement strand
CCAGATCCACTCCCTCTAGGACTATTTTGTAATTAAAAATGTTTTAATAACTACATGATTAGAAGAAGCATTTCATTACAGATTTAACATATTCAGTAACAAACTCCAGAACAAGAGTACATCTCTTTCATCAGTGGGTGCAAGTTTCTAGGTTCACAGTTGAGTTAATGCATCTATACAATATTGAACTCAGTATAAGCCCTGTAAGACATAAAATTGAATGACTTTTTTAACCTTTAAAAAAGATCTCCATTTCATTTTAGAATATATTGTTCCTTTCAGAAAGACTCATTGTTTTTGCTACTAACACTGAGATGTTGGCACATGCATCTCTAATCTGTATGCATCTGATTAGTACTAGTCATAATTGGTTGCACTTGGATCCTTGGCACCTGTGTATGTCTATAAAGTCATTGGGTAGATTTCAGTGGTAATGTTTATCACCTCTACTAATTAACATGACATAAATTTCTATGGTTCCTCCTCAAATATAAAACATTTTTAAAATTTGATTTGTGTGTGTGTGTGTGTGTGTGTGTTTCACACAGAACATCCCAAACCATCTTATTCAACTATACACCCACCTCTCAGATGGCACCCTCCCATAGCCTCCCACCCCAACTAGAGTCCTTATAGTCGGAAATCCCTGCTACTGTCTGCTGAATTGTCGGCACCGCAGCCATTCCCCACTACTTGCCCTTCTGTTGAATCTAGTCAGCCTATCTAAAGGTCTTGGTTTTAAGAGGGTCAGCTATTCCTCATCTAGCAACAATCAGTTGTCAATATTCCTTTGAATAAGATTGGGATCTGCTGTTCATTTTCCCAATTCTATGCTGGGCTACTATCTGGTAGTCCCTTTGGCCACCCTGGCAACAACTCAAAAGAAGGTATCTCCTATCTGGCATTGTTGCTTGTTATGTAGCCTTTTTACCTATACGTATGGTCTCTTAAAAATTATATTCACCCCTTTAATCTTTGGTTATACTTTCCTTTTGGGGGTTTAAGGTCATACAAATGGCCCAGATAAAACCAATTTATTTTTACTCTTAAGGTCTTTTGAGGATCTGTTCCTCAGGGGACACGTGGGCTTGGGAGGAGCCCCGGGCTCCTTTCTTTTACCAGTTCCACCTATGTGAAGATAAGTCAAAGGTCCTGCTTGACCACGGTTGGCTTCGCTTGGAAGCATGGAGGAAATGATTCTCTGTTGACCCTCCTCTTTATAGACTGCACACTGGTTCAAGTTCATCTGGATTGTCTAACCCTTCCATGGTTTCCCCATTTAAGGTGCCCCCCTTTTTTTTCATTTCTCCCTTAATGATACCCTTCTCCTATTGTCTCACCTCTCTTGAGCACCTTCTTTCCCTTTATCCCCTAGGTTCCTTGTATAACATTCTCTCCCCCTTCCCATTTAAATAGCCCCATTTTTATCCATTTCTCCCTTAGTAACACCTGTTTCCTGCTGTTCTCTCTCAGGTTCTTTCTTTTCCTTTACCTCCCTGGTTCCTTTTCATTATCCTGCTTTCTACAGTTATGTCTGTACATACTCACTTATCAGGGTTTGGTTCTAGGATCCACATATGAGGGATAAGATATGTTGATTTTTTTTTTTTTAGTCCATGTTACTTCACTTAGTAGTAATATGGTTCTGTCTGGTTTTCAAAACTAGCTAGGCATTGTTTATCTCTCTCAAATATTTTTTTATCGAATAGTATCTCTTGCCAGGAAAAAATTTCTCTTTTGAGTGTAAGTTGCACTTCTAACTTATTTTCATTTGCTTGTTTTTTGTTTGTTAGTAGAAAGTTAAATACAATTTCTGAATTTTTATTATTTATTTATTTATTTATTTATTTATTTATTTA
>NW_008339433.1:5686728-5687799 GCF_000622305.1 Nannospalax galili | reverse complement strand
CTTCTTCTTTTGAGAACTCTCTGTTCAGCTCCTTAGCCCATCTTTTAATTGGGTTACTTCTTGTCTTGATTCTCTGTTTTTTTGAGTTCATTATATATTCTGGATATTAAACCTCTGTCAGATGTGTCGCTGGTGAAGATTTTCTCCCATTCTGTGGGTTTTCTGTTCACTTCTCTGGTTACCTCCTTTGATGTACAGAAGCTTTTTAGCTTAATAAGGCCCCATTTGTTAATTCTAGCCCTTGTTTCCTGAGCATTTGATATCCAGTTTAGCAAATCCTTTCTTACACCTATATCTTGTAGGTTTTCCCCAATGTTTTCTTCTAACAGTTTCAGAGTATCAGGCTTTACATTGAGGTCTTTGATCCATTTGGAATTGACTTTTGTGCAGGGTGAAAGATAGGAGTTACTTTCATTCTTCTACAGGTAGAGATCCAGTTTTCCAGCACCATTTGCTGAACATGCTGTCCTTCCTCCAGTGGATATTCTTGGCCCCTTTGTCAAATATCAGGTAGCTGAAATCTTATTTACTCATATTCAGGTCTTCAATTTTGTTCCATTGATCTATGGGTCTATTTTTGTGCCAGTAAGATGTTGTTTTTATGATTATAGCTCTGTAATACAGCTTAAAATCTGGTATAGTAATCCCCCCGGCATTGCTCTTAGTGCTCAGGGTTGTTTTGTCTATCCGAGGTCTTTTGTGCTTCCATATGAATCTTAGGATGTTTTTTTCCAATTCTGTGAGAAATGTCATGGGGATTTTCATTGGCATTCTACTGAATCTATAAATGGCTCTTGGTAGGATGGTCATTTTCACAATATTAGTTCTTCCAATCCGTGAGCATGGGAGGCCCTTCCATCTTCTGATGTCTTCCTCAATCTCTCTTTTTTTTAAAAGATTTAATATTTTCATTGTTGAGGTCTTCAATGTCTTTGGTCAGCTTTATTCCGAGATATTTTATTTATTTATTTATTTTTTTCTTGCAGCTATTGTGAAGGGGATTGTTTCCTTGTACTCTGTCTCTGATTGCTTGTTATTGGCATATAGAAAGGCTACAAAGACATTTTTATA
>NW_008339433.1:5685934-5686343 GCF_000622305.1 Nannospalax galili | reverse complement strand
CGAGATGACCATGTGGTTCTTGTCTTTGAGTCCATTTATATGATTTATGAGGTTTATTGATGTTTATGACATTTATTACATATATTGAACCATCCCTGCATCTCTGGGATAAAGCTGACTTGATCATGGTGGATGATCATTTGGATGTGTGTCTGTATGCGGTTTGCTAGTATCTTGTTGAGAAATTTTGCATTTATGTTCATTAAGGATATGGGCCTGTAGTTTTCTTTTTTGGTTGAATCTTTACCAGGCTTGGGTATGAGAGTGATGCTTGCTTCATAGAAGGAATTTGGAAGTTTTCCCTCCATTTCTATTTTTTTGAATAAATTAAGTAGTATTGGATATAGATCTTCCTTAAATTACTGATAAAATTCTGCTGTAAATTCATCTGGCCCTGGGCTTTTCTTTG
>NW_008339433.1:5684361-5685662 GCF_000622305.1 Nannospalax galili | reverse complement strand
GTTATTTCTTCTTGTCTGCTGGGTTTGGGTTTCGTTTGCTGTTGCTTTTCAAGTGTGTTGAGTTGCAATGCTAAGTCATTTATTTGTGTTCTTTCTGACTTTTTGATGTAGGCACTCAGAGGTATAAACTTCCCTCTAAGGACCGCTTTCAGCGTGTCTCAGAAGTTTTATCATGTTGTATTGTCCTTTTCATTTAATTCCAGGAATACTTTTATTTCTTTCTTAATTTCTCTTTTGACCCATTCATCATTCATGAGTGCATTGTTTAATCCCCATGTGTTCATGTACCCAGTGTACCGCGCTTATTAGTCAAGCTCTCACTACTGAATTATAGCCCCAGCAAAGGAAAACAATCTGAAATCAGAGGTCAATGGCTGTGATTTCTGAGTGTCTGCTGTCACTTTTGGAGAAGGTTCCATGGGGTGCTGAGTAGAAAGTATGTCCTTTGGTACTTGGGTGGAATACTCAGTAGAAGTCTGTTAGGTCCATTTGATATATGGTATTGTTTACTTCAGATGTCTCTCTGTTAACTCTCTGCCCTGCTGACCTATCTAATGGAGACAATGGGGTATTGAAATCCCTTACTATTAATGAGTTGGGATTAATCTGGGTCTTAAAGTCCTGTAGTATTGTTTTTATGTAGTTGGGTGCACCATGGTTTGGTGAATATTCATGAATGTTCATGATTGTAATATCTTCTTGATCCATTGTTCCTTTGATCAAAATGAAGTGACCCTCTTTGTCTCTTATGATTAGTTTTAGTTTAAAGTCTATTTTGTCAGATATTAGAATTGCTATGCCTGCTTTTTTCTTAGTGCCATTTGCTAGGTATATTTTTTTCCATCCTTTCACTTTGAGATAGTGTCTCTCCTTGAAAGTGAGATTATTTTCTTGCAGACAACAAAATGTTGGGTTTTGTTTCTTAATCCATTCACATAATCTGTGTCCTTTGACTGGGGAGTTTAGTCCGTTAATATTTAAAGTTATTAATGAAAGATGGGTATTGAATCCTGTCATTTTTATTTCTGTTTACATGCTTGGTATAGCTATACCTTTCCACAGTTATACCTTCATTGAACTTATTTCTGCAATCCCTTGGGTATACTCATTCCTTTCTTCAGCTCTTTGTATTGCTTCCAGAACTCTCTGAAGGGCTGGTTTTGTGGACATGAATTCCTTCAGCCTATTTATGTCATGGAAGATTTTTCTTTTCCCTTCAACTATAGTAGACATTTTGGCTGGGTATAGTAATCTGGGTTGGCATCTGTGGTCATTTAACACTGGGAATACTTTGGTCCAGG
>NW_008339433.1:5682053-5684054 GCF_000622305.1 Nannospalax galili | reverse complement strand
CTCATAATCTTTGCTTGAGTGGTCCAGTTCATCCACTTTATCTTCCAATCTTGATACTCTGTTTTCCACTTCATTCATCCTATTGGTGAGGCTTTCTCCTGTTGTTTCTAATTGGCTTACTGAGTGTTTCCCCCTCCTTCTTCATTTCAGCCTGAGTATTCTTCAATATTTCTAACTCTTTTCTGAATTCATTCAGAAGTTTATCTCTATTTTCCTTCAGTTCTTTGATTTCTTTGTTTGTGTGTTCTTTAAATTCACTAAATTCTTTTATCATGTTTATAATTGTTCTTTTGAGTTCCATGTCCTGCATTATCTCTAGGGGGTTCTCATTGTAGTCCTGTAGAGGAGTATTGGTATTTGGTGGCAATATGGTATTTTGGTTTTTGATGTTTTTATTTTTTCTCTGTGATTTTGACATGTGAATTTCTTTTGTAGTTTCTGATTCTTATGTGAGACTCAAGCCTTCAAGTTTAGGTCTGATTCTTTTTGTGAACTTTATGTGTCTTTGTGGTTTACTTTTTGGGCATGAAAGACTGGTTCCTCTAAGCTTCCAGTTCTCTCTTTTGATTTTATATTGGAGTGGCCAGATGGCTTTTGTCTTCAGGAGTTCCCACAGAGGCCCATGTCACATGAAAATCAGATGCTCTCAGACTTTCTCCTAAGGTCTGGATCCCTCCAGGATAGATTTTGGCCTCAGGAATTTGAGAGTTGGACTGGCCTTGGAGCTGGGACCAGGAAAGATGCTGGTCTAGGGTATCTGGTGGCCCTGCCACCCAGAGATGCAAAGGAAGATGGGGGTGGGATTGGCCCCAAGGGCCCCTGGGGACTGCACTGAGGAGCTGGGTTGGTCTGGATGCAAAGGACCAGGAAGAGGAAAAGTCAGCCCTGTGATCCAAAAGATGCTAGAGGGTTGTGCAGACCCAGGGAGACAGAGTGTCGTGAGGGTAGGGCCAGGCCCAGAGTGCCCCTGGGGACCCGAGAAGGAACTGAGTTGCTCTGGATGCAAAAGATCAGGAAACAGTGGTGGTTCCCCGGGTGTCTGGGGCACCAAGACAAGGAATGGGACAGGACCCAGGCTAGGAGGAGAGACGGTGGGGGAGATGAGAGGGTGAGTGAAGCTGGGGGAGTCAAGGCATGAAGGGCCCAATCGACTTACCCTGGAGAGAGAAACCTGAAGGTCACTAATAAAAACTTTTAAAGAAAGAGTAAGAGAAGAAGGAAAGAAGATCCAAGGAAATAAGAAAAAATTTAAATGTAGAGATGAGAATGAAGAGAAAAAAATGATCTAATTTTTCAAAGATAAAAGTGCAAGCATAAAGGAGAAGAATTAATGCTTTGAAATCATATATTAAAAGCAGGGTATGGTGACCATTGCCGACAATGTCAGTTGTCAGCAGCCTCAGGCTAGCCTGGGCAATACCCTCTCTCGACAAAAACAGGGCAAGAGAAAGAAATTATGTGTTAAAAAAAGGAATAAGAGGGAAAGATAAGAGAAAAAGAACAGGAACTGGGGAGAGGGCTCAGTAAATTGTTTAGCACACAGACATGAGGGCTTGTGTTTAGATCAACATTCACATGAAAATGGGGTGCAAAGGCATGCAGCTATAATCCCAGTGCTGACAAGATGACATGCAGAGATGGGAGCTTCATTGAGGTGTGCTGACCACCAAATCTAGTCAATTGGTCAGCTCCAAGTTTAGTGAAAGACCCTGTCTCAAAAAATAAGGTAAGACTAGGGACACTAACTTGAGACAATAGGCCTTAACACAAATGCAGAATGTGTGAATTCCAGTGCAGTGGGGGGCTATGGGGGACCCTGGGGCCATAAAGATGATTAAGATTAAGATGTTCTGTATGAAATACACAAAAATTCAATTAAAAATTTACAAAAAATATGGTAGAGAGAGATTGAAGACACCTGACCTTGACCTCTGGCCTCCACACACAGAAGCAATCATGTAGACATTCACCCACATACATGGATACACATACACACACACG
>NW_008339433.1:5662676-5681912 GCF_000622305.1 Nannospalax galili | reverse complement strand
TATATAACAAAGAAAAAAGAAACAAATAATATAAAAAGAATGCAAGTATTCAAACTACTCAGATAGGAGAAAAAGTTTCCACAGAGGAACAAAAATATAGCACTGAAATAAAGAGGAAAAAAGACAGATTTTCTGACCTTCAAGGTTAATCACATATGTTGGCTGTGTGCCACTGGACAAGAGTAGAGGCTTTGTGCTGTTTAGGCTTTTCTTCTTTTGAGTTGCTTGCCTAGCAACCAGAGGACATAGTTTGCGGTCAGAGCTAGCTGTGATTACGCTTGACTGCTCTGCTCCTCAGAATAGGGTGGAGAGGAAAGAAAAATTTGTGCTGTGTGATCTGAGCTCTAGTGCTGTCCTATGTGAGTTTATGAGAGAAGTAAACACTGTAGGGCTGAAGCAATCCACACTGCAGTGTGGGCAGCAGTAGAATGTGTGCATCCTCCTGGTCATCTTCTCCCTTTTGTGCTCCATATCAGCTTCTTAACCACATGGAGCTGTCACAGGCTCTGATTCCAAGTTGTTCCCTTATAGCTAAACTACCTTTCTAGGCCAACAATGACTGGATCCACTAATAACCCTTGCTATGGGAAATGCAAAGACTTCTGACTCCCAAAGCTATATGATCACACAAGACCCACTGAAGATGGCTTCCCACACTACACTTTAACCAATAGCAATGGTAAAGTGCCTTCCAACATTTGGTTAAGATAAGGTGTCAAGAAACAATCTGTAGTGGGTGCTGTTTGAGGTTATGGCTTTGGAAATCAAAGACCTGAATTTTTCTAGCTCCAGGAAATCAAAGCCACTAAGAGGCCTCCTGCAAGAGGTACAAGTCCTCTGGTCCTCTGGGAATAATCAGAGATATATAATCATCTTTGTGTTTGTTTCTGATATAAAGTCACACTAGGCAGCCCTGACAAGCCTCAAACTCAAAATCCTCCTGCTTATGATTTAGGAAAGGTGGGATGTAAAGAAACAGAAAACTATAATATCATCATCGTTACTAATTCTAATTTCTACTACTTGTAAGAATTATAGAAAATTCTTTTTTTTTTTTTTTTTTGCTCTTTTTGAGACAAGGTCTCCCTGTAGCCCCAGCTGTCCTGGAACTCACTATGTAGACCAGGCTGGCCTTGAACTCACAGAGATCTGCCTGCCTCTGCCTCCTGAGTGCTGGGATTAAAGGCGTGCGAAAGATTCAATTTTATATATATATTATATATATATTTGTTATTATTATTATTATTATTATAAAAATACAGTGAGACCAGAAATTTGTGCTGAAAATCACCCTTTAGAAATTGTCCAAGGCAGGCTGGGTATGGTAGCACTCGCTTTTGATCTCAACACTCAGAAGGCAGAGGCAGGCGGAGCTCTGTAATTTCAAGGCCAGCCTTGTCTATATAGCAAGTTCCAGGCCAGCTAGTGCTACAGATAAACTGTCTCAAAAAAAGGAAAAAAAACAAAAAAGAAATTGTCCAAATTTCCAGAGAAGACTTGCCCACAGGAAAACATCCCAGAGCTTGAAAAGAAGGAAAAACGATGACTGCATGATATGTTAAATACCATGCCAGCACATTTTCTTCTAAGGTTGATGCACAGCTACCAGACTGTCTCAAGGTTTTTGTTTGTCAATAACTATCCACGGCTAATTTAGGCCTAGAAGATGTTAGTCTCATAAAATAATTAAACATTAATTTTCAGAAAATTAATGATTTTGATTGGAACTTGCAGTAAACTCAAAAAGCTTCACTGTGTTGCACAATAAAACATTAGCCAGAATTTAACGCAAATTAGTGACCTTATTTTCATGTGTTTTTCCCCCAATTGACTACATGAGTTCATGTTTATCAAATGGTCTGGAGCATTCTAGTTTATCAATGGGTTTTTTCTTTAATTGAATAAAACTTTGAAGCCAAGGGTGGCAGAAGATCTCAAGTTTGATGACAGACTGGGCTACTCAGTGAAATACTTTCTTAAAAATAAAAGTAAAGACTGACACAGGGAAAAGAGAGACTGAGAACACAAAGTCCTGAGACGGCCGTCATGCAAGAAACAAGATGACACTCCCTCCCAAGTTTTCCTATCTGAAGGCCAAGGCCAGGAACAAAAGAGGTTTTGTGAAGGCTCTATAAGCACCCCCAAATCCTGCCCAGACTCTTGGAGACTTTGGCCACAATCAAAGCTAGCTCCCTGCTGTTTGCGAGTCTCACCACACTTAAAGTCTACAGAACAATCTCCCCCCCACACACACAAAAAATCAATACAATTTCTAAAACTTTAAATGTGACACTATCGCATGCCTCTGTGCTTTTCTTGGTATCTGCTACAGGGTTTGGCCTACATTCCTCTTCATTCATGTTCTCACGTGTCCTCTTTGCTGTTACAGCACCCTGTCCTTTACCTATCACAGTGCTAGTCACATTGCACAGGAATTGCCTGTTGATTTATCTCAGTTATCAAAACGGGAGCCCCTTGACAGAGATCATGCCTTGTTTTATTGTGGATCCCCAGGGACAAATGCAGTGTCCGCCATGTTGTAGATTACCAATATTTGCAAGATGAATAATCCAAAATGTTGCAAGGTAACAATGACTAAATGAATAAATTAATTTAAAAAAATAACTGCTCTTGAGAATACAGAGGGACATTTTCACATACTAGTTAAGAGGGGAAATTAAAAGAAAAAAATACAGTATCACTAGTGCTCATTTCAGGAAAGCCAAGAAACAAAATTATACTACAAGAATATGATTAATTTGGATTTTTATGTGTATGAATATTTTGCCTATATGTAAATGTACCCATATGTTCAGTGTCCATGTAAGCCAGAAGAGAGTATTGGATCCCCTGGAACTGAAGTTAGAGATGCTTTTTAGCTCCCATGTAGGTGCTGGGAACTGGACCTGGGTCCTCTTCAAGAGCAACCAGTACTCTTAATTATTGGGTCATCTCTCTAGCTCCAGAAATGGACAATTTCTTTTTTAAAATACTTTATTATTATTTTAATTTCATGTGTTGCCTGCATGTATGTAAGTGCACCTGTGTCATACAGTGTCCATGGAGGTCAAAAGCAGGTATGAGATCCCCTGGAACTGGAGTTACAGATGGTTGCTAGCCGCTATGTGGGTACTAGGAATCAAACCCAGGTCCTCTGCAAGAGCAGCCAGTGCTCTTAACCACTGAGCCATCTCTCCATTGAATTATTTCCATGAAATAATTCACCTGAGTTATCTGAAGAACTAGGGTATCCTTCTATGATTAAGCACCTCTTGTTAGCTACCTGACTGGGTTAGTTTTAGAAATTTTTGACAAATAAGGGTCAGAAATGAATATATGAGTCAAAAAGAAAGCTATATGTGTGTGTGAGTCTGTGTGTGTGCACTAACACGTTCATGCATATGCACATGTATACCTATGTCCCAGAGAGCTTTCTAAGAAAATTTTTTTTTACATTATATACCCACAGTACTCATGATTTTGAAGAAATTTGATTATAATGAAATAGTTTCCTAACTCTAAGTTGCCTTGGATAAAAGGGGAGAAAATAAAATGCTATCTCTAAGCTACATTTTAGCACCAAGAAGAATGCACGCTACATTACTTCACATGCTTCATCACACCCAGTCTACCCCCAAAAACAGTGTTCCTCCATACCTCTCAAAAGAACACATATTGTTAATAAGGGCATCAGCATGCATCGGAATGCTCATGCAACGTTGTTTGCCACTTTAATTTTGGCATGGAGCTCATTTAAGGTACTATGTTCTCCAAATAGCACACACAAATGGAAGTTGCATTAACTGAAACATAGTTTAAAGATTTTTAAAAATTATTCGCATCTGTGTTCTGTGTGTAACTGTGTCTGGATTCATGCACACGAGTTCAATGCCTGGGGCAGCCAGAAGCAGGTGCGAGAGCTCTTGGAGCTGTGGTTACAGGCAGTTGTGAACTGCCTCCTGTGGGGAACTGAACTCTGGTCCTCAGTAAGAGCAACACATGCACTTGCATTGAGCCATCTGTCCAGCCCCTGAACCGTAGTTTCTAAACCGTAGTTTTTAAATGCCTTAAGGAAGCTTGCTGACCAAATATAAAAACAAATGATGTATTTCCTACCTGTGACTTTGATGTTTCAGCCAGGTAAAGAATATATATTGGACATCTACTTTATATGGAGACAAAGAATTTAGACCTTTTTTGGGCCAATAAGTAGTCAGAATTTACATAGATGCATCTCACAGAGAATATTTGGTGGCAGTCTTTGAAATATTCCTAATCACTTAATCTTCAATATGTTAGCTCTAAAGTGATTAGAAGAATGACTGTATGAAATTTCCACCTGGCTGGGTCTCCTCCCATGAACCTTGAGATGTGGTTCTCTCCCATGAGCCAGACTTGTGGCCCCCAAACATGAGCTGGAGCTGCGGTCCCCTCCTGTGAACCTGAAGCTGTGGTTCTCTCCTGTGAAGAGCTATGATCTTCTTTTGCAAACCTGGACTTGTAGTCCCCTCCCACGAATCTGGAGCTTCGATCCCCAACTATGAGCCTGGAGCTGTGGTTCCCAACCATGAACCGTGGTTCCACATTCCTTTGGTGGTGGGCTGATGGTGGAGCATGTTAGAGAATGGAGGATACTACGATGTCAGGCAGCATTTTCAGTCTTCTGTGAGTGACTACACTTCCCACGACCCCCCTTCCCAGATGTCCTAGGTTGTGCATGGCAGTGGCTTTACCTGTGTGTTGGGCTTATGCTGGGGAAAGGGAGGTTCCTGTGATTTTCAGTTTCTAGTCTTTGGAGATCTGACTCTCAAGAATGAACTTGCCACTTCTCTTGATGCCCAGCTGTGGTCTTGACTCCACACATGATCCTGGGCACCTAGGCCTTAAAGTTGGACCTTTCCCATTCCCAGGTACCAAGAGGTTTTCCATCATTTTTGATTACTCTTCTACAGCCTCAGTGTACCTATCCCTGTTCCTACAGAAAATGTAAATCACCTAATTGAACTTCTAGAGATCAAAATCACAGTCTTGGAACTTAAAAATAAAAAATAAAAAGAAGGGCTGGGGTTGCAGCTCAGAGGTAAAGTATTTGATAAGCTTAAGGCCCAGGGTTCAATCACTAGTGAGGTGTGGAGATGGAATGGGAAAATTTTAACTGTTCAAAAGCTAGAGGTTGCAGCTCAGCGTGTGGAAGACTCTGGGTTCTGCCAAAAAAAGAAATAATTTAACTTTGCAAAATGTTGCATCATTTAAAGAACCCTGGCTAAAATGTACAGAGAACTGTGTTTTATTATTTAGGATTCCCTGTAAAATGACAATTATCTCCAAATTTTTTCAATAAAACAAAACAAAACTAATAAAAAAAAATCTTAGTTGGAGGAGAGGGGATCTGACCAAAATGCACTGTATAAAACTCTCAAAGAAACAATAAAAGCATTTAAAAATTTTTTACACGTGGCTGATATCTTCTGTTGCCACAAAATTCTCTTACTGTTGTGGAACACTGTCTTCTCAGTATAATAACCACTGTTATTAATATTTTCCATTTGCATATATTCACAGTGCATGCTATGGTGTGCATGTTCATACAAGTATATAGTATACTTTGAGCATATTTCCCACTAACAGCTTCCCATTTCTCAATCTCCCTTCACATTAGCTCCTTTTTCTCCGACAATTTCACTTCTACTTTCATGCCATATACACACGTTTTTTTGTCACTATGTGTGCTAGTATAGCTTTAGTGTCAAGTTGGCACACGTGGGTTGAGGGAGCCTCAATTGGGGAATTGCCTCCATAGGACGGGCCTGTGGCCATGTCTGTGGGGCATCTTCTTAATTGTTGAGTGATGCGGGAGGGCCCAGCCAACTGTGGGTGGTGCCATCCCTGGCTCCCAGCAAACCAGTAAGCATCGTTCCTCCATGGCCTGTGCTCTAGCTCCTGCCTCCAGGTTCCTGACCTGAGTTCCTACCCTAGGCTCCCTGATGAACGGTGACCTGGGAGATGTAAGATAAAACAAACCCTTTCCTCCCCAAGTTGATATTGGTCAGAGTATTTGTCACAGCAATGGAGAAACAAACTAGAATACTATATAAAATCTAGGAAGCACAAATACAAGAAAATATGTGATACTTATCTTTTGGAAATGGACTTAATTCACTTAATAGATTATCTCTGGTTTCATCCAGTTTCCTGAAAACAACATATCTTTGTTCTTTATGACTGAAAAAAATTCCATTGTGTATATATACCACATTTTCTTTATCCATTCCTCTATTGACAGATACCTTGATGGTAACATAACTTAGCTATTGTAATAGTGCAATAAAAATTGACTTGAAATTATCTCTTTGATATGTTGACTTGGAGCCTTCTGGGTAAATACTCAGAAGTGGTGTAACTGGGTCATAAAGCAGATCTATTTTTCATTTTGTGAGACACCTCCATACTGATTTTCATAAGTTGCTGGACTAGTTTCCATTCCCACCAACAGTGTATGTGGATTCTTCTTTGTCTGTATTCTTACCAGCATTTGATGTTGTTTCCTTAATGAATGTCATTCTGACTAGAGTGAGATGGAATCAGAATATAGTTTTAACTTGCATTTGTCTAATGGCTAGTGATGTTGAACATTTTTTTCATGTTTATTGGCTTTGTACTTCTTTTGAAAGCTGCCCATTTAATTAGCCCATTAATCGATCAAGTTTCTTATTTCTTGTTATTTAGGGTTTTTGTATACTATAGATATTAAGCCTGTCATTTTGTATTAGTTACTTTCCCAGTTGCTTATAAAATATCCTAACAAATGTGACTTACAGGAGAAAAGATTTATTCTGGCTCAAGTAAGTCACGGTGGCAGGAACTTATAACAGCTGGTCACAATGTGTTCACATTCAGGAGACAGAGTGATAAATGCTGGTGTTCAACTCACTTTCTCCTTTTTGTGCAGTTCAGGAGCCTAGCCCAGGGAACAATATCACCCACATTTAGAGTGGGTCTCCCCACCCCAATTAACCTAATCTAGGTAATTCTTCACATCCATGCGCAGACATTTTTCTCCAAGGTGATTTTGGATCCTGTTAAGATGACAGTCAATATAATCCATTAAGGAGGTATAGCTAGCAAAAGTTATCTCTGATTGTGTAGGCTGTCTTTCCACATAGTTGTTTCCTTTGCTGGGTAGAAGCTTTTAAATTTCGTGTTGGTAAAGATGACAATCTCAGTTGTCAATTGTTCTTTATTTCATGAGCAACTAGAGTCCTTTTCACAAAGTCTTTGCCTATGCCTATATCTTAATGTGTTTTCCATACTTTTTCCTCTAACAGTTTCAGAAGTTTCAGATCTTACAATAAGGTCTTTAATACTTTTGGAGTCGATTTTTCAATAAGGTGAGAAATAGAGATCTACTTTCATTCTTTTGCATGTCTTTATCCAGTTTCCTTAGCACCATTTGTTGAAGAGGCTGTCTTTCTCCAATGTAGTTTTTGTCATCTTTACCAAAAATCAGGTGTATATACAGTTGCGTGGGTTTATATCCGAGTCTCATATTCTATTCCATTAATGTGTCTATTTTTGTGCCACTACCAAGCCGTTTTTTGTTACTATGGCTCTTCAGTAAAACTTGAAATCTGGTAAGGGTCTACCTTCCACATCATTATTTTCATTAAGGATTGCTTTGGCAAGCCAGAGTCCTTTATGCTTCCATATGAATTTTAACATTATTTTCTGTATTTCTATTAAGAATGGTGTTGGAATTTTTATTGCAATTACGTTGAATCTATGGATTGCTTTTGGTTCTGTATTAGGGATCGTTAAAGGAACAGAACTAAAAAAAATCAATATATGTTATCAATATATAACATATATATGGGATTTATTGCATTGGCTTACTGGATAGAGTCTGAGAAGTCTAACAATGATTGTGCCACAATGGAGGGGTTGAGAATCTGGTAGTTTCTCAGTCCATGTGGCAGGATGTCTCTGTAGTCCCAATCTGATGCTCAAAGCCTGGATGATTCCTGGTGATCTGCTGGTCTTCAGTCTATGTTGGAATCTGAAGAAGTAGGTTCTAATTTTGGCAAAGGAATGCCACAACAAGAAGATAGATAAACTCGCCAATGTGAGAGAAAGCAAGCGGGCAAAAAGCAAAAGCTGCTTCTTACATGACCTTTTATTTGAGCTGCCATCAGAAGGTACTGCCCACATTTAGGTAGGGCCTCCAGGATTCAAATAGTCCGATCAAAAAAGTCCTTCACATTTTAGTTAATTCCAGATCCAGTCAAATTGACAGCCAAGATTACCCATCACAAATAATGTATCCATTTTCACAATATTAATTCTTCCAATCCATGAACATGGGGACGTTTCATCTTCTAATGTCCTTTAATTTCTTCAGTGTTTTAAACTTTGCATTTTAGAGGTCTTTCATTTCCTCAGTTATTCCAACATAGTTTTAAATAATTTTTTATTATTCGATAGCTTCATGCATGCATATAATATGTTTTAACCATTTTCACAGCTATTTTTCTCTCATTTTCCCTCCTCCCAGTGAAATGCTTCTTCCAAACAAGTCCTGTGCCTTCTTTCATGGTGTGTGTGTGTGTGTGTGTGAGAGAGAGAGAGAGAGAGAGACAGAGACAGAGACAGAGACAGAGAGATGGAGACAGAGAGAGGATGGCTTGTGTGAAAATAGCTGGGAAGTTCTTTACTGGAATATAGACCACGTTTGTCAGTGGCTGTACCACTAAAGAAAGTGATACACCTTTACTCAACCACCATTAACTGTCAATAGTGCCTCAGGGAGGAGTGGGCCTCTTGAGTCCTTCCTCCTTCCAAGATAAAATATTGACAGGCCCAATCTTGTGCAATTCTTGTTTGGGTATTCACAGCTGCAGTGAGTAAATGAATACGAAGGTCATGTAATGTCCAGAATTCATCTTTCTGCAACACACCTCATTCCCAAGCAATTGTGCAGGCAATAATTGAATGGGGCCCTTTTTCCTAATTTCTTCCTTATCCTGTTGGTTATTTACATATAGGAAGGCTGGTGGGTATTGCATATTAATTTTATGTCCTGCCACTTTACTCAAAGTGTTTACACCTGTAAGAGTTTACTGGCAGAGTCTTTAGGGTCTTTTATGTAAAAAAATATATCATTTGCAAATAAGGATACTTTGACTTCTTCCTTTTCTATTTGTAGCCCTTTTATTTCTCTTGTCTTAGTCTTCTAGATAAGACTTCAAGCATATTATACTGAATAAGAGTGGAAGACTGTGGACACCCTTGCATTGGTCAGATTTTAATGGAAATGCTTTTGTTTTCCCCATTTAGTGTATGATTAGCTATGAAATTCTCTTATATAACTACTATTATGCTCATTTATGTTCCCCCAATTCTTAGTTTCTTCAGGGCTTTAAGAATGAAGGAATGTTGCATTTTAAAAATATTTTATTATTTTTATTTTATGTGTATGAGTGTAGGTAAGTGCACCCATGTCATGCAATGCCCGCGGAGGACAGAAGAGACTGTCGGATACCCTGGAACTGGAGTTACAGTTGTTAGCTGCCATGAGGGTGCTGGGATTTGAATTCGGGTCTTCTGCAAGAATAGTCAGTATTCTTAACCACTGAGCTATCTCTCCAACCCCTGGGATGTTGCATTTTTGTCAAAAGCCTTTTATGCATCTGTTAAAATGACCCATGTAATTTCTGTCCTTAAGTGCATTCATGCAAGTTATTACATTTAGTGATTTGTGTTTGCTAAACCATTTCTGCATCTCTGGAAACTTGATCATGGTGAATGATCTTTTTTTATTTTTTTTTAAACTTTTTAAAAAAAATTATTTATTATTTTTATTTTATGTATATGTATGTATTGCCTGCATGTAGGTAAATGCGCTTGTGTCATGTAATGCTGCAGATGTCAGAAGAGGCTGCTGGATACCCTGGGACTGGAGTTCCAGACAGGTGTTAGCTGCCATGTGGGTGCTGGAATGATCTTTTTTATGTGTACTTAAATTTGGTTTTCAAGTATTTATTGAAAATTGTTGAATCTATGCCAGTCAGGAAGTTTGACCTATAATTTCCTTTTGTTGTTGTCTTTATCTGGTTTAGGTATCAGGGTAATACTGTCATTGTAAAGACAGTTGTCTAGTGTTCCTTCCCTTTCTGTTATATGGAGCAGTTGAAAAGATTGGTGTTAGTCCTCCTTTAAATATCTGGTAGAATTAAGCAGTGAATACACCTGTGCCTAGACTTTTGTTATTGAAGGATGTTCTTTATTACTGCTTCAATCTTGTTGCTTATTATTGATGCTTAAACTGTTCCTCTCATCTTGCTTTAATTGTGGTGGGTCATATTGTATCTAGAAATTCATCCATTTCTTTTAGGTTTTCCAATTTAGTGAAATATAACTTTTTTAAGTTATGTCCTAATGATTCTCAATGAATTTCATTGCTATCTATAGTAATGGCTCCCTTTTTCTCTCGTTTTGTTAATCTGGTTCTTCTTTCTCTTTCTTCTGGTTAGTTTAGCTAACAGTTTGTCAATCTTGTTTGTCTTCAAAGAACCAGCTCTTTGCTTCATCAATTCTAGGTTTTTGTTTTGTTTTAGGCAGGGTCTCTAGATAAGGTTAGCCTCAAACTCTGTAGGCCGCTGAGGATGATGACCTTCAGCTTCTGATCATCCTTCTTCCACCTTCTAGATGCTAGGATTGCAGGCCTGTACAACCATACCTGGTTTTTGCAACTCAGATCAAAACCAGGGTTTGTGCATGCTGGGCCAGTACGGCTACCAACTCTACCACTCTTTGTTTCATTGATACTTTTTTTTTTTTTTTGGTTTTGTTATTTCATTGATTTCTGACCTAATCTTATTTCTTTTAATTTACTGATTAGAGATTTGGCTTATTCTTGTTTATCCAAGTTATTTATTTGAGATCTGATTTTTTTAATTTTTAAAAAATATTTTATTATTTTTATTTTATGCATATGAGTGTATCGTTTGCATGTAGGTAAGTGCATCCATGTTGTGCAATGCCTGCGGAGGACAGAAGAGGCCATTGGATCCCTGGAACTGGAGTTACAGACAGTTGTTAGCTGCCATGTGGGTGCTGGGATTCGAACCTGAGTCTTCTGCAAGAATGGCCAGTGTTCTTAACCACTGGGCCATCTCTCCAGCCCCGAGATCTGATTTTTAAATATATGCACTTGTAACTGTAAGCTTCCCTCATAGGATTGCTTTCATTGTATCCCATAGATTTTGGTTGAATTTGTTGAATGTTGAATTTTCCTCCTAATTTAATTCTAGGAATATTTAGATTTCCCTCTTGATTTCAATGATCCATTCATCATTTAATAGTATGTTGTTCAGTCTCCATGAGTTTGTGTATGTTCTATAGTTTTTCTTGCTATGGATTACTACTTTTAGTCTATTGTGGTCAGACAGAATACAAGCACTTCTGTCAATTTTCCCATATTTGTTTAGATTTGCATTGTATTCTATTATATAATCTATGTTAGAGAACATTCCATGGGCTGCTGAGAATAATGTATATTATGCAGCACTTGAATGGAATATTCTGTAGAATGTCTGATAAGTCCATTTGAACAATTACATCATTTAATTCAGATGGTTTTTTGTTTATTTTTTGTCAAGGGACCAGGCTCAATCACCAGTACTACCCTGACACCTGAATAATGTTTGAGGAAAAAAAGGGGGGGCACTATGAAAGGATCGAGCCCCATCCCCAAGCAATCAGCTCATCACTCATTATATGAAGGAAAGAAACACTGAGAGTACTTAATGCACTAAGATAATAGATACTGCGGGTATGAGTGGGAAGGTAAAAAATAGAGTAAGATTAATGATTAGTATCGTGGTAGAGGAAAAGTAGATAAAAGGTGTAGGAACAATATGACAAGTGGGACAGATGAGGCAGCCCTGGCTAAAGGTAGAATGGATAGAGAGAGGGAAATAAGTGCAGTCAGACTACCTACAATTCCAGCTCTCAGGAGGCTAACAGGGAGACCACCCCCAAGCCAGGCCAGCCTAGGTTCTTTAGGAAAGCCTATCAATAGGAAAATGAGAGGAATGGAGAAAGCAAGAGAAGAACAGAGAGCGGCAACGAAAACACAGCAGGACAGAGCTGGCTTCTGAGTCACCATTGGGTATGAAGTAAAGGAGGGATAAAGTGAAGCTTTGAGAGCTTGATGCTAGTAGAATCTGAATGGTGTTTCTTGTCTGTTTACTGGTTCCAGCCTCAGCTCTAAGCATTCCTCCCCAGGCTCCCAGCTGCCAGTCACACCCCTGGGCAGTCTTTTGTTAGGTTGGATCACAGGTGTTAATCTTGTCTTCAAGGGTTGTGTTGTGAATGATCTCTTGACTGAGTGGTCCTTTGTGATGTCACAGATGCTGGTCTGGTTTCCATTGGTTGGTTTTGAATACTGACCCTATCCCTTGGCATGTTGCTAAGAATCTTTGTCTGTGTTCCCCTGAAGGTTCTGGCTCTGATCAGGTGCCCACTTCTCTGAAGATTTCCTGGTTCTGATGGAATATTTTCTCCATGCTGTCTACAGGCGAGGTCTCACCATACAGTCAGTCCCAACAGTGTAGTTTGTGGAGGGTCTGGTGTGTCAAGCAGACTCAAAGAGGTCTTTAAATGACATTTCTTAGAGACAGCAAGATGGTTTCATGGGTAAAGGCACTTGCTGCCAAACCTGGTAAACCTGACTTCAAACCCTGAAACTCACATGGTAGAAGGTGAGCACCAACTCCAGAAAGTTGTAGACAGTTACACATACACACACACACACACACACACACACACATACACACACTATATATATATATACATTATATATGTATATATACACATTATATATGTATGTATACCATATATACACATATATATACCATATATACACATTTTTATATATACAATATATACACATAATATATATAAACATGAAAAATAAAATAAAATGGCACCTCACCCCTCTTCTGGTTGAGTGTCAAGAAGCCAGGGTTTGCCTGGTATCTCTCCCCCATCTGTCAATGTCATGCATAACTTTTGTCTGCCTCTTCCCTATATTTTGCTCTTTAAAAAAAATCCATTACTGAAAGTACAGTGCATGTTTTTTGAAGCTCTGTGACTTTAGCCATGACTCCCACCCACTGGCTGCTGCACTTCCTCTCACTGGGAAGAGAGAGCTCCACAGACAGAACCCCCACACACACACACACATACATACACACAGACAGACTCTGGATTTTCTTTCCTGTTCTGCTTTGCAAACTTTATTTTACTTGGCTACTGAAACTAGAGGTGTTTAGCCATCAACCACCTCTTCTGATAGCTGTTATCGAACACTTCTGGGTTATTCCCCAGAGATTCTAGCATACTATGCCTATGTGTCATCTACCATCTTCAAATCAGTCTTATATTCACCATTACCATCGTTTTAAAAATATATTTATTATTTTTAAATTTTATGTGCATGAGTGTATTGCCTGCATGTAAGTGCACCCATGTCATACAATGCCTGCAGAGATCATAAGAGGGCATCAGATTTCCCTGGAACTGGAGAAATGAACAGTTGTCAGCCGCCATGTGGCTGCTGGAAATTAAACCCAGGTCCTCTGCAAGAGCAGCCAGTGCTCTTAACCAGTGAGCCTAATCTCCAGCTCCACCATTACCATCTTAATCATAGCAGGTGTGCTTACCCTACAAGAGACCCTCACAAGATCTGGCCTGTTGACTTTCTCTAATAGGAGGAGGTGGGGAGTGGCCTGACATTCCAACCTGTCCTTCCTGTATGTCCTTCCCAGCTGTATAAGCTGTATATAATACTGACTGAAGTAAGCATGGTCTCAGGAAGTGCTAGTACATAAAATGGAAGATTAAAGGGGTGGGTGGGGCTCCATCTATGTAGTTATAGGAAAGTTGTGATCCATGCTGGGATGGGCCTTTTTGGTGATACAGCTTTTTTTTAAGTAACCTATGTTCCTATAAGTAGGTCCTCACCTAACTCTTATAAATAAGCCTGGTAAACTCATTGGCTCATCAAGCTAGACCTGTGGTGGATTTGTTACTTTGGTCCATCATTGGTGCTCGCTCTGGGATGAGCAGACACTTGCTCATACCTTCGCATGACAGTTCACATAGCACTCACCTTCTATCAGAAATAATATACCAATCTTAAAAAAGAAAAATCATCAATACAATTTTTCAGTTATAGAAAAGGAGTGACACCCATTAGGATACAATGAGCAACTTGGAAATCCATTTAGTCAGGCTTCCTGCCAGAGAAAGTACGTCTGATTTGGCTACCAGCAATCTCCAATTCAATGAATGAGTAGGGTTCCAAAGCAAGTCTGTAAGTCAACTGTTAGAACTTTAGAACATTTTTACTTATAAGAGAAAAGCGTGGTTAGGATCTCAGACCAGCTCTCAAAGCCTATGAATTGTAAATTGACCTGAACGACATAACTACTTCTAGTCTGTATTCTGGGTCCTGAAAGCAATAAACTGCAATACAGGACAGAAGACAAAATTGGTGCCATTTTCTTTCTGCCTGCAGAACACACATACAAAAAGTTCCCAGAAGGCTAAGCCTAGGTATGGCACCTTCTGTTCGTCTAATAATCCTCTAAAATATTTAACACTCCCCCCCAAGACCCTCAACGATATCACAATCTCTAGTGACAGATGTGTGCAATAGAAAAGGCCAGAAGGCTGAACAGCAGGTATTAAGAACCCAGACATGGTGTCTTCCATACAAAACATGGATACCAACTCTAGACAAACTGAGATACAGAGCAATGACTATTTATGGAACATGTGTACACAGATGGGGTCAGCCATAGGGCCAAGATAAAAATTCTTTTATCAAAACCTGTCCCCAAGACTGAAGCAAAGCTAGTGCTAACTTACAAAATACATTCCTCCAGCCCAGGGAGAATTGAGCATAGTCTAAGTTTAGGACTTCATTTGCAAGAGGTTAATGATCCAATTGGGATGAAATAATAGGCCACAAAGAAAGATGCCAAACATTCAATAACCTGTTGGCATGATTTGTTTGTTTGTTTGTTTAGACGGTATAGTAGTTTGAATGAGAATGTCCCCCATAGGCTCCAAGTATTTGGATATTTTGTCCCCAGTTGGTGGAGCTGTTTGGGGAGGCTTTAAGAGGTGTGACCATGCTGTGGGTGGGCTTTGAGAGTGCTTAAGCTTTGCAGGATTTCCAGTCCCTCTCGAGTTTCTGTGATTTGAAGATATGAGTGCTCCTTTCTGCTTTGGCCACCTCTTACCACCATGTCTCTCTGCCATGATGGACTCTGATTCCTCTGGAACTGTAAGCTCAAATAAACTCTTCCTTCTATAAGTTCCCCTCATCATGTTGTTTTATCACAGCAACAGAAAAGTAACTAAGACAGAGTCTCACTATGTAGACCAGGCTGGCCTCAAACTCACAGAGATCTGCCTGCCTGTCTCTCTCAAGTGCTGAGATTAAAGGCGTGTACCACCACTCCCAACAGCTGAATTGATTTTTAAAAGGATTCATATTCATTTAAAGAAAATAATAATAGTTCATTCTTTTAACAAATATTTGCTAAATATCTGAATCATACTATGTACTGTGTTAAGTGCCAGCATTAGACACTTTCTGCTCTTGTGGAGCTTATAATTCTACATCAGTGTGGAAGTGCTCAGAGAGACCAAACAAATCCTAAATGAAGGTACAAAAGAGGAAAAAGCATAACTGTCCCAAACCCACCATTACTTACAGTCCATACCACCCACCTCATGTTTGGAGGCAAGTAAATTGTAAAGTGAGACCAAGTGGACTATTCAGTAGTCACACTGCTAAAAATCAACAGTGGTATGTTCCTCCTAAAAGAAACCAGAGGGAGCTAGCAAACACATAACCTGTAAATTTTTCACAAAACAGCCCATACTGGAACCTTCAATTGGCTGGAACCTTTGAGCAATATTTTCACCTTTCCTCTTACTTTCTTTTCTTAAATTTTTATTTATTTATTTTATGTGTATGAGTATTTTGTCTGCAAGTATGTAAGTGCACTATGTGCATGCAGTGACCACAAAGGCCAGAAGAGGGCATCAGATCCCATGGGACTACAGTTATAGACAGTTGTTAGCCAACATGTGGGTACTAAGATCCAAACCTGGGTCCTCTGCAAGAGCACCCATGCTCTTAATAGCTGAGCCATCTCTCCAGCACCTATTCTTTCACTTTCAAAGAGTCATATATGTGTGCTGACTGTGGCTCTCTCCCAGAATCAGGTAGTGTCCTTTTCTCTGACTTTTGTCTACATACACCTACTTGTCCAACCTCTCAGTGTGTTCCAAGGAAATACTGGAACATAATGATGAGTCAAGAAAAATCACTTGTGTTTTCAGCACTAATAAATTGATTGCTTCCTCCCATGTTTTGTAATCAGGGCCTTTTAGTTCTTCTACAACAACATTATAGACAATTACCTAACCAATCTAAGAACAAGCAGACCTAGATAATAATGCCCTACAAGAATTGATATCCCAATACATTCTCCATCCTCCAATTTAAAAAGAAACTAACTTTATCATACTGCATATATAAATTTGTGTCAGGATTCATTCTAAGAACTTTGTATGAATTCTCTCAATTAGTCTTTGGGACATCCTGAAAAAAATAGTTGTTAATATCAGCCTCATTTTACAAATGAGAAAAACTAGGGCAAAAAAAATCCAAAAAGGAAAAACTAAACTAAACTAAAGAAAAATCCAAAAAGGACCAGAAAAAAACAGCAGTGAATCCTGAATGCTATAATACTGACCTTCCAAGTAATATGTACCCACTGGGTAAATAGTAGCATGATTGTTGGGGGGGTAACTATCTGTTTTTGCTTTCTGGTTGTATTTGAGGCCTGCTCTACAGGAGGAATTCGTTACTGGGACTGTAAATATGGGCAAAACTCATGACTTGACTGGTCATAGGCCCCAGGGGAGATCCTACTGTGGTTGATTTTGCTAAATGGACATGTTGTCAAACTGCTTTCTAAATAATATTTTATACCCATTCATTACTGCTGCTCTCAACCTCGGCCAAATAAAGTTCTTTCTGCAGTGGACAAAAATTAATTCAGAGACTCATAACCAGTTAAAGTGCTGATAATAAATGACTATTGAATGTTCAGCCTTAAATGGTACATCTAATATTAACCCAGGAACATCTTGGAAAAGAGGATACAATGAATGTAAGAGTCACATGATATGGTGGAGCACTACGAAATGCTGCCTTCTAGACATGACACAGCCATTGTACTCATGAACTCACCACACCTATGGCTATCTACCAAGACCTGCAAAAGATCAAGCCAACAAGATCAGTCAACATTCCAGCAGGCAGAACTAAATGAATTCAGTGTGTTAAAAAAAAGAAAAGGAGACTACATGAAGGTAGGAAGCAGACCAGTTGAGGGGTATCCAAGGAGAGTTGGAAGAGGAAATTGGGGGTGGAGATGATCAAGACACGTTTTATACATGTATGAAAGTGTCAAAGAATAAATAAAATATTCTTTTTGAAAATGACAGAAAAAGAAAAAAGGAAGAGACTATAGGGCAAAGAGAAAAGCAGCCAGATATCAGGTTTAAACTCAACTGGATCAATAATTATATTAAATGTATGATCTAAAATCTCCCAATTAAAAGGCAGACATTGGACTGGCAAGATGACTCAGTGGGTAAATGTACTTGCCACCAAGCTTGATGACTTGAGTTTAATCCTCAGAACTCACATGGTGGAAAGAGAGAAACAACTCCCACATGCTGTTCATGGCATACATGTGCACACGCGTGCACACACACACACACACATACAATAAATAAAATGTTTTTAAAAAGTCATAGATGGTAAAATTGGAATAAAAATCTAGAAACCAATTTTCAACATAATAAAAAAAGAAAATATCATGCAAATGCTACACAAAGAAAGTTCTGGAAAAATAAAGAGCTTAAAGTAGATTTTTAAAATAAGTATGTCATGTTGAATTTTATGTACCTACTAACAAAGTTTTAAAATGCATGAAACAAAAACTGATAAAACTAAAATAATCCAAATCATGTTCAGCAGTTAAAAGCACTGGCTACTCTTGCAGAAGACCCTGGTTCAGTTCTCAGCACCCACAGCTTAGCTAAGAACCATCCATAACTCCAGTTCCAGGGGGCTGATGCCCTCTTCTGGCCTCTGAAGACATTGCATACATAGGTGCACTTACATACATACAGGAAATACACTCATACACAGAAAAATTAAGTAATACAAATCCACAATCATGTTTCTTAATTTCAATATGCCTTTCTCATTTATAGACAAAATAGGCAGTCTATAATCAAAGAAACAGAAGATTTAGAGTATCATCAACCAACGTGATGTAACTGGCATTTATAAAACAGTAACATATTCCATGGGAGCTTGCTACTGGGACATAAAACAAATCTTAGTTAGTTTAAAAGAATTTTAAAAATTCGAAGTAGCCAGGCATGGTGGTGCACGCCTGCAGTCTCAGCACTTTGGAGGCAGAGGCAGGCTGATCTCTGTGAGTTCAAGGCCAGCCTGGTCTACATAGTGAGTTCCAGGCCAGCTGGGGCTACAGGGAGACCCTGTTTCGAAAAGACTGAAAAATAAAAAACATAATAAGGTGGAGGGGCTGGAGAGATGGCTGAGTGGTTAAGAGTACTTGCTGTTCTGCAGAGGACCTGAGTTCAGTTTCCAGCACCCAGGTTGGGCAGCTCACAACTGCCTGTGACTCCTAACTCCAGGAGACCTGAAGCCCTCTTCTGGCCTCCGTGGGCACCCGCACACATGTGCACATACCTACACACTGTCTTGCACACATACACATAAATAAAAATAAAACCTTTAAACAATAAGGTAAAGAGCCAGGTGTGGTGGTGCATGCCAGCACTTGGGAGGCAGAGGCAGGTGGATCTCTCTGAGTTCAAGGCCAGCCTGGTCTACATAGTGAGTTCCAGGCCAGCTGGGACTACAGGGAGACCCTGTCTCAAAAAGACAAAAAGAAAAAAATTGCATTGCCGGGCGTGGTGGCACATGCCTTTAATCCCAGCACTTGGGAGGCAGCAACAGGTGGATCTTCGTGAGTTCAAAGCCAGCCTGGTCTACATAGAGAATTCCAGGCCAGCTGGGACTACAGGGAGGCCCTGTCTCAAAATAACATA
>NW_008339433.1:5659572-5662467 GCF_000622305.1 Nannospalax galili | reverse complement strand
ATAAAATGGAAAATTATTTTGAACTATATGAAAATGAAGACACCAAATATCAAATTTGTGAGCTACAGCTAGAGTTAATAGAGGGAAATTTACATTATTAAATAATTATATAATTTTCACTTGGCCTCCATATATCTTACAAGGACAAACAAGGAACAGAGAACAAAATTGAGCCCAACTCCAGGCATAGCGAAAGTGAACCACTATAGAAAAAAGTTACAGAAAGATATCATTTTCCGAAGATACTCTGAACTTCAACTTCTTATATTGTTGGTAGGCACTTAGTAACAATACTCATCTAAGCTAACATGTGATCAGTTCCAGAAAGATCAGTGAAGGTAGGCTAGGGAAAATATTGGCCCAGAGAACAAGAACAATATGGGCTTGCAAAGTTGATTAACTCTGGCCTAGAAGCCTTTGCTTTAAAGATATCCCTTGTTAGGCATAGGTTGCATAAGACCTAATATACTTATCACCCACAGAGATAAAAAGCCTATGAATGATATATATTCAAAGAACAGATATGCTGGGATTGCATGCTGGTTAAACAGTGTGGTTCACAAACACTGTTTCTGCATTAGAATCACCTGAAGAACTTCTATAAAATACTCCAAGGACTCACTGTAATAGATTCTCATTTAACTTATTAAAGTGTGGGGTTTTAAATCTTCTAAACTAATTCTGATGATTCCTAGTTTGTAAACATACTATCACTATTAATGAAAACTACTACCAGTTATTGAGTACCTGCCATCTATATACTAGGTCCTGGTTCAGATGTTTTACATGTACTGTTAAGATTTAGTCCATTAGTCAGTTTTTGCTCCTTGCCCTGCAAGGTCGACTAAGCTCCAGCGGACTATGAGCACCTCTCAAAATGTCCTGTGACTGTGGTGACTCACCTGTCCTCTTGATAAAGGAGGCTATGGAAACCCCACGAGATGGACTTGAACCAGTGTCCAGTATGCAAAGAGGAGGATCAACTCAGAGGAAACATTTCCTCCATGCTTCCAAGTGAAGCCAGCCACAGTCGCGCAGAACCTTTGACTTAGCTTCACGTAGACTGAGCTGGTAAAAGAAAGGAGCCAGAGCCAGGCGTGGTGGCACACGCCTGTAAACCCAGTACTTGGGAGGCAGAGCAGGCAGATCGTTGTGAGTTTGAGGCCAGCCTGGTCTACATAGCTAGTTTGAGGACAGCTGGGGCTACAGGGAGACCCTGTCTGAAAAAGACACACAAAAAGAAAGGAGCCAGGGGTTCCTCCCAAGCCCATGGGACCCCTGAGGAACAGATCCTCAAATGACCTTAAGAATAAAAATAAATTGGTTTATTTTGGACAACTGTATAATCTTAAACACCCAAAAGGAAAGTATAACCAAAGATTAAAATGATCAGTATATTTCTTTAAGAGTTCAAGGGATTACACGTCCCAAACATTAGACTTAAGTACATATGTTATTTAGACAATTATTTCTCACTGATGATTTTGTTTCTAATAAGAAAGCGCTGCTCAGATGTAAGACTTCAAATCTTGGTCTGCAATACTGTAGTGCCCACTTGTAGCTAAGGGGGACAACCCACTATTGTTCTAAAATGATGGCTAAGTCTGTTTTCTCCCCTTATCTAGAAGCCTTTGTAAGGGAGCTGACACTGATTCTAGCCACTCCAACAGCTAATAATAGCCAAACTTTTCTCCCCCTATCTAAAAGCCTTTGAGAGGGAACTGACACTGATTCTAACCACTCCAACAGCTAACAAAACACCTGCAAGCAAATCCTCCCCCCCCCAAAATGAGGAACCCAATAGATGGATGCTTTTGGAAGCTCTTAAGAATTCCAATGCAGTCTTATGAACATTTGAAAATTGTCCCTTTTTTCTGGTTCCCTGTCTAGAACTTGTAATGCTACTTACTCTTGCCTTTACTTCTCCTTCACATCTCCAATACACCAGTTAAGGACTTTCTTTCTCATGTACAGAGTTATGCAATTTGGGAGTCTTGTAGATAGACCCACTGAAGGGGTATCCCAATCGCCTCACCCTGTGTCCCTGTTCACCATGGAAGAAGCCAGAGCCGTCTGTGTCCTGATTCCCTATCGGCAATTTGGGTAACCTTTCAGAAGGAGCTCTTATCTAATCCTTAAAAGATTTTAGGGTTACATCTTCAGAGGGGGGATTGTTAGAGTATCAAAAAGAAGAAAGAGTACATGAAGTTATCAGAAAAAGCAATGGGGAGATATGGGAGGAGTTGGAGAGGAGGGAATGGGCATGGATTTGATCAGAACACCTTATATGCTTACATGCCTGTATGAATTCTCAATAAATTATTTTTTTTAAATGTGAAAAAAATGGAAAACAGTAGTTCTCATATCACACTTAGTCTGAAATAATTCTTAAGTATTCATCATCCTCTTGAAATGTAACTGGTCTCCAGATGCACATATTGTAAGATTAGCTTACTCATTTTACATCTCATTTTCTCATAGCTTTAAGCATGATTTTTGTCTCATTATTGATGCCTTTGATCAATTATACTGGAAGTATAAAATGTTATCTACATAGTAGTACCTTGTGGAGGCACACCCAATTACAATCCATAAATGTTATTTGTTAATGATGAGCTATGTAAGAGGAGACAGGCAATATTATATACTGTATGAAATTAGAGTCATAAAATCCTTAAACACAGCACAATATCACTCAGGTTATAATTCAAGACAATTTCTGAGCACAGAAAAATTAGTAGCTTTTTAAAAATATCTTGTTTATTATTTTTATTTTTATTTTTAAAGTGTTTGGATTTTTAAAAATTATTTAATAATCATATAATTAGAAGAAGCATTAAAACATTCCCAAATCTATTGTCCTTGGTTCTCTGCTCAAGAGCTCTCCTCCATTCA
>NW_008339433.1:5625435-5658935 GCF_000622305.1 Nannospalax galili | reverse complement strand
TTTTATATAGACTTAAGCCTAATGTCTGGGAAGTGTAATCCCTTGAACTCTTAAAGAAATATACTGATGACTTTAATCTTTAGTTATACTTTCCTTTGGGGTGTTTAAGGCCATACAGTTGGTCCAGATAAAACCGATTTATTTTTACTCTTAAGGTCATTTGAGGATCTGTTCCTCAGGGGTCAGTTTTTAATCAGTCAGATATTGAAGTCTAAGGACATTTTGCCATCATCTGACAAAAACAAGGTCATCCTACACTAGGGGTTAAGTAACAGGCCAATTTCTGCCTTCTGTCTCTGAAATGGAGACTATTTTGAATTTACACTTATGTACTTACCCAGTTTATATGTCCTATGCCCAATCAGAAGTTTCTCCTTTCCCTCTACTTCCTCCATTAACCACCTCTATTTAGCAACACATCAAAGGAATTAAGCTTTTAAAGCCCGACCCATGTAGAAATGGCTAAAACAGTAGCTAAGAATCAAAAGAAACAAAAAGACACTTTCTATAGTTGCTACTTGCAATATCCCTTCTCTTATTATTTGCATCATGTCTATTTCTATCTATAAATACAACAAATTCAATTGGCATAAATTAGAATCTTTTAAGCCGTTGTTTTTATATTCAACTCCAGACAAGAAAATTCTGTTTGGCCCTGACAGAAAGTATCTCTAGAAACATGACTTCAATTTTTTAAAATTTTAACATTTAAACCAGGGCTGGGGAGATGGCTCAGCAGTGAAGAACACTTACTGCTCTTGTAGAAGAACCTAGTAGGTTTTCCAGAACCCACATCAGGTGGCTCACAAATGCCTGGAACTCCAACTCCAGGGGTATCTGATTCCCTCTTTTGGTTTCCATAGGCACTGCACTCACATGTTCAAACCTACACCCACATGCATACATATACACATACTTTAAAAAATAAAATTTTAAAAAAGCATTTAAAGTATGCTTCTAATAAATGATGATAAAGAATAGCAAGACAATGTATCACAAGCTTCTTTAGAAGCAGCTTTAGAAAGCTATAATCACCAAATCAAGGCCAGGCACAGCTTTTAAACCAATCAATGATAATGTTCACATTGCTTGTACTGTGGTAACAGTGACCTCATTTATCATAAATCCCATATTATACCCTGTCCCAAATACTGAAAAGTGTTTTCCTGGATCAAAGCAAATTATCAAAAACGTCTAAGCCTGGACCACTTTTGCTGTCATAGAAATACTCTTAAAAGCGTGAACATCACCCATCTACTAACACTCGGGTCTACTTTAATACTTCCTTCTGTTTTATTCCTTCTTTCTTGGCTTCTTGGTGAATGCAAAGAAGTTTCTTTCAGTCTTCAGTGCCAGAAAGCATTTCTTTCCATTGTGACCAGTGATTTTCCTTTGATAGGTAATTTTTATTACTGAGCACATTATCTTCTGTGTATATCCTGTCAGTTTCTCACACCTGACTCATAGAAGTATAATGACTTCATTTTGGATCAACTCCATCCAAATACCAAATTTTCTCATTATCCTTTGAAACACTGTTTTTTATTTGTTTGTTTTTCATAAATCCTTCCTGGATCATGGAATGGTAGGAACAAAATAATCATATAATTGTTGAAAAAATAAGGTTATTAAGATTTTCAACCATGGCTACACCACATCCTTGAGAATAAAAATGCAAGACTGGAGAGGCAGCTCAGTGGTTAAGAATGCTTACAGCTCCTGCAGAGGAACTGATTTTGGTTCCCACCACTCACAGTTCACAACCACTTGGAACTCCAGCTCCAGGAAATTACCTCTTCTCGACTCCGTGAGCACTTGTACTCACATGAACACACACACACACACACACACACACACACACACACACCCATATTATTAAAAATAAGATAAATCTTTAAAAAAGTAATTTTAACATCCCCCTATTACCAATAATAGATAATCATTAGTGAAGACCAGGGAAGCTGCTCCAACTTCTCTATCATTTAATCCAAGACAGATAAGCAAATGTACTCCAACTTTTAACCCAAGACACACCAGCAAATGTGTTTCAGTTTTTCACAGCTTCAAACAGTTATTGTGTCAGACTAATCACGTTTGTGTCCCCAGATGTTCCTCAGTGTGAGTTCATCCACTGGAGCCTGGTCAGCCTATCCCTTAAAGAAAATCAACTCTCCCTCACCCAGCAGTAATCAGTTGCAAATAGTTCCCTCAGCTAATGTTGGGACTTCTTACTCATTTCCTCATTTCTATACTGGGTTTTTGTCTGGTTTAAGTTTGCATGGGTCTTGTGCATGCTGTCACCGTTGCTGTAAGTTCATATGAGCAAGTTCCCAGCTGCCTGAAAAGCTCTGTTTCCTTGTGGTCATCTACCACCCCTGGCTCTTTCAGTCTTTCTGCTCCCTCTTCCATAATGGTCCCTGAGCCCTTGATGGCAGATGTTTAATATAGGAATCCTATCCAACGACACACTTTCCGCAGTCTCTTATTCTCCACATTTTCGCCAGTTGTGGCTTTCTGTGTTAATCACCATCTGTTGCATGAGGAAGTTTGCTGGTGAGAGTTGAGAGATGCATTAATATTATATCTGTCCCTTGTTCCACTATGTTCCATAAGCCTTAGGTATAGAGGTTCCATTGTAGATGTGTCACTTAGGGCTGGGCATCTCACAGACACTTATTCTTTGTGTTTGACCAGATGAAGAACGCTGTAATAGTCTCCATCTGTTGCAAAAAGAAGCTTCTTTGATGAGTGCTGAGAGGTACATTTGTCTGTAAATATAAGGATACATACTTAGCAAACAGTAAGAAATTGTGTTTGTCTAAGAATGTGACAGACTTGGGTTTTTCTGTAGGATCTATGATATGACCTCTGCAGCCATGTGTATTTGGCTATGTTTACAGTACCACATGTGAGATCCCTCCCATTGATTGAGTTATAAGTCCAATTAGATAGCTGACTACTACCCCCAAGATAAAAGAGACACTACTGCACCAATAGATATAGTTTGCTGTGCTGGTCACTGTTATGGTTATTAGGCTTTGGAATGACTGCTATAAATGAACATAATCTGAAATAATGACTTTTAATTAACCCCAACAGAACCATGTGCTGTGTGTCTTGTGACCGGAGCACCTGATCTCTTTTCCTAGGCAACATCAATTTGATACTCTAACAAAAAAGACAATGAATGAATGAATGAATGAATGAATGTGGGTAGGATAGAGAATTAACATATCAAGGTGCTGAAAAGAGACACCTTATCTCCATTGCATACAGTGGAGGATGGGAAGGACTGTGAACTTGGATGAATTCCAGAACTAGGGATGAAAAGGCCAAATGGTTTGTTAGGATTAATGTGGAGACAAGCTTATACTTTCCAAGTGAAGCTGGAGAATTAATTTTGAATAAAAATATGGGTAGGGTCAGACTCAGGACACACTTCCAGGGACAGAGTTCCAGCAGGACAGTTCCAACAGCACAGTTTGAGGAGACAGATGGTTCCAAGGGAGGTCTAGGGGAACAAGTATCCTCCGTGTACAGGTCCACTCTTAAAAACTAAATTTATAATCATGTTTTTTTTGTTCAAGTAAATATAATGTTGGTATAGTAATGCTGCAGCAGACGACAGAGGCTTGTGAAATTTCAGAGGGAAGTTTGAGAGTCCCTCAGAGACTCTATCCAGCACATTTGTATGGTATTTTGAATTGAGAATCTGTGGTTTCTGAATCAGCTGTGATTGACAAGAGACCAGTACCACTGAAGTGAAGTCTTTTGTGCCACTACTGGAACAACTGATTATAGTTAGCTGGGGCTGAAAACTCAGTTGTGATTAAAGAGGTGTATAGCTGAGGTGAAATCTGGGAAGTATTTCCTCAGGGTCTGCACACAGACCTTGGTCCAGAGGGGGCCAAGGCTGCATCTTGAGCTGGAAGTTGAACTTGGTAATAGGTAAGAGTCTCCCACTGGTACTTGTTTGGGCAACATGAAAGCTGCAGAACTGGAGGGGTCATGGGGAGAAGCTGAGGCTTTGTACTTTCAGAGGCCAGAAGAGGCCATTGGTGAAGGTGCAGCCTTAGTTGCAGAGGAGACCCAAAGATATTGTAAAGGACAAGACAGTGGAATAAACAGTACCTATCGAGTGGAGGCAGTTTGAGCCTACTGGACTAGCTGTGTGCATTGTGGATGACAGAGCCATATAAAAGTGAAGCTCCTGAGCCTTTTGGAGTGCAGATCATGAGTGAATCCCAGACTCATGAACACTGAGCTATTTACAATATTTAATTTTGTTTTTGCTTTGATCTGATTGTGCCAAGGTTCTTCCCTCTTGTAGTAAGAAGCATTTAAGTTATTTATTTTATTTTAAGAGATTTTGGATTATTTTAAAGATTTAGTTTTTAAAATATTTAAATTTTTAAGAACTAGGACTGTTTTATATTGTGATATTATATTAACATGAGATCTTGAGGATAAGAAATGGAAAGGTTACGATTTAATAGCGAGTGTGTGAAGCTGACAAGGGGTCAATTGTACTGGATAGCTTCAGTTGCCAACCTAACACACCTGGAAAGAGGGAACCTCAGTTGGGGAATTTTCTCTATGGGATTGGCCTGTGGGCATGTCTATGAGGTATTTTCTTGATTGTTGAATGAGGCAGACAGACAGGCCCAGGCCACTGTCAGTAGTGCCACTCCTGGGCAGGTATTTCTGAGTTGTGTAAAAAAGCAGGCTGAGCACAGGCCAGGAGAGCAAGCCAGTAAGCTGTGTTCCTCTGAGGTCTATGCTTCAGTTCCTATCTCCAGGCACCTGTCCTGACTTCCCTCAATGAGGGACTGTGACTTGGAAGTTGTTAGTGGAAATAAGCGAACCCCCCTCCCCCGCTGCCCCCAAGTTGCTTTTGGTCATGGTGTTCTATCACAGCAATAGCAAGTTAATTAGAACAGAAATAGTCCATGATTTTCATGTAAAGGTTTCAAAGATGGGCTGAGCCAGATGTGGTGGAGCATGCCTTTAATCCTGGCACTTGGGGAGCAGAAGCAGGCAGATCTCTGTTAATTCCAGGCCAGCCTGTGCTACATACAGTAAGACAATATATCAAAGAAAAATAGGCTGAATATCAGGGTTATCTCATCTTCAAACTTCGAGTGGTGGTATACACTATATTCCAGCAGTGAGGAGGCAGAGGCAGTAGGACTGACACTAGTTTAAGGCAAGTCATGACTACACATCATGACATACACACATATAGTATGCTTATTTCATCACCATTTCATCACAAGATGTGGTGGTCCATATCTATACTCCCAGTACTGGGCAGTAGGATAGAAATTCAAGGCCATCCTCAACTACATATGCTTGAAGACAGCCTGGGCTACATAAGGCTCTGTCTCAAAAACAGACAAAAAATAAAATATTCATATTATACTGTGGTAACTACCACAAAAATGTCCTGTTCCATTCATCTCCACTCCACAGTTCCTCTGGATATAGTTATCCCTGCCTCTTTCAGCATCCTCAGCCAAATTTATTCATCCTCAGAGCATCTCCATGAACTTATTATTTGTTGTCTGAATTCACTAACTAGAATGGACACTTTACAAGGGCAGATAATTATTTTGTTCATATCTGTGCTTAAATCACGTAAGAGGAACTTAAAATATACCTTGAATTTCAAAAAGAACTACTCTGTCATGGATAAGGAAAAATTTAGACTACAAGCTAAATCCAGGTTTCCACCTTTCAAAAATCTGTTATTTTTGTGTGCGTGCCTACATGTATATACGTGCACCATGTGCATGGCTGGTGCCCTCATAAGTCAGGTGTTGAATCACCTCGAACTGAAATTACAGGTGTTTGTGACCCACCCAATGTGGATGTTGAAAACCAATCCCAGATCCTCTGAAAGAGCAGCAAATGTTTTTAACTGCTAAACCATCTCTTTAGCCCTCCACCTAATTTCTTAAAATAAGATTTCCTTAGAATTCAGCCATGCTCACTAACTGGCATACTATGACTGCCTTCTCACTACAAGAGCAGATATGAGAAATTGCAAGAGGAGCACATGACCCAGAAAACCTCAAATAGAAACTATCTGGTGTTTTATAGAAAAGGTTTGATAGCATTCACTTGACACTTATTTTCCTATGCTGAGTTGAGGGCACCCTCAGAACATAGGTTGGTTCTTAGATTCTTTTGTAACTAGAACAAGCAGGTGTTTGGATAGGGCTATCATATCAAAAAATTCAAATTTCCTACTTCCAACTTTTTTTTTTTTTTTTTTTTTTTTTTTTTGCAGTTAAGCTATGGGGCTGAAGAGATGGCTCAGCAGATAAGAGTATTTACTGCTTTGCAGAAGGCCTTGGCTCAGTTCCCAGCACCCACATTAGGTGTCTCAAGACTGCCTGTAACCCAATTCCAGGGCATCCAACACCCTCTTTTGGCCTCCACGGGCACCTGCATGTATGTGGTACACATACAGACAACCATGCACACATACATACACATTTTTTTTTGAAAAAGCAAAGCTACTATTTTCCAGCATCAATAAATTTCCAGTGAGACCCCCAACTAAAGGTTGCCTTTCTTCAATAATGGAGAAAGGAGACAGCTGGGCATGATATTGCACACCTGTAATCCCAGCACTGAAACAGGACTGAGTTCCAGACCTACCTAGGATACATAGACCATATCTCATTCCCCCACAAAACGTAAACTACCAACGTTCTAGTAGTTAGCAAAAAAGTAATGGGCCTATGACATGTTCATCCATATATCATTGTACTGTGCTCATATTCATCTCTCCCACTACCCTTTTCCATTCCTCCTGGTCCCACTCCTACCTTTAAATAGTCCACCTTCAGCATGAGAAAAGTTTTCTTTCTGTAATACCCTATTATATTCCCTTCCCCCAAGTCCCCTTTCTACTGTCATGTGCACGTGTGTGTGGTGTAGATATAAATCTAGATTATGCATGAGAAGACATGCAATATTTTCTAGTTCTGGCTTACTTGGCTTAAAAAGGTATACTCCAGTTCCATCCATTTTCCTAGCAATATTTTCATTCTTTTTAGTTGACTAAAATTCCATTGTGTATATATACATTTTCTCTGGCCACTCATTAGTTGATGGGTAACAAGGTTGCTTCCTTATCTTGGCTACTCTGAGTAATGAAGCAGCAAAACAGGTATGTCAGTACCTCCATGGGTCACTGACAGATTCCTTCCAGTATATACCCAGGAGCAGTACCACTGGAGCCTATGGAAGCTCTATTTGTAGTGTTTTGAGAAACTTCCATACTGATTTCCATGGTGGCTCTTCCATTGTACATTTCCATCAACAGTGTACAAAAGTTTTTTTCAAACATAACTAATTTTTTTATATACTGATTTTTTTGTATTTCATATAGAGCATCCCAAACAATCTTATTTATCTTTATACCCGCATCCCAAATGGCACCCTCCCATAGCCTCCCCCTCCCCACTGGAGCCCATATACTCTGTCATCCCTGTTACTGTCCATTGTGTTGTCAGTGCTCCCAGCCATTCCCCAGTGTGAGTCCATCTGCTGAGTCTAGTCAGCCTAAAAAAAAAAAAAAGGTTCTTCTTTCCTCACATCCTTGCCACCATTTGTTACCAGTTTTCTTGATGAAGGCCATCCTGAGGTAAGATGGAATCTCAAATGTACTTTTAAGTTGCCTAAAGGCTAAGGATATTTAACTTTTCATGAAGTTCTTGCTGGCCATTTCTATTTCCTTTGAGAATTCTCCAATATATTTGTCCATTTTCAAAGTACAGTCTAAGAAGATAGAGATATCTCAGCAGTTAAGAGCACTGGCTGCTCATGCAAAGGACCCAGGTTCAAATCCCAGCACTCACATGGCAACTAATAACCGTAACTCCAGTTCCAGGAGATTCAAAGCCCTCTTCTGACCTCTGTAGGCATTGCATAACATCAGTGCACTTACATACATGCAGTCAGTACACTCATACTATCCAATTAGACATATAATTGAAGGATCCCACTCTGTAGGCTGTCTTTTCACCCTGCTTTTTTCTTTCCAGAAGCTTTTAAATGTCATTGCAATCCTACCTGTCAATTCTTGGGATTATTTCCTGAGCTACTAAAGAATTTTTCAGAAAGTCTTTGCCTATGTCTCTACATCGAAGTGTTCTATGTTGTCTCCCTCTTAGCAATTTGTTTCAGATCTTACATTATTTGATCGATTTCAATCTGATTTTTGTGCATAGTGAAATATGGATCTAGTTTGGGCAACACCATTTTTAGACTGTCTTTTCACCAAAGTAATCTCCCACCATTTAAAAAAATTAAATGGCTGTAGCTGGGTGGGTTTACTTCTGAAATCTCCATTACTCTGTTTTTGCCAGTATCATGTTGTTACAATAGCTGTATAGTGGAATTTGAAATCAGGTATTGTGATACTTTTAGCATTATTCTTTTTGCTTAGGATTGCCTTTTCTGCTTAGGGATTTTTGTCCTACAAAATTAATTGCAAGGTTTTTAATAGGTCTAAGAATCATGTCATTGGAATTCTGGAAGGATTATGTTCAACCTGTCGATCATTTGGGGGAATAAAGCCCTTTTCACAATATTCTGCCAATCCATGACCACGGGATGTTCCACCTCATAGTGTCTTCAGTTTTGACATTTTCATTATAGAAGTCTCCTTGGTTTTATTCATAGGTATTATTTTGAAGCTACTGTAAATGGGATTTTTTTTTTCCCGATTGCTTTCATGGCAAATTTGTTGATGGCATATAGAAAATTCATTGACTTGTGTGCTGACTTTGTATCTTACTACTTTGCTGAAAATTTCTATTGGATCTAAGAGTTGTCTAGTGAAGTCTTAAGAGTCTTCAGTACACGATCATTTCATCTGCATATACAGTGCGCACCCTTATCTCATCTTAGACTTTTTTTAGATATTTCATTTATTATTTTATGTGTATGAATGTATTGCCTGTATGTATGTTAGTCCAACCGTGTCATGCAATGCTGTGGAGGTCAGAAGAGGGCATCAAATCCTCTGGAACTGGAGTTAAGGACAGTTGTTAGTCGCCATGTAGGAGCTGGGAATTGAACCAGGGTTCTCTGCAAGAACAGCCAGTGCTCTTAACCACTGAGCCATCTCTCCAGCCCCCACTGATTACTATGATTACTACATTACTGGTAGGAATGGAAGATAGGTGATTCTACTAACATGTTAATGGAGTTGTTTTTATTATGAAAACATTTCTGGGTTTAACCTCACATTGAATGATGTTCCTTTATCTCCAGGAAGGTGACTTCATTATTTACATCAAAAGGACAATTTAAAACAATGATTTCTGTGTATAGATTATCTGTTTTTCTCACTTGGAATTGGAGATGTGCAAGAGGGCGTCAGATCCCCTGGAATTGGAGTTACAGACGGTTGTTAGCTGCCATGTGGGTGCTGGGAATTGAACCTGGGTCCTCTGCAAGAACAGTCAGTGCTCTTAAACACTGAGCCATCTCTCCAGACCTTATTCTAGATTTTTAAAAAATACTTTATTATTTATATTTTATGTGTATCAGTGTATTGCTTGCATATATGTAAGTGCACCTGTGTTGTTTCTTACTTGTTTTACAAAAATGATTTCAAAATAAAGCATTTTCTCAAAGTCAAAAATCACTTTAGTATGAATTATTTCCTTTTTCTTTGAAATCTTTTTTATGCTAGGCACATGATAGGTGTTCAACACTCAATGCATAATCATTCTCCCACAAATAATCTGTTTATCTTCTGCACATCACAATTACCTGAAACGGTACTGGAGACTGATCACTACGGGATGAAGGAGAGTAGATCTTACCAACAACCTCTAGATAGGCTGAGCAGACTCCAGTGGATGAATTTACACTGAAGGACATCTGGGTACAAATGATTGACTGACTAGGACTTAATATGTATGGCTAAATACATGAAATTCATGGGGGAGGGGGAGCATGGATGGGCGAGGCGGAGGTCTAAATTTGATTAAAAACTTGTATAAAATGTACAAAAGCTCAATGGATGCTTTTGTCAATTCTAAGATAGTATCACTTTTTAATTGAGCTTTTTAAATTTCATACATTTCCCACTCAAATCCAGACACCCTCCCCCATCCATGCCTCCCCCTACCCCACTACTGAACCCTATGCACTCTGCCCTACATGCTGAGTCCTATTCATTCAGGTGTTTATACCCAAATGTCCTTCAGTGTAAATGCGTCCACTGAAGTCTAGTCAGCCCACCCAGTGGTCATATGTAAGTCATACTCTCCCCTCACCCAGCAGCAATCAGTCTAAAATAATTCTCTATCTAGTGCTGGCCTGGCACCTATTTCTCACCTCCCCTTTGGGCCCTTGTTTAATTGAGCTCTAGGAAACCTAGAGGGAAAAGTGATGCCCTAGAAACCCTATGAGTAATCATTTATTAATCCTTGGGGGAAAAAGGCATATCCTTTTCAACTCTGAAAATTTTGATTTGTATATGTATCACTGTTTCCAAGACACTGAGAAGTAAATGGGTATTAGGCATGCTCTCAGTCCACTGCTTACTCAAAGTGCAAAAGTAACCAAAGATGCTTTCCATATTATTGGATATGTTATTTGACAATACAGTACAGCCTATGGAGAAAAAAAATGAAAGGCTAAAAGATTACTGAATCAACTTTTCTGTTATTCCAAATAAGCAACAATATACACAATGATATACAGTCAGTTGAGAAAACTATTGTTTATTTAGAAAAAAAGGTTACACTGGTAGAATTCAGTAGATAAAAAAATTCTTTTAAAAACGTCACTGTGAAACTTTTCCAGATTTAAGTTTAGCAGTACAAAGCTCCTGTAGCTGTAGAATTAAAACACATTTTTTTTTAAATTTCCCTTCTTCCCCAAGATTTGCCCAATTACAAAGAAGAATGGCAAAGGAAAAGTGAGTGCTGGTATATTTTTCTTTGAAAAACATTTTAATGTTGTACACATACTATATAAAACGATTCTTAGGCATTGCATAAGACAGTGCTCCCATTTTATTTTTAGTGGCTAATATTAAAAACAGGCCAGATAAATTAAAACTGAGTTCTAAAATGAGGTAAATTCAAAATCATTCAATAACTGTTTACTTTCAGTTTCAAACATTAAAAAGGAAGCATTTCTTATGGGGAAGAGGAACTAAACCCAGGCAATATTTAATCAAAGGTGAAAATCTGTACACATGTAACCTTATTTGCTTACTGGGAAGTATATGCAGCACATTGTGCTAAAAATATGGAATAATTAACACTTTCAGCCATTACTGAAAATAAACACGAAGAAATTAAGCAACATGTTAAAATACAGTAATACACAACACAACAATTTAGCTTTCTGCATGGAGCAATAAAGCAGAGAACTGAAAATGTACCCTCTTCTTTCACAATTCTCAGCAATCTACTCAGGAAAATAAATTTCTGGTCACAGCTGAAAAATTTCATCCCATTCTTTCCACCTGAAAGAAACAAACTGGTTATATTGATAGATAAGAGAAGGATGGACTGAGGGAAGAAGGGAGGAGGAAGGTCAAAGCATAGAGAGGAGGGACAGAAAGAAGGGAGGGGCAGAGAGTGCCAGGGGAACAGAGAGGATAAATAAAAGGAAGGAGTAAGAAAGAAAATTTAATGAAGTCTGTCTACAACGAAGACTTGAAGTTCCAAGAAAAAAATCATGAAATATTTGTGTAGTTTTCATTGATATTCTTAGATATCATCCAGACAGGCACACTATGACCGTTAAGAAACAGTGACCATTTTCTGTATATCAGGAGTTTGGGCTGGAGAGAAAAAATCAAAGAGCAAGAGGTACAACATTCCACGGGAGCAAGGAATAATATAACGCATCAAAAATAAACAGAACATGTAGCAAAGGAAAGGAACCTATTTTACATGATCAGAGACAGGGGAGAGTCTCGGAAGGAAGGGAAGGGGGAGGGGGAGGGGAAAAGGAAGTGGGAAGGGAGAGAGGGAGAGAAATGACATCAAATCTGTCACAAGGACATGAATTTAATAGTGAATTATATTAAGATGCAATGTCAGCTAAATTACAAAAATTACTTTAAAAATATATTGACTCAATTACACTCATATCCTTTATGTATTGACATTTTCAAATACTGCATAATGAAATAAATTCAAAATATGAGTATTACAGCATGTGGCAAATAACTTCCTATCTGCCTAGCATTGTTCTCCATCAAATTTTAAATTAATGCTTAATGCATTAAACTTTATTAATGAATATACTACATTCACATAGTCCATAAAACCTTAACAATAAGGGGCCTTAGAAAATAATCACACTTGCATGAAATGCCAACAAATAATTTATATATCATTTCTACATAGCATTCTGCTCAAACCAGGTATGATCTTGACAGTTTCAATTATAATTTTGGATACAGATATTGAATTTACAGTTTCAATACTTAAAATATCATTGTTCCTGTCCAGCTATTGATAAATGGATAAACAAAACATGACACACGTTCAATCAATAGAATATTTATCCATAAAAAGGAATGGTTTATTGACACATGCTACAAGATGGATGAATCTTGATAACATGGCTAGTTGAAAGAACCCAGGCACTGAAGGCCATAGTATTGCATGAATTCATTTATATGAAATGTCCCCAAATAGGCAAATTCACAGACAAAAAATACATTAGTAGTTTCCAGTGGCTGAAGAAAGAGGAGTCAAAAGTGCCTGCTAATCTGTATGGGACACTTTTGCAGGGGAGAGAAATGTTCTGAGATTAGATGGCAGTGCTGACAGCACCACACAGTGAATATACTAAAGACTACTGAATGGTATATTTTAAAATGGTAAGTTCATCTCAATTTTTTAGACTGAAAAATAATGTTCCAATAAAGAACATCATGGTAATTCATATGACCACACTTAGGAGAATAAGAAATGTGTCCTTGATCATGATGATGTCTAAGTAATGTAGCATGGTACATTTTAAAATGGTAAGTTCATCTCAATTTTTAGACTGAAAAATAATGTTCCAATAAAGAATATCATGGTAATTCATATGACCATACTTAGGAGAATAAGAAATGTGTCCTTGATCATGATGATGTCTAAGTAATGTAGCAATAATAAAAGGAACATCATGGTGTCATATGACCATATTTAGAGTAAAATATGGGTTTCTGATCATGAGGTCACATTATGAGAAATAGTTAAGGACAAAGAAAGTTTTGATAACATATTTAAGGGCACATTAAGGGATAAAACTGTTGTTGCTGTTAAAACATGTAAAAATAATCTTTCCCAGGAACTGAAATTAAAATTAATTTTTTTACAAGAAAATCCTCAAGCAACATAGTCATTCCAATGTTTTCACACTTAGGAGTCCACACACAAAGGCAGCCTATCTACATCATTAAGGAACTGGTTCCAGGAGGCAATTTCCTCTCCTTTCTGAGAAAGAAGGATGGATTAGAAGTCAGTAAATTTTTCATTAGATGCTGTTTCTGGATGGCATATATCAAGTAAAACCTGTATGCACAGGGACCTTGCTGCAAGAAATTGCCTGCATGTGAAAATAATGCTCTGAAAATCAATGACTTTGGAATGTCTTGTCAAAAGGACAGTGGTATATATTCATCTTCTGACTTAAAGCAGATTCCCATAAGATGGACAGCACCAGAAGCTCTTAATTATGGGAGATATCATTCTGAGAGTGACGAATGGAGCTTTGGCATCCTCCTCAGGGAGACATTCAGCTTAGGGGTCTGTCCATACACCCTGTAATGACAAATCAGCAAGTACAAGAGCAAATGGGAAAAGGATGTTAGTCAAGACATCTCAACAATATCCAGAGTACTGTTAAATAATGCAGAACTTTCGGGGTTGCAACCTTCTGAAGCCCACTCCCAACTTCAGAAAGAGCTGCTATTAAGCACACTTATAATCGGTGGCTGAGACAGCACGGGTTACCCAGCCTAAGCTGCAGAGCGAGTCCTCATCTCAAAAATCCAAAAACAAGAAGAAGGAGAAAGGCAAGGAATAAAGCTGTATCAAACGACCTTCAGGACTCTATCTTCAATACAGTTATACTTTCACTCTTGTTGTCTATGCTAATTATATGCAGCAAATTTAAAAATCTTAGAAATATGTACCATATTAACAATTTTAAGAAAGCTCAGCTTATAAATGTAAAGGGTCACAGAGACCTATCTTTTTCACACTTAGGATTTTGTTGAGGTTTCTCAAAATCATTGTCTACTGCAGGCTCAGTTCAGTGTACTGTCCTCCATAATACACATACACTCTATCGAAGCTAAAAACTGGACCACACTTTTAGAACATATTCAAACAAAAGCTGGCCTTCCACTCTGCTAAGAGCAGAGTGCCTTTACAAGCACCATTTTATACTGGTGATTATCTGCACTTCCTCAGTTCTTTTTACCTGAAAAAGGTCCTGTTTTAGCAGTTCACAGATTTCTCATAAAATAGCTTTTGTGATGATAATAAAAAAATTTAAGAGGAACTATGAAATATAAGCCCACCAAAATAATAGCTACCTCATGGTTAACTGTCTATCTCAAAGGAGGTGTCAAGCATTGTGTTTACTGCATTTTACTAGTGTCTGGAGTTATGATTTCATGATCATAGTGTCTGTCTCCTCTCCCCTAACTCTTGCCTCTTTCCCTATCCAAAGCTGAAGCAAATCTAAAGATGAAGGTGACATTTAGAATGTCAAAGGAAAATTCATAAGAAAGTTAGAAATTTTTAGGAAAAACACATAGCAACCATCATCTTAATCCACCATTATGCCTCCATGTGCCCTTACACTGAAAGCAAGTAATTTTTTTATAGTAAACAGTTCCTGATATGTTCTGTATGGGTAAAGGTAACAGGAGTTTGAAATGAGACTGCTGAGCAAATTTGGCCTGAGAACCTTTAACAAGGGCTCAAGGGCTCCTATCAATGTTGAGATTAAAACAAGCAATCAAAACAACACCTTAGTGAATATTTGTCTATCCTAAGATGAAAAGCAAAGTAATACCAAATTCCTTCTGCACTCAACAATTTAGTGGCCCTTGAGTATCAGCGCATAGAACCCACATCTAATGCTTTCTATTTTATTTATTTATGTGTATGAGCATTTTGCCTGCACACATATAAGTGCACTACAACGTCTACAGAGGCCAGAAAGAAGAAGACATTAGATTCTCTGGAACTGGAATTACTGATGGTTGTTAGCTACCATGTGGGTGCTGGAACCAAACCCATAGCCTTTGGAGGAGCAGCCAGAGCTCTTAAATGCTGAGCCATCTCTCCAGCCCCCACATCCTGTACTTCATAGAGTATAAACCATAATAAAGAGAAAAATAGTCTATCACTTCAATCACCTAACGAGAGCTTCCTAATTATTAAATGACTCCTGTATAAAAACCAAAATAAAAACAAAAAATCTGCTGTTACAAGCACACACAGCATACACAGCAATCTTTTAAATCAATATGGCTTCTCTTCTATCAAACAGTATAAGGAGGGCTGGAGAGACAACTCGGTGGCTAAGAGGACTGGCTGCTCTTGCAGAGGACCCAGGTTCAATTCCCAGCACCCACATGATGGCTAACAACCATGTAACTCCAGTTCCAGGGGATCTGACACTCTCTTCTGATTTTCACAGGCACTGCATGAAACGGGTACACTTACATACATATAGGCAATACCTTCATACACATAAAATAAAAATAATAAAATATTTTTTAAAAATAGTGTAAGTAAACTGAACTTCTTTTTGATGGCAGTAAAGTCATTACTATGCTTAATGTTTTCACTGATTATCCAAAACACTACTGTATACAGATGTAAGCTTCACAGAATATATATAACACTATAGGCAATGAGGAAAAATACTTGATTAGAAAAAATGGATAAAATTATTTCCTCAACAAAATTAATACAGGTAAGTGGATATGCTGCATTCTCTTCCACATGTAGGAACCAATGACTGGCATGAACTCACATGCAAGCAATGGCTAGCTACTGAGGAAGAAACTTCATCAAACGCTTTGTCTCAACACATATAAAAACCACTTAGACTGTGCCTCAGAATGACAATGCATTCCTAAAAAATCTGCAGGATCTTAAGAGGTCAGTCTCCAAGTATGGACTGGAGGGGGGAAAAAGAAGGCTAGAGCAGAAATTACAAAAATCAATTGTCTACAGGGGGTAGTGATATAATGCAAAGCAATGGAGTGAGCCATGCAGTGATTGTTGAGGTGAACAGCCTGCTAACCCACAAAAGGCCTTGCAGTCGAAAGCAAGAATGAAGGGCAAATTTCATTGCTGCCATACAGAAATCAGGATATAATGCCAAATGTTCCAAATCATCAAGAAATCATTGAAATTTTAGTTGGTCAATTTTTCTGAATATTAAAAGGCCATTTAAAAAAACAATGTGTGATCGGAGTGGCATATGTGTGTAACTCTAGCACTTGGGAAGCTGAGGTGGCTTCCCACAGAGTTCAAAGTCAACCTAGGCTATAGAACAGGTTTCAGATCAGCCTGGACTACAGTGTGAGACTGTTTAAAAATAATAGATAGATGATAGATGATTGATTGATAGATAGATAGATAGATAGATAGATAGATAGATAGATAGATAGACAGACGATAGATAGAAAGAAAACAAATAAATAATGGCTAGAGAGATGGTCTTACAGAGGACCCAGGTTCGATTCCCAGCACCCACATGGGGGCTAACAACTGTCCTTAACTCTACTTCCAAGGGACCCAATGCCCTCTTTTGACCTCCATGGGCATCACATGGGATGCTGCACTTATAGACATGCAAGCAACACTCATACACATAAAACTTGTAAATAAAATATTAAAAAAACAAAACAGTGCTTTCTAAATGTAAACTTTGTGTGAAGCGAAGACAAGCCACATTTTGCCCATGAACTAGCAACGTGCAGCATCAGGTTTCGAGGGTAAAAGAATTAAGCTACATGTATGAGACTATAAGAAATGGACCTATAAAGTAAACTGGCCTTACTGGAATGGGTTAGAAATGCAGTGGACTAAAATATTGATGGATAGGATATGAATACAGGGATACATATACCACATTGTAACTGCAAAGGCAAAGGATAGCTCTTAGATGACAATTTTAGTAAGGAGGAACCTTCTTTGGTGCTGGGGTTTGAACCTAGGACCTTGAGCATGCTAGACAACATTTTTCTGCTGAGCTACATCCCTAGACTCAAGTAGTAATTTTTAAACATTAAAGTATAATAAAAAGTTAAAGACAAAGAAGCTAGTGATATTCAAGAAATTAAACCAAGAAGTGTTAGGTTAAATTGGGTCAAAGACATTGTTGGTAACAAACACAAAAGGGGTTTGGAACTAAAAACAGGGCAAGATAAACTTTGGAAAGAATGCAATTGGTGTGACATATACAGTAGTCTCTTAATCCTAGTGTGATCATTTTAATATTTCTGCAATCAGGGAAATAGGTACAACAAATCAATGCCACTTTCTACTTGCTCTCCTGATGTAATTGTTCTAAATACCAACAGAGAAATCTTACAATTAGTGACATGATAAAATCAGGGCAATGCAACATGTTAGCTCTCCTTTCTGCATAATAAGAAACAAGTTAACGGGGGAACCAGAGAGAAAGATTAAGATGCACCCTACAGATAGATGGTACCATAAGAAATGAGATTTCTGAAACAAAAACAGTAACTCAACCAACAACAGAATGAACCAAACAGAAAAGCGGTCATAAAACAAGTAAAAATCAACTATAGCCTCAGAAAAGTAAGAGATTACCCAAGAAGAAAGTATGTACAGCATAATTGTCAGTAAGGTAAATATATTTTTAAAGGCCAGGCATGGTGGTGCATGCCCTTACCCTCTGCACTCAGAAGGTGAAGACAGGAGCAGGCACAGGCAGAACCCTCTAAGCAGGTGGATCTCTGTAACTCTGAGGCCAGCCTGGACTACATAGTGAGATTTTTATCCAAAACAGCAACAACATGTATCTTTAAAAATATTATTTGGTTCTAGAACTTTTGCTACAAGACCACTAAACAAATACATCCAGCCTGTCCAATTCCCTCACCCCCGCCCCCACCTTTTGTTCACAAGGGATACTTTATGGCCAGTGTAAAAACAACTCAAAGAAAAACATTGCAAAACCCTCATGTGAAAAAGATAAACTTCGGTTCTGAGTGAAAACAGATATATAAAATCACAGTGAAAGTTGCCAATGACCATGGGTGATCCATTCCTAATGAAAATTTGATAGTGAAGCTTTTTTAAGGGCGGTGACATGAAACTAAATACCAAATTAAAGGCTAAGATAAGAACAAAAAATAGGATCAACATTAGGAAGATTATAACTCACCAGGGAAGGCAAGAGGAAGAATGCCTAGATTTGAAGAATGGATAATACTATTTCTTTCACAATCTTCTTAGTTAAAAAAAACTATTAGGCCAAAGATACACACAGCAAAAAAGAAAGCATATGCCACAAACGGTGCTGGTCAAACTGGATAGCGTCATGTAGAATGAAACTAGATCCCTATCTCTCACCATGCACAAAACTCAACTCCAAATGGATCAAGGACCTCAACATAAGACCTGGTACCTTAAATATGCTAGAGAAAGAAGGGTACATTGACAAAGGGCACAGGAAAGGACTTTCTGAATAGGACCCCTATAGCACAAGCATAAAGTGCAACAATTGACAAATGGGACCTCACGAAACTAAAAATCTTCTGTACGGCAAAAGACTGATTTGAGTGAAGAGGCAACCTACAGAATGGGGGAAAAAAGTCTTTACCAGATAAACCTCTGACAGGGATCACTATCTAAAATGTACAAAGAACTAAAAAAACCAAACACCAAAACAAACAACCCAATTAAAAATTGGGGCAAGGAGCTGAACAGAGAGCTCTCAAAAGATTAAGCACAAATGGCTGAGGAATCGTTTTTTTTTTTTTTTCAAATGTTTGACATCTTTAGTCGTCTGGGAAATGCAAATTAAAACCACACTGAGATTTCATCTTTTCCCACTCAGAATGGTTAACATCCAGAAAACAAACAATGACAAATACTGGCGAGGATGTGGAGAAAGGGCAACTCTTATCCACTGCTGGTGTGAGTGCAAACTGGTGCAGCCACTATGGAACTCAGTGTGGAGATTCCTCAAAATCTAGAATTGATCTCCATGTGACCTAGCACCATTCTTGGGCATATCCTGAAAAACTCTATGCCCTACAACAAAGATATTTCTTTATCCACATTCATTGCTGCCCTTTTCATAATATCCAGGAATTGGAGACAATCTAGATATCCATATCAACTGATGAATGGATAACGAAGGTGTGATACTATACATAGTGGAATATTATTCAGCTCTTTAAACAAATGAAATTAGGAAATTCACAGCTAAATGGATGGAACTGGAAACAATCATCCTGAGTAAGGTAACCCAGACCCAGGTAGACAAATGCCGCATGTACTCTCTCACAACTAGATGATAGTTTTGAAATCCTAGCTCTGGATGCTTCAATTTGAAAAATCCAGTTAAGTCAGGAAACTAATAAATGGTCATGCAGGAGGTGGGGAAAGGCTTCCTGGGAGCGGTGGTAGAATGCAGTGATATAAAGTGGGAAAGGGAAATAATAGGAAGGATTAATTGCAATGGGAAATGGGAGGGCAAGGCAGAGGAGGGAGTATGGGGAGGGATAAATAACATTAAAGGTCTTTAGAAAAAGCTATATGACAACTGATCTCTATAGAAGCTTCTTAAAGTAAACATGTATTCATTATAAAAGGAGATTAAAAAGAGTTACCTTATAACAGAGGATATCACCTGTACTAGATACCAATAGGCTAGCAAAGTAAGAGCCCAATGCCAGGGATGGACTCTCTTTTGAAGTTGTCGACCAGGGGTCCCAAAGGCCTTCAAACAATACTGGTCATTGCCCCTGCTCTTGGTTACCCACAACAGCTTGTCAGGAAGAACCTCCCTACTGCTGAAGACACTAAGAAACAAGGAGAAATGTAGCTGGTACTGACCTCAAGGTTTCATCTCTACTGGCTAGCTTTCATAATGCTGGAAGGTTAACCTTCCCCTGCTGTGAATCCTGTGTGCTTCAACAACTGGATTAGCAAGAAATGACCTGTGGTACAATAGTGGAATGAATAATATGGAAGTATCAATCACTTTCTAATTGTATTTAAGGTCTGCTTCATAAGATGAGTCCATACCTGACATTGGTATCAGGCATAAGAACCTATGGCTAGACAGGCCAAAGGCCATATAGAAGAGCCTAATACTATTACTCTGTCAAAGAGATATAGTACTAAACTGACTCCTAATGATTTTATACTCATAGATTAATGCATCTCCAACTCATGCAGCAGAGGGCAATTAACTCTGGCCAACGTGCAGAGACTAGGAGACTGAAGAGTGATTATTCCTGAATAGGACACCCATATCAACGTCTGCCTCCAAAGATTCAGAGATCATTGTAGAAGAGTTAGTGAACAGATTGTAAGGGCCAGAGGTGGTGGATGACCACTAGGAAACAAAGTTTTCCGGCTGTACAGTTACTCATGTATGAACTCACAGCAATGGTGACAGCATGCAAAGTTCCAAGAAAGCTCAAGCAAGACAAAATCCAAGCACAGACATGGGGGAAAAAGTAAGAATCCCTAATCCTACCTGAGGAACTATTGGAAACCAACGGCTGCTGGGAAGGGGAGATGACAGTCTCTTTTAAGGATGTGTCTCTTGGTAGATTAACCAGACTCCAGTGGATGGACCCTCACCAATGGATTATTTTGGGACACAAATTTGACTCTATAGGCTTTAATATACATCTATATATCTATATCTATTACTCTATCCATATAAAATAGAATACATGGAATTAAGCTGGGTTAGTAAGAGGCTTTAGATGGAGGGAGGGATCTAAATAGGATCAAAATACATTGTATGAAATTTACAAAATTCAATTAAAAAGGAAAAAAAACTATTGAATTCTAAGGCTTTAAGTTTTAGCTGTGCTGTCTCATACCTCTCTGGCCTGCTTCAACCTTTTAGATTTGTAATTTCTTCACCTGTAAAGTATAAATACCAGCACCACTTACAGGGCTACAGGTGCTTTAAAAATATAATTAATTATGCAGAAAAGATGGGAATGAGTGGTGAAGAAAAAGCCAGATGTTCTTAAATACATCTTGATTTTTTTTAATGTGACTAATCAGTAAGCTTAAAGTAAAAACAGCTTAAAAAGAACTGCAGATTTTATTTTGCATCTATACCCAAAGACTTGGTGTCATTATATTCAGGTGAAAAATTCAACTAGCTGTATTTTGTTCCTTCACCATTATCAGACCTCCTTTTATGTAGATATCTTTAAATGAAAAGTTGGTGAGAGAATACTCACCTCGGCTGAAAGTCTTCATTATCTGTGCTTGTCTGAGGACTTATGAGTAGATGGCAAATTAAGGGAAAACAACTTTGGGGCAGAGAAGAATAGGGTCATACCTTTTGGTATAACACCCCAGCCTGCAGTTCTAATATCTCTTTCCAGCCTGGTAACCTCAAATTCTACGAGCTATGCTCATGTGCCACATCATTTTGCCCTTTGATTCACCATGACCCCCAATCAGGGACTCGCTGTTCCTTTTCTTTCTATTGGTAACAGCCTAAAACATACATTATAAAAATGCAGTGCATAAAAATCCCTTGTGTTATAAAATATCTCAGTCACTACAGAAGTATTTTTTAAAAAATCAAGATCAAATGCCCCCATTCTCAGATTTCAGACATTTGAGAATTAACTAGAAAGACCACTTTAAAACTAATAAGATTCAGCATATCTGACCACATACAACAAAGGTTTCATTGTAAACACAGCCAGTATCACAGCTTTCCATTCCAGTGACTGAAATATTAAGATGAAAAGGATATTGTTTCTTCTCTTCCTTGCCTCCTGAACTATCACGTTTCTCTTTCTTTTCTATCTTTTCTTTATCATGCCTGGATTCCTATAAGGAATGATGAGATTAGTTGGGTAAGAAAAAACATCAGATATGTTTTTAAAAAAACAGCTGGAAATTCCCTTTCATCATTGATCAGTCATCCTTTTTCTTCAAAAACTTACTCAATATGGCACTAAACCACATGCAACAACAAAAAAAAATAAGAAGACTGGGTCCATCAAAAGTAAACACTTTCATACATCAAAGGACACTATCAAGGAAATGAAAAGACAGCTTACAAAATGGGAGAAGACATTTGCATGCGGTGTATAAGGGAATAGTATCCAGAATATCTAACACTTACAACTTAAGGACAAAAAAGAACTCATTTTAAAAGTATCTGAATAGATTTGTTCAAAGGAGATATACAAATACATAGAAAGGTGTTTGGCATCATTAGTCACTAAGGAAATAGAAATCAAAACCATGATGAAATACCACTTCACACCCAGTCACATGGCTACGATTAAACCAAAAATGAAATATAGTCAGTGCTTACAAGGAGGTGACTGATGTAAAGCACCCTGGTATATTGTTGGTGGAAACTATATAGCCACTATGGAAAACAGTTTAGCAACAACTCAAAAGTCTAAACATAAAACTATCTAATAACCTAAATTTTTTACTCCTGAGTATATACCCAAAAGAATTAAAAGACAGATATTCAAATGAATACTTCACAACAGCACACAAATGGTCAGATCAGCATTATTTGCAATAGCCAAAAAGTAAAAACAATCTGAAAATCCAACTGGCCAGACACGGTGGCTCACACCTATAATCTCAGAACTGGGAAGGCTAAGGCAGGATTCCAAGTCTGGGCCCAGGTTAGGCTACTGAGGAATTTCTAGGCCAGTCTGACCTACAAAGGAAAGTCCTGCCTCAAAAACAACAAAAATCTACAAAATGACAAAGGAAAAAAAAATCACATAATTAAATATAATTTGGTGTAGGTTGTCCCTTTGTGACAAAGTAAAATGTTCTGGAACAAAAACACAACTGCAAAATATTGCAAATATACTATAGGCCACTGGATTATATTTTAAAATAGTTAATCTTATGCTATATGAACTTTTATCTCCATTGAAAAGCACTGAAAAGTAGCAGCCTATCTTTGGGAAATTAAACTCTGTATCTTTTAATTTTGTTGTTTTTTTTTTTTTTTTTAGACAGGATCTCCCTGTAGCCCTAGCTGGCCTGGATTCGCTATGGAGACCAGGCTGGCCTGGAACTCACAGAGATCCACCTGCCTCTGCCTCCAAGTACTGGGATTAAAGGCGTGCGCCACCACGCCCGGCCTTTAATTTTGCTTTTAAAACTATAAATAAATGGGCTGTAGAGATGGCTCAATATTTTAAGAGCACTGGTTGCTCTTACAGAGCACCCAGGTTCAGCTCCCAGCACCCACATGGCAGGCAGTTAACAACCATAACTCTCCAGTTCCAGGGGATCAAACGCCATTTTTTAGCTCCTCAGGCACCGCACACACATAATGCATCTATATACATGCAGGCAAAATATTCACATACATAAAATAAAAATACATTAAACTAATAAAAATCATGAATATATTACATATATAATTATACTCTGTAAATAACAATGCTTTAAAACCATGAATACATATATAATAATGCTTTATAAACAATTTACAAGTGGTTTGCCTGGTAGTTTATGGAGCATGCATGAAATTTGAGTACCATTCATCAATATAATGCAATGCATTTTATACTTAATTTTTAAAGTAAATACAAATTTCTTCAAACATGAGTTTACTAAGGTAAATTATTACAAACTGTGCTTTAAGTCACATTTAATAAAGACTTTACGACACTGTGATAGTCAGAGATAATAAATATTATCATGTTTTAATCTCAAGCATAAAAAGAAACTGAAAACTATGGGTAGAGAAAAAAAGGAATATGAAGAACTAAAGTAGGTGACAGAAAAATGGAGAGGGACAGAACTCAGAGGTACACTAATTCTAACCTCACAGTAATTTAGGACTGAGCTAGTTCAAATTTCCCAAGCAGAGAATCTACCCCCATCTCTTCCCACTCTCAAATAATTAACAAATGACTGTTTGACCAAATATATGCACTAAATTTATAAGCGTGTTCCTTTGTGTTCCTAATTTACCTTTTTGCCACCAGAGGAGATTTTATCCATCTTCTCAGACTTAAAGGAATCACCACTGCCTTTTTCTTTGCCTGAAGATTTTGACTTATTTTTCTCTTTGTCTTTTTCATTTGGATAAGGAGACTCACATGGACTCTCACTTTTGTGTTTTGAAACCCCCACTAAAATTACAAAAGAGAATCATGAAGGCCTTTTCCAATCCACTTTGCTGATTGCTTCAAGGCATTAATAAGTCTACCTACTTGTTCCATTCTCCTCTTTCCGCCTCTTTGTTATGTCCGGTGGCACTTCACGGTCATTGTTTGAGTGATCCTAGAATCAAGAATTGTGAACTACATTGATCAAGGGTTATGTGTTTCGTTTTAAAGTATTACTTTTATACAAGAAAGACACCGCTAACTCATACTGCAGAGTATTCGCAGGAGTTTCACATACTTGGTAAAATGGCATGAAAGGTAAACAGAGCTGGTAGAGATTGCTAAACTGAAGATCCTTATTACTGTAGAAGATGCAAACACGCTTTAGGGTGAAAATACCAGTTGAAACTCAAAACAATCTGCTATGGAATAAAGTAGTAGTTTTTAAAGGAAGCAAACACACTACTATACATGATAAAAAGCTTTCCAAGCTAGTTTTAAGAAAAATTACAAACCCTTTTCCGCTCTTTCCTGTCCTTTTCATCTTTTTTCTCTCTTTCTCTGGATCTTTCCCTTGACTTGTCCAAGTCTTTCTTGTCCATTTCTCTCTCCTTACTCTTGGACAGTGGTGGAGGAGTATGATTAATGTAGAGCTGTTAAATTAAGGCAATATTACTAAAGATTATTAGTTTTCCAGTATTGGCAACCTTTTGGTATTTTGTTTATTAAATGAAAGATAACAGGTAGACAAAAAGTCAAAATTAGTCAGCCGTTTGTATTGTAAGAGGTAAAATAAAAAGAACGTGGCATGTACACAAAGGCTTTAATCCTCGGCCTCATAAAAATTCCTATTTAAATGCAATCAGTTCATTATTACCCTAATATTTCTCAGTGAATTCATAAGCTACCATTCTCCTTGTCACTCCATTGTACAAGGGTCTATATGTAAAAAACAGCAACTGGATTTGTTCTGGGGTAAAAACAACAACAAAAAGAACCACACAACTGGATTTGCTCTGCTGTTTAAAAAAAAACCCAGCAACAACAAAAACCACAAATCTCTATGAAGTCATGGAAATCTTATCCTCCACTAATAGGCAGTCAACGAATGGCAAAAATGTGCAAATAAAACTTAGCTGTGACTTTACTACCAAGCTCTTTCTGTGTCAGTATAACTAGGTGGCAATTATCCCAAATGAATTTTTATAAATATAAAAGATGATGCATATTCTCCACTTCTGAAAGCACTGCAGCTCTATCAAATAATCAAGACTGTGAATTATATTTTACTGGTTCTAAACAGCTCAGTTACCTGAGGGTGACTAAACTAGAAAGACTAAGAAGTGATGAGCAAATATTCTGTCAAAAGGTCTCTCCATAGGTAGGGGCTAGAGAGACAGTACACTGGTTAAGAGCACTGGTTGCTATTGCAGAGGACCTAGGCTCAATTCCCAGCACCCACATGGCAGCTAACAACTGTCTCTAACTTCAGTTCCAGGGAAATCCAACACCTTCTGACTTCCGCAAGCTTTTCACAACACAGTTGCACTTATACACATGCAAGCAATGCACTCATACACTAAAATAAAAATAAACAAAAATTTTAAAACTCTATAGGTAATAAAATAGCCAAATGTCAAGGATATTCTAATTCTAAATGAGCAAAGGGCCTACTTATGAAAATTCTAATTGTGGATATCCACTATAAATGAAAATATTTACAAAGTAGTCGGAAACCAGTCAAGATATCTAATGTCATGGGATTTATAATTCTGGTACATGTTTATGTTTCATTTAATATGTTCAAAGAATACAGAATAGAACTCATCACATAACTACCTAATTCTAAATATACTCTAGGAATAAGCACAATAGTGATTGAAAAGTCAAACATTTTTACAGGAAGGACTCCTTTAGTCTTCAAAGTTATATTTAAAAAAGACCATCATTTTGAAAATTAATTCTTAAAAAATATTAATGTGGGGCTGGAGAGATGGCTCGGAGGTTAAGAGCACTGCATATTCTTGCAGAGGACCCGGGTTCAATTCTCAGCACTCACATGGTGGCTAACAACCATCAGTAACTCCAGTTCCAGGGGATCTTCTGACCTCTGTGGGCATTGCTTGACACAGGTGCACCTATCTACATATAGGCAGCACACTTGTACACATAAAATAGAAATAATAAAATATTTTTAAAAAAACTAATGTTTAAGGCCTGGTATGGTGGCACATGCCTTTAATCCCAGCACTCAGGAGGCAGAGGCAGGAGGATCTCACAGAGATCAAGGCCAACCAGTTCTACATAGCAAGTTCCAGGTCAGGTGTGGTTACAAGGAGACCCTACCTCAAAAATAAATAAACAAATAAATGTTTAAAAGCTAAAGATTGACTAAAATAGACCAATTACTTATTAATAACAAAGAGCAAGATAATAAGCAGCAGTCATAAAAAGAACTTGCCTAAAAGATACTCTTCTTGGGTGTGCCTGAAATGACACTTAAAAGATTTTCCCAATTGTGAAATTTATTCACAACTATTACTTGTGAAACTGATATGACAAACTCAGTACTATATTACTGAAATACTAAAAACTGTCCAAGTTATTTATTACTTCCTTTCTCTCACTAAAAGCTAAAAAGACAAGACACTCTTAGTCATGCCTGTTTGAATTCTGAATTGCAAGAAATGGAGAAAGTGTTCTAGGGCTTCTGACATTAATACTCAACATTTCATTCTTAACATAAAATGTCAAATAACTGATTCAGAATCAAAAGTTCTAGGTTTAGAAATGTATCAGTTTATTTCTTCCTCTATACCCTTCTAAGAATATTTGTTATCATGGTACTGGTTTCCACAGCTTCTCATCACCTACTGAATAAAATTCATATCCTTTGCTTAGGCATTCCAAGCACGCCACACAAACATTTCACAATTACATTCAACCACATAGCACCTAACGAGTATTGTGCTGTGGCCACTGGCAGTCCCCAACTTCCATCCTTCCTACCATTTTCCTTACTAGAATAGGTTCACTGGTTTTATTCTAAAATCTTACAATTCTACTTCATTTTTAAAGATAGCTCAATAGTCAGCAGCATGTATGTCATCTCTCAGTTCTGCAACCTGCTTTCCAGTGAACCCTTGTATTTTTTATTTACCAGTTCTATGTCAGGTTTGCCTTTGTCATCTCATGCTATTTATTTTTATCCATAATCATTTCTGGTACTATAGGAGAACTAGGTGCCTTTTCTACTTGTATATACTTCTTACCACCTACTGTGTTCAAAACATATAATAATATATGTATACAATATATATTTCCCAAATAAAGTTAATGATTTGTTCCTGATTTGCTTTATTTCCTCAGAATGAGATCATTAAGATTTAATAAGGGAATCTAAGCAACTTTCAAAACTCAAGAGTTGGGCATGCTTTTCACCCTATGGAGCTACTGATATTGTAAGACCAAAACACAACTGATCAAAAGTGCAAGTATGCTAGCTGGAAAGGGGAAGAGAAAGGGAACTGACAAAATATGTGAATACTAAGTTGGGCTTATCTCCCTTTAATCTCATTTGAAAAGTCAAGTCTATGGATAATGTTTACTATGGATTAGAAAGTGAAAACAGCAAGTAATTACAAAAAAAGGTAATTCCAGGGGCAAAGCATTTTTTAAAAATCAAACTAAAAACAGGTAAAAGATTTTATATGCACAAGTAACAAGACAACATGAAAAACAGACACATATCTTCCAGCAGACCCTTAAGAGCCTCCTCAGAACAGTGAGGCTATAATCAATTTTATAGGCTGCTGCTACGAGTCCAGGAAAATTTTCATTTAAAAAAAAATTTGTTTATTATTTTATGTAGATGCGTGAATTGCCTGCATGTAGGTAAGTGCACCCGTGTCGTGCAGTGCCCTCGGAGGTCAGAAGAGGCTGTCGGATCTCCTGGGACTGGAGTTACGGACAGTTGTTAGCTGCTATGTGGGTGCTGGGATTCAAACCTGGGTTTTCTGCAAGAACAACCACTGTTCTTAACTGCTGAGCTATCTCTCCAGCCCCGGAAATTTTTCATTTTAAGACATTAATATGCTATTAAACTTTCTATACTTTAAAAATGCAAAATCAGCTACTATACAAAATACTACTTTGGGTACTTTACCAAAGGCTTAAGAATTTGTTTCAAATATTTATTGAATAGCTAACCTTACTATAAGATATTAGCCTTACTGTAAGATGCTAAGCCAAGGATGTGAAAAGTAGAATGAGTCACATAATTTTAACAGCAAAGGTTTGTGTCATTTTGAATTTTTTTCTGGTTCCATGTGGAATAAGTCTATTGAATTTTAAATGCTAACAAAAATCATTTTAAAATGTTAGGAAAATGATCTGAAATGCCATATTTTAAAAAATACAATTAAATACACTAAAGGAGCCAGTAATCCTTTCATCTATTAGTGAAATAGATGTTAAGGAGGGGGCTGGAGAGATGGCTCAGTGATTAAGAGCACTGATTGCTCTTACAGAGGGCCCAGGTTTGATTCCCAGCACCCACATGGTGGCTAACAACTGTCTGACTCCAGTTCCAGGGGGATCCAACACCTTCTGACCTCTGCGGGCACTGCACAATGCGGGTCCAGTTACACACATACAGGCAATACACTCATACACACAAAAAAGAAAATATTTAAAAACAAAGAATTAAACCTTAATTTTAGCTCACATTTTGGTAGTGAGAAGTTGCATGCCACTCAGAAAGGCTCAACAACTCTGTCACTCTCTCATTTGCGAAAAGATACTACCATCTGCCCTATTTAGTCTCACAGTACTGTTCTGAGCATGAGATGAGGCAAATATATATTATCTAGACATGCAAAGTATGAGAAACACAATCCTCACAAATAAAAGAAATCATAATCTTCATCAGTGATAAGGAAATCTACTTAATTTTAACAGCAGGTTTCAGACCACTTTAACGTATAGTTTAATAAAAAAATACAAATTAAGACTATTACAAGTCTATGAATATAAAACAGGCCATACAAGATGCTGATGGTTAAGACTGACAAATACAATCCCAAACTTGATTGTGAAGGACTATATTGCACTACATACTGACACTGGCCAATAAAAGGGTTTTCCTTTAAAATGAAGTATTTATGGTATTGTTGATATTCTTTCAGCTAATGTAGCATATCTGAAAAATAATGCTACAGCACAGGCACACTGGCTATCAAAACTATTAAGAACTAGTAGTTGTTTGCCCAGAATCTACAGACATTTCTTTAAAAAGCAATATCAAATGGCCATTTCAAAATTCCATTTGGTCCATAAGTAAAGAATTATACTTAGCATATAAAAGACAATACAAAGTAGAAGTCTAGGTAAAGAGGGCCTAAATTTTTGATAAAACAAAATGACATGAACAATAGATAATTCCAGTGTAATACTGAAATGAAGTGTAATAGATTACACAAACTGCACACTGTTTTTAATTACCAGAATATCCAGGAAAGTAGAGCAAGTGGTAAGAATTAATACTGACATGTAAACAGAACCACCAGGCTGAGTACTCCCTTTCAGAAGAATGATTATTTTATATTTACTCTATCTCCTGAAATCAATGTCACAACTAAAAAGCTACTTCAACAGAGGGAGACATGAAGAAATGCATGGACTGAGATGGACTCCATATTTAAAAGTCATATGACTGCATCAAATTTTTTTTTGATCTTGAGCTGCTGTAAAAGCAGAGTAAAAAAACCATCTGGGCAAGCTTGTCCTATGAATTAGGTAAGTCCTCTGTCTTCTTAGCCCTCTCCCCACCAAACAAACCATTAATTTCCCTTACTCAAACCTTAATCTTATTTCCAGATTTTAAAGCATAAAAGAAAAATACATAATACAGCAAGGAAGAATAGATTATATAAAATATTGCCACATCACACATAACATATGTCTCTAAATGGACCACTGTCATCTGTTCTTTTCATTTGTGATAGGGAATTCTAAAGATAATTCTAAGTAAACAGTACTTAGAAAGTGATCCTCCCTTTCAGAATTTACTAGGGTGGTGACACCTACTAAATAAAAGAAGTTAAGAATTTTATGTTTTACTTAGGCATGATGATTTTAAAAGACTCAAACCTTTGCTGAAGACTCCTTGAGTTCGATGAGACTGTCCTGTAGAAAATGAATGGAGATGACAGGTGAGCTGGCATAGTTCTCAGAACTCAGAGGAACTTTGGGAAGTATGTCTGTAACCTGGAAACAAACCAGCTACTTCTTGTGAGGATAAATTCTACAAAATCATTATCAATATGAATATCAACAATGAAAACAAAAAACAAAAGCATGTAATGGAATTGTAATGTTAAATATAGTCAATATAGAAAACAAAAAATTGATTCTGATTAAAAGTTAAAAATAAATATCAATGCCACACTTTTCATATTAAGCTATAAATAACTAAGGGACTTTAAAAAGCAATACATTTTTCTCCATCAAAAGTTTAAAATATTGGAGGTCACTGTGGAAGAATAACATTGAGTAATATTTTTATACTTTTATTGGAAACTTTCAAATTTATTCACTTATAACTCTATTAAATGTAAACATTTTCTTCCAGCTAGAAAACTCAGTGGCATTATATTACAAGAAAAAAATTCTTGTATAACAATAATCACTTTTTTGTTGCAAAGTGCCATGATTATTCAATCTCATACCTCTCACAAGGAAAAAGTCATTCAAAAATGAAAGAAAGAAAGGAAGAAAGAAAGAAAGAAAGAAAGAAAGAAAGAAAGAAAGAAAGAAAGAAAGAAAGAAAGAAAGAAAGAGGGGAAGAAAGAAAGAAAGAAAGAAAGAAAGAAAGAAAGAAAGAAAGAAAGAAAGAAAGAAAGAGAGAAAGAAAGAGAGAAAGAAAGAGAAAAAAGAAAGAGAGAAAGCAAGAAAAAGAAAAAGAAAAGAAAGAAGAACGAAAGAAAGAAATCAATCAATTATGGTATTCCACTACAGTGCTCTTGATGAAGAATTAATAACTTACAGTTTTAAAAGTTCAATGTACTGCAAATTCAAAGATTCCATGAAATTAGATGACTTTAGAATTAAAATTAAATATGGAGCAAGGAATGGCTACCCTGAGTCTTCAAGAAGGCTACACCCACGATTTTGTGCTGCAGTTGAATGCCTGGGGTTTCTCTTTGCTGGGTGGTAGGACTGGAGGCCACATCTGCTCTTATGGTAACGCAAGGTTCAACTTGTTGGGAACCCAATGGGTATAAACAAACCTCCAAGGGAAGATACAACAGAAGCTGCATGCTCACTGAATATACACAACTACAGGAGAACTGATCACCAAGGAGGCTTTAAAATGGATCTCCTTTCAAGACTCCTTCTTAGAAGCCACATCGGTATGATGCTCATCAAGAAGCTTGATGAATTCAGAGGTATCTTGCTTATCCTGTATCATTCAGGAAGTCTTCCGTGCTATATATTCTTCAATATTTATGTCGAAAAATAGCTTCATTCTGCTGAAAAGATTCATTTGCTTGTAGCTACCATTGCACTCCAAAAAGGACTGCTTAAAGCAGTGAGGCACTTCTGGGTAAAATTTCTCTTGCACTTTGAAACACTATAAAATTAGTGCTAGGTCCTTGAAGTTCTAACATTTTTATAATAAAAATACTCAATAGAAAAATATCAGTCCACCAAGACAGAAAAAATTCATTTTCTAATGCAATATAAAACCTCCAGTGGCTCCAGTGAATACTTGACACAAGACTTGAAGGAAGTCAGGACACTGGTATTCCAAACAGGTGAGCCTAATACGGATGCTGCCTTCCTCAGGCTATACTAACCTTTACTGTGGAGGAATGTGATGGAGAAGGATGAGTATCGATTTTACGGCGTTTTTGTTCTGTTTGGACAAAAAGAAATAATTAGACTAAAGTAATTTCCAGTTGTTCCAAACTTTTAAAATGAATAATAATTTAAGATCAAGTATTCATTACTCTCAAAAAAATCACTACTGAACTTACCAAAATTAGGAGATAACCAACAAGCATACACTGAAACAACAAAAAGTAAACAAAAAAAGGAATACTTGCCCCTTTCAGGTTCTGCAGCATCTGATCGGGGAACAGGTGACTTCAAGGACCCAGAAACTGGTGTTTTTTCTCCTCCTTTAACATTTTCCTTTGACTTCATTTCCTTTGCTACATCTCTTTCTCTTGATGGCTCCTCTCTTTCCCTTTCTTGAGTTGATTTTGATTCTACACTGGTGACGGTGGTCTTGAATTTCTCATCCTTAGCTTTTTCTTCCTTCTTGAACTTGTCTTTCTCTTTGTCAGACTTAGGTGTTCTTTCCTTCGTCTCTCGTGCTTTTTCATCTTTGTTTGGCCGCTCTTCCTTTGGTTTTTCTTTACTATCTTTTCCAAGTACCCTGGCCTCTGGAGTAGTAGCTGGAGTCTTTTCTTTTTTCTCTTTTTCTTTTTCCTTTACTTTTTCTTTGTCATTTTCTTTAACAGCTTTGTTGCTTAAGAATAAAAATATAGAATTTTAAAACAAATAATCACAAAATATCATAAGAAGTTTCTACTGACTTGAAAGTCTATAAAACTGAGAGGAACCCTTTCAAAGATAAAGGGCAACTTTAAGATAAGTAAGAAGTGCTTCTTCATATGTAGTAAACACCACCAAATTCAAGGACAGATGATTTTTAAAAAGACTAATAATGATAATGATGATAATGTCAGATTCATTTCATAGATATTCATAACCTTGAGGATAACAAGGAAATGCCCCATTTTCAAAATTACTGTAGGCTTTTTTATGCTAACTAGCCTTACTCAAATTGCCTACAGCAATCACTGAATCCTAAAACTTCATCACCTATAATTTCCTGAATATCCCACATCCCAGCAGGGGAAATACAGCTGTCAAACAAAATAATACCGTATAAAATATATAGTTAGAATTTGTAGTAAGTAAATTATCAAAATACGAGTGAACAAAATTTCAAAGTCCAGTATACACAACTTTCATGTTGCTCAACTACCACCAGCTACCCTTCCATGTATGGTCAATGACTCCCGGTAAGATGGCAGACTAGAACCTACCTCCATGTGACCTGGAGAAG